>NC_056066.1:55450578-55753608 GCF_016772045.2 Ovis aries | reverse complement strand
GGATAACTCTGCTATGCACTGTGGAATTCTGGTGGCATCTCTGGTCTTTGCACATGAGATGACAGTAGTGTCCCCCTGTTGTGACGATTGAGAATGTCTCCAGATCTCATCACCTGCCCCCTCGGTGGTAAAACGGTGCCAGTTGGGAAACCCTCCCCTTATATCTAGTGAAGATACAACTTGAGATTACATGTTACTCCTTTTAATATTTAATTGTTTTTTAATGAAACATTGAGAACTTCCTTGCAATCTCTTGAGTCTTCACTCCAAATTTGAAGGAAAAGGAAAACACAAAACTTACAAAATTGGCATGCCCAAAGCAAATAACCATGATGCCATATGGGTTTATGTCTGGGTGCAGAATTTTTACAAACATATTTCTGATTCAAATGTTCAAAAATATCTGCCTAATGATATGTAGTTTCAGAGTAAACACTTCATTTTTCTTCTAAATGAGCATTCAGTTTATAGAAATGGAAAACTAATGTATTTCTCTCCTACCAGAAACAATCTCCATGGTGTTCGGAGACCTTTGCTGATTACTTCTGAGCTACATGATGTTTACATTATTTAAACCAGAAGTACCAAAATGATGGGCAGAAGGATTATCTTGGATTTGATTCCTCATCTGGATTTAAAATCCAGTTTCACATCTAATCATAAAATGAAAGAGAGGCATCTTGATAAAAATGGAGAACTGATTATAGATATCTTGTGCCACGAACCAAATTTTTGCTGAAAGGAACACAGGGAAACCTACAACAGCATTGAAAAGGGAAACTTAGGGCCACACTGATGAGGACTTTCTGCTGTATACAGTGCAAGGGACCATAAAGAGAGCTGGACCATTAAGAAGACTGAGCACTGAAGAATTGATGCTTTTGGACTGTGGTGCTGGAGAAGACTCCTGAGAGTCCCTTGGACTGCAAGGAGATCCAACCAGTCAATCCTAAACGAAATAAGCTCTGACTGTTCTTTGGAAGGACTGATGCTGAAGCTCAAGCTCAAGGTCCAAAACTTTGGCCCCCTGATGCGAAGAGTCAACTCATTAGAAAAGACCCTGATGCTGGGAAATGTTGAAGGCAAAAGGTGAAGGGTGCTACAGAGGTTGAGATGGTTAGATAGCATCATCAACTCAAGAGGCATGAGTTTGAGCAAACTCTGGGAGAGAGTAGAGGACAGAGGAGCCTGGCATGCTGCAGTCTATGCGATTGTAAAGAGCCGGACATGCCTAAGTGACTGGACAATGACAGTGCACAGGGAACCATGTAAGCAAAACTGAGAGCTGGACCACAGCCCGGTATCTAGAGACACGGAGCCTGGGCAGTGAAAAGACGTGTGTGCACCTGATGAAATTGCATGAGATCCAGCAATTTACTGATGCCTGAGCTGAAGCACAGCGTTGCCTCAGAAAGACTGGCCATTCCACAGGGAGGTTCTGTGGGGTGTGCAGATGTTCAGGATGGGCTGTCTGGATGGTGGGAGATCAGCCTCCAAATTGAAGGAAAGGAGAGCTGGGTCCTCACCTGACTCTAGAGCAGTCTCCAAGGAGCCTGAATCAATGCTCATGGACCAGGAGTGAAGCCCCAACACAGAGAAACCAGGACGCAAAAAGCTGCCTCTGAAAGAACATCATCTGTAAAACCAGAGAGGCAGTGGCACCTTAGATGGTCTTCTTGTTCAGTGGCCTCTCAACCTTCTAGATATTTTAGCAAGAGATCAGGAAGCAAAACCCAGTAGAATCCAGGATGAGAGTGAAAAAATGAGAAATTCAGCTCTCAACACTATTAGGGGGGAAATGTCCAAGGTGGGCAGAGACCATCCCTTACTGTACAGCATCCTGATACATAAAATGAGTGCCCTGTGTCTGAGTTTTGAACACCATTCTCAACTCTGTTATGGAAATTCCAACTCATGCAATAGTTGACTGGCTGATAGATTGATTTGCCTGTTCTGAAAAGTCAAGAAAGGTGACTGAAAACATAGAGAAATAAGGAAGATCTGTAAGTTGAGGCTATTTACGAATAATATTTATGACAAAATAATAGTTTTTTAACCTTACATGTCAGGCTTTGTGCTAAGTATTTAATCTCTTTTGAAAAATAATTTTGTTTACTCATTTATTTTTGGCTGGGCTGGGTCTTTGTTGCTGTGCAGGCCTTTCTCTAAGTTGCAGAGAGCAGGGACCACTCTCCAGTTGTGGTGTGCAGGCTTCTCATTGCTGTGGCTCCTCTTGTTGCGGACGGAGCACAGGCTCTAGGGCACACAGGCTGCAGTAGCTGTGGTGCCTGGGCTCAGTTGCTCCACAGTATGTGGGATCTTCCCAAATCAGGGGTCGAACCCATGTCTTCTGCATTGGCAGGTGGATTCTTTACCACTGAGCCACCAGAGAAGCCCTATCTCTTTTAGTCAAATTCTCCCTCCTGCTAGCTGTGCAAGCTCAACTCTCTGGGGTTCACTAAGTTGATTTTTTTTTTTTTTTTTTTGGTATCTGTGAGGACTTGCTTTGTGTCTTAGAATATACACAGGGTGCTTGGAAAGAAAGTATTTAACTGTTGGGTTCATGGATCTAGTTTCCACTAGTTGACACCTGTCTATATCCTTTTCATTTATTGTTTTATCTATCATTTATTGAAACCTGCATTGCTTTTCTCATCATCATTGCTGGTTTGTCATCCTCTCGGTTTTCTGTCTATATTGTTTTCTAATTCATTTTGAAGTTATGCCGTCTAGTGCATACAAGCTCAAGATTGTGTGTGTATGGTGTTTCTGGTGAGTCATCACATTTCTCATGATGTTATAACCTTTTCATCCCGAACAATGTCTTTTACCCCAAAGCCCATTGTGTCAGATTTATGCTACCTTAGTTTTTTCCTTTTGGATAATATTTGTATGGTGTATGTTTTTAAATCCTTTTACTTTGAATTTTGGGGGGAACTTACATTTTAAATTTATCTTTGTAAAGAAGATAAATTGGTTGGATATTTTAATGCAGTCTGAAAATTGCTTTCTTGACTAAACAATATAATCTATATTTACTTATTGTGGTTTTTGAAATATTTGGGTAAGTTTATATGATCATAATGTCTTGATGACTTTTCTCCTTCCTATGGTGTTTGATGGACTAATCTTCATTTTCCTTTTGATTTTTAAACTTTCATCAGATTTGCCTTCTATTTCTATTCTTTTATTAGTAACCCTTAAAGATTTAACATTAGATATTTAACCTTCAAAGTCTAAAATTAATCAATGCGTATATTATCCTTTCAAAGAGCATATAGACCTCAGAACTCTTTAACTCTGATCATTCCTTCCTAAATCCCCAATGTTCTTATTATTGGTATTTAATTTCCACCTTCTTCATAAGCCACCCAAATTAGATAATTTCCCAGAATGCTCTACAGGGATTTATAGAGATGAAAAAAGAAGAGGCAGACGTTATGAGACCAGTAGGGTAAATTGAGTAGGTTCAAAAATACATCCAGTAGGATTTTCAGCTAGGACAATAAAGAGATTGCAGGAGAAGCAATAATCAGACCGTATGCTTCAGAAATGTCCAGAGTCAAAGAACAAGAATCTACACACTGACAGGCTCATAAATAATATAAATGTCAATTAATCTTATTGTGCGGAGACAGCAGGATGCCAAAGAAACTAAGGAAATCTCAAAAGCAATCATAGAGAAAATATTTTAAAAGAAACAACAATTAGGTACTACATCTTTTTCATCAAGCACACAATAAGCTAGAAGACAAAGAAAGCTTCCAATTGTGAAATCATACGTTTCTATCAATGTGTACCCAGATACACCCTTGTTTGAGGATGAAGGTGGATAAAGAACTTTTCAGACATAAAGAAACTGCAAGTTTTACATTTGCAGATCCTCACTGAAGGAATGATGGAAGGATTAAATCCCTCAGCATAATCTCTGTATCACTATGGTTACAAATTACCCCTGACATCTCAACACCTTAAAAAAATGTTTCTTTTTCTTGCCCTGATTGCACTGGCTGGTATAAAACCAATGATATTCATTTTTCTGCTCACATGCCATCTACTGTGGATAGAGCTGCTCTCACAGTTCATGGAAGGGAAAGTCAGACAAACAATTTCCAGATAAATACCCTCCACCTCTTTACACTTGCACAAGAAGACAGTGTATTCGTAGGTTTAGTGGTGCATTTTTAATAATATAAAATATTAAGAGCGATTTTTAAAAAATAATAAGGAAATGTATACAAATTCTGGTCTGCAATGGAATACTGCAGAGCAGACATCAGCAAACTCCCTGTGGCCACAAAGCCTTCCATACATACCTTCTATCCTTTAACAGAAAGTTTGCCAACCTTTGCTTTAGAGACTGAAGCGATTTGGTATAAATATTGATCCATCTAAAAAACATCAAAAGCATAAGGTGGTGTGGGAGAAAAAGTAAACTTCAAATGGTTATAAACAATCTGATACACTTTATTTTAGTTACAAATAAAACATACAAACTACATGTGACGGATACATACATATATAAAAAATAGAAAAAGAAGAATATGGAGGAAACTGTCTTTAAACATCAGGACCCTGGTTACTCCTAGGTAGGGAAAACAAATGAAAGGGGGAGAGTGGGCTTGTTAGTAACATCTTAACAACATTTCTTGTCCTTCCAACTCTGAATGTGCAGGGAGGTGAAAACTTGAGGTCTTAGTGCATTGGAGCTACTCCACAGTAGAGAATTTTAAAATTACAAAATAAAACAGTAATGAAAGAGGAAATGCCCCAGAGGGAAAGCAGGCAATAAAATCATACAGATGTGGGAGAAAAGTATATCCTGATTAATAATCAATGACAAATTAATTTTTAAGAGGAGTATCATTTGCCTGGATGAAGGGACCCTTGAAGTTAATAACTCTAAGTGTCAAGGACACGGGAACATGACGACCTCAATACTCTGTGTGCCGCACTGTACGTCAAAACATTCATCTTCAGGACCCTCACCGCCCCACCCAGCCCCACCACATATCCAGACTGTAAATTCTTCGTGGGCAAGAGCCATGTCTCTTTCTGTCTTTGAATCTCTAGCACTTGTCACTGTATCTATGCAGACTGGCTATTTTTCATACCTGTTTTGAAATAAAGACAAGATTCTGTGTTCTCTGTGTTGGGCTTAAAATATTGATTTTGAAAAATGTCAGCTGTGCAGAAAAAAAATACCAACCATCTGGTGCTTTTCATCCCCAAAGTTTAGAACTCTGGTGAACTCTCAAAGCAGGCAGGCTTGAGTAGAAGAATAGAAATAAGATCTTCACTTCCCAACATGGGAGCAAGTGTTAGGAGACATTTGAATGGCAAACGGGTCAATCAGGGTATAATTGCCTCTGATAGACACTCCAGAAATCAGAAACATTCTTTACCTAGAGCTGAGTGCCACTTGAAAAGATGACAGCCTTTCCTGCCTTTGAAAACATCAAAGACAATCAAAGCATCAACTTCCAACCTGATCCTCAAGATCGAACGCCCAGCAGACGAGGCAGGAATGAAGACAGCAGCCTTGCCAAGAGAAAAACTCCGTTACAGACTTAAATGTGAGTCACAGAGGAAGCAGATCCCACTGCACCTCAGCAAGACTCTTGGCCAGGCAGCCAGCTGGTCCAACCTTGCCTGGATGTCAGCAATCCCGAGTTCAGACAGGACAGTGTCAGGTGGCTGGTAGCCAAAGGGGTCTTCTCTGTGGGCTGGAGGGGCATCAAAGAAACGTCCCACCTGTCTGTGCTTCCCCTAAAACTCTCCTTTGGGTTAACTTTAAACTTTCCAATGAAATGCAAAGAGTAGCTAGGAGAGGTAACACCTGACTTCAGATCAAACATTAACACCTAATCTGAATTAACCTCAGCGGTTACTTGGCCCAGAGCAGAGTTGAAAAGAAGTGGAACTATCAAGAAAGAACTTTTTTTTAAATCTCTAGTTAGAACTTGTCATCACTTTTAAGGGCAGGTTTTGGAAGTTTCTTTTGTAGATAAATGCCTATTTGATTCTCAAAAATTAAGCTGTTGGATTTAGTCTTACAGTTTGGCTTTTAAACTGTTGTCTGGTAGGAAAATCTGACATTTTCCTTTACAGAAAAATTCGCCAATGTGTTTGTAATTTTATTTTAGGGAAATTGTGGATCCACATACAATTGTAGGAAATTGTAATGTAGGAGATTCCTCATGCCCTTTTCCCAGATTTCCCTAGTTGTAACTGGGAGAAAAACATCTTTTTCCTCTACCTATCTTGGGTTCCTTGGCTGGGATGCTACAAATTAGAACAATAAAAGACAGATTAACAAGAGAAAAACAAACAGAAGCTTATTAACATGTGCATGGCACATACCCAGAGGAGTAATCAGTGGAAAGTAACTCTAAAAGGCGGTTAGAATTGGACTTCTATAACATCTTAACGACAGAATACACTTTGTAAAGAAGTGTCAAGACAAAGGAAAAAGGAATTTGAATTTCTAGGAGCAGAAAGTTGTAGGAAATTATTAATAAATATATGGCTTCCCAGGTGGCACTAGTGGTAAAGAGCCAAGTAGATGACGTAAGAGACTCGGGTTCAACCCCTGGGTCAGGAAGAGCCCCTGGAGGAACCCATTCCATTACTGGAGAATCCCATGGACAGAGGAGCCTAGAGGGCTGCAGTCCAAAGGGTCACAAAGAGTTGGACATGACTGTAGTGACTTAGCATGCATACATGCATTAATAAATATATAAGAGCTAGTGGAAGAAAAAATATGTATGCTAATGTTGGCTATGTACATTTCCCTGCTGCCATCTCTGGGCTGATAGTAGTCTCGAGTAGCCTCTGGTCATTGTTTTCTGTCCTTCCTAGATGATGGGGGGTGCATCTTTATAAATGTATGTCCTGCTTTTAGGGAAATAAAAGAGGACAGACAGCCTTTATTGCCTCTGCTGCTTCTCAGCTGCCTTCAGTTCAAAATAATCTTTTTACCAAAGTGGCATGTTTTGGAGTGCCGTATTCTGCTACCCTTCAGTAACATCTTGCAAAATATAGTAAAGTCACTGTCGAAATGTAGGCATTGACACAGTCAAAATACAGAACTTTTCCATCCGCACAAAATTCTTTCCTTTGTCCTTTCAAACCTCCTCCCTTTCTTTCTGTCCCCAGAAACAATCAGTTCCATTTCCATTTCTAATCACTGTTGTCTCAAGAACCTTGTATAAATAGAATATGGAGTCTTATCTTTTGGCACTGACTTTTTTTTCACTTAATTCCCTTGAGCGTCCTCTTAATTCTTCTGTGCACATCCATGTGGATGGACCTCATTTGTTTAATTATTTATCCACTGAAAGGCATCTCAATTGTTTCCACTTTGGGATGATATATGTAAAGCTGTTATGAACATTCATGCACAGGATTTATGAGTGTTCATTTTCCTGGGGAAAATATCCAAGACTACAGTTGCTGGGGTGTATGGTAGTTGCATAGTCGGTTTTATGAGAAACTACCAAATATTCTTCCTGAGTGGCTGCACCATTTTACATTCCCACAAACAATATCTGTGTGCCAAGGTATTTTAAAGGATTGTAAGCTTCGTGCTTATTGGCCTAGGGGGACCTATCCTCAGGTGACAGGTCATAATATGGAAAAAAAAAAGTTATATAGTTTTGATTCTAAAAGTGCATCAGGCAAGTTAGATGGTTATTTTGTATTTAAGCCTAGGAGAAAACCAAGTTAAAATTATATCTATGGAAAAGTACAGTTGAGTGGAAAAACATATCAGCCTGTGTTTCTCAGGCAACAATGCTTCTAATAAGCTATTTCTTTTGAACATATGGTCATAGCATTAGTACCACTGTGCCTACACGCTCTCTAGGGAGGAAAGTAAATCTGGAATATTGGGTGAGAAAACCTTAACCAATAAAAGGTTAATTGAGTGATGAGAAGTAGGCAGCTATTAAAGCCTGAAAAGTTCCTTAGACAGTCACACTGAAGTGAAGGGTCGCCATGAGGCTCCTATGTGTCTGGCGGGGAAGGGCACCACACGTGGGTGGGAAGGGAATGGAGGCAGAAGGCACTTAACCCCAGCACAGGGGATGCGAGGATAGCAGGGGTGGGGAATTAGCACCTCCATGTCCCTTGAGGCAAAAACTAACCCAAAACAAAAACTTTTCTCAGAAATCACATTTTTTCAAATTCCATTTGAAATAATGAGTTGTTGGCTTTCTGTTTGTTTTTTTTTTTTTTTTAAGAGAAAATAATAACCTAACTAGCATCAAGGGGAAAGAATTTAATAATATTTCCCGTATCTTTAGGGTCTTTGGAGTGTGTTGCTAAGAAAACCCAACATACAAAGAGATCAGCTGGGTTTTGTATGATGGATCTGGGAACTGTGTTGCAGAAATGTGAATCCAATCAAATCTCAGTGCAGACTTCAGTCCACTGTTTAAAAGCACTGATATGGAACGATGCCCCTGTTAAACCCATTTCCTATGGAAATAGCACCTCCAGTGGAGTCTGGTGTTCATGGGTGGCTGCTGCTTCAAATGCTGGTGGAGAGAGGCAGGGGGTGTCCTCTGGAGATCCCTAGGGGGTGTCCCCAGAACCTGAGGACACCTAGAACCCTGAGGCCTTTGTACAGGAAGGGATGGAGATACAAAATCAATTAGATCTGTGGAAACCATTCCCCAAATCAGGAAAATCTATTAAACCTCTTGAACTCTACCTTCTGCAGGTGGAGAAGGGAGAGCTACAGACTCGTGCTTTGAAATTAAATGGGTCTGCCACAGACCACACTGTGGAGTCTGAGAGATGCTAAGCGAGTCACTCATGTCACCCTGAGGAGCTTCCATTGGCTCACCTGGAAGTGAAGACCCTCCTGCCTAGTCATGAGGCCATCCTGCAGACCAGGTAAAGTTACCACCATAAACCATGTCGGCTGAGGTGTATCTTATGATATGTGCTATTGTTACATTGGCGGTGTAGGTTTGCTGGCTTGTTGTTGGAATTTGACTGTTGTTTGTGGGTCTACAATCATGTTTTCTTTAAGATTAATTTATTGACTCAACTGGTATTTGTGGAAATCCCATTAGGCACCAGGCAGGGTTCTCTGGGCTTGTAGACACAGCATCCAGGTCCAAGGAGCCCAGGTTTCCAGGGAGCTGACATTCTGGAAGAGGGGAACCATGCAAGCCCACAGGCATGATAGATGCTTGGAAGAAAAAAATAGGTGGGGCCAAGGGCTAGAGCATGAGTATATGGGTGGAGAAGGATGCTGTGTGTGCTCACGGTTGGTCAGGAATTGCCTCTGTGACAAGATGGGGTTTAAGTGGAGACCTGGAACCAGAGAGGTTCCAGAGGGGATAGTCATGCTCTGATGTGATGGCCAAACACACTTTGAGGAAACGCTTCCTGGTGTGAGTTCTTGATTATTCCTGTTGACTTGATTGTATCCAAGGCTGATCTGGAAAAAGTTTCTAATGTGTTTCAGACATGCTGTGTGGACTCTTTGTTTAGAGGGCATCAGACTGTCTCTCCAGGACCTTTGGGAGTGGTTTCTACCTGGGGATCACTCAGGTACCTGGGCATCACTCAGGTACCTGGGCATCTGGTGTCCAAGGCCCACACCAACCCACAGGCGCGCTCCACATCACCACTGGTCCTGGTCTACCCATCTGTTCCTCCCAGTAGACCGCAGGCTGCAGAACGGGGGGTGTACCCATCGTTTTTCTTGAAATGTCTAATGTAGCATTTAGTTCAGGGGAGAACCTTTCTCAAATGAGGTAAAAGGAAAACTATTTTCAAAGGAATAATTTTAGTTCAACTTCAAAAATGCATATACTGAAATTTTTAGGCAGCATATCCACAATAACAGACTTTTTTCTAAGACTGTTGATCTAGTCAAGATAGAATTCCAGCCTAACTAGTTCAAGAAAAGGGAGGAAGGTTGTCTAAAGATCAGACAGTCTCCAGGCAGGCCCCACGGACTGGTAGTGGGAGGTCAGGAAGTCCCCACCGCACACCCCATGGCCTCAGGGTCCCCCTCTCTGCTTCCTTCTTGACTTCTCCCTCTGCCATAAGACCCTGTAGGTGTGTGGTCCTGGCTGGCCAGGGCAGTGGCCCAAGCCCTGAAGCTCTGTGACCAGCCTCTTTAAGCCTCCTTGGTCTCACCTTCCCAATTTTCCGTCCAGGAGGCAAACTTTGGCTGGTGCAGAATCTGGTGTTTTCCCTGGGCCCCTCAGTGGGCACAGGGTGGAGTCTACAGCCCCTAGGTTTGCATTTATCCATGTCAGCAGCAGATTTTTTTATGTGCTGCTTCTACCAGTGAGTTCTGTGCTGGCAAGGCGGATGCTAAAAGCAGAGTTACCCACCATGCCTCTTGTTGTTGCTGTTGAGTCCCTAAGCCATGTCCACCCCTGCAACACCTTGAACTGAAGCACACCAGGCTTCCCTGTCCTTCACTATCTCCCAGAGTTTGTGCAAACTCATGTCCTTTGAATTTGGTGATGCCATCCAACCAGCTCATCCATGGTCGCCCCCTTCTCCTCCTGCCCTCAGTCTTTCCCAGCATCAGGGTCTCTTCCAATGAGTCAGCTCTGAGCATCAGATGGCCAACGTGCCTTGAGGGTAAAGGCTCCAACTGCATTCCTTAAGTGTTGGTTTAATATTGAACATGTGAGAGAAATGATGATTAGTGTGTCTCCTATAAATGGGAGTTTTTATGAGAAATGTAAAGCATGTTTTTGTTTCCTTAGCAAAGACCCATTCTGCAGTTAACTACCTCCACACTGGCCTGATCCTTCTTTCCCCTCTGGATTTCTGCAAAACAACTAACCCTAATCACGTTCCCCACTTCTGGGTGTGTACTGGGTGTATCTATTCACTGAGCCTACTTTTCTTATCCATTTAATGGAGGTATTACTACAACTGCTAATAGTGGTAATAAAAGGAAGATTTACTTCATATGGCTCTTGTAAGGATTAAGGGAAATACGTGAACAGAGTGATCAGCAGGGTATCTAGAAAAGCTTTCAACCCCAAATATGCAGATGCTGCAGGTTTTATATACACTAATCAGCATCGCCACCATTGTCATCCTCATCTTCATGAACTTCACCATCACCGTCACCAACAGCGGAAGCTGTGACACCAGCGCAACCATCGTCCCCATCGTCACTCCTGCCAGTTGATAGACGGGTGTGGGGCCATCATTTGTGGCTTTCTGATACAGACGAAAGGATTCCACACACTCTATTTCTATTATTTGAGAGGCAATATGAGGAAAGAACAAGCTGAACACAAATCATTTGGGAAAAAAAAGTTTGATTTATGCCTGCAGTGACATACAGTCACTTTTCAACTCTGTTCATTAGCTTGTGGATTCTCTTGTACCCTCGGCTCTTAAGACACAGTTCTGAGCCCAGAGAAGGTTTCGGCTCACCTTGGAAATGAAATGTGAGGCATGATCAAGATGAAAGACAGTTTGCAAGACACCTGAGCATGGAAATTGTCTGCAATTTAGCCATTCTTCATTCTCTGTGATTGGAAGCACTGGCCCACTTACAAATGACAATCGAATAAAGAGTTTTAAACAAGCATTTTCTAGAATGTTGATTTACTGGGGGAGGAAAGAAAGTGTTGTATGCTGCCAAATGATTGCAGCACCTATAAAATGGTGAGGTCATTTTTTTTTTTCCTGCAGAAATGTCACAGTGAGATTTTTAAAATAGATTCCTGGTGCACTTTTAATAATGTTGAGGTTAAAGATAAGGGGGAAAAAAGTACTTAACAGTGAAAGGGAAGCAAAAATATTGATGTTTACTGTGGATTTGGAGAGTAGCCTTTTATTTAATCAGTGTAATAACATATTACCTTGTATCCTGTGAATATTTTTGTAGTTGTTTTATTTGTAATTAATAACCGTCGGCTCCACAGCTCCAGGCTGATGATCCCTGCTCTCTCCTGCCGAAAATCATAAAACCAGTCCCTGGAGAGACTGGAAGGAGGGGAAACGGGGAGGATGTGGGGCCTGGCAATTACTCAGAGTAAACATCTCAGAGTCAGGTCTGCAGTGGACACTTCTCAGAGGGTTCACTCAAGACCCCCTCTGTTGGACTGATGCCCACGATTCAAATCCTGCCACGGTCAGGGCTGTTCTAAGTAACCCAGACCCAGCCATTCGTTTGTCCCTAGAATTAGTGCTGGGGAAAGGGCCAAAGAGATGGGCATAGACTATATGATGAGCTACGTGCCTAGGAGTTGAATTTATGAAATACTTGGATGGTGGAGTATCCCTTACAGATGTCGCCAGCTGGTTCTCCTCCTCCAGCCACCCCGTCCCCCAGCAGAGGACAGAAGTTCCGCTGCTGATGGATGAGTGAGGAAGAGCATCTCCGTGGCCTTAACCTGCACCTTCTCAGTTACTAGTGAGCCTGCCTCCTTTTCTGTGTCTACTGCTCATCTAGATTTCCTCTGCTATGGGCTGTCTGTTTTCCATCAGTTGTTTGTTTTGTTCCTCTTCTGACTCTTAGTACCTTTCTCTTCATACTCAGCTATTCCTCCCCCATCACAATTATGTGCTAACAAACTATTAGCACATAATTGCAGAATGTGTCTCTTTGTTTTACTTAGGGTATCTTGCATTTGACAGATACTTTCAATTTAAATGTAATGAAATGTGGTAGCATTTGTTTTGATGGTGGTCTGTGCCTTTTTAGTCCAAATCAAGAAATTTGTCTCCATTCAAAATCATTAAATAGTCTGCTATCATTTACCTAAAGGGATTTGCTTTGTTTTGCTTGAAATGGTTTCACTTTTTCACATTTAAGCTTTGAATTGACGTTTGGGTATGCTGAAAAGTAAAGATGTAATAGTCCATTTGTCAGTCAGGAAGGTGAAGATGCTGGTGCCATTTGTGTTAATAGAATGCCCATCACTTCCCCAACTTATGTACAGGGCACTCCGTCTTACTCCACTGCCCCATGCCTGTTTTTATACCTGGACTTCCTATTTTGCTCCAGTGGCCAGTTTGTTTGACCCTGAACTAATTCCTCCATGGGTTTTTATTTTTACTTAATAAATAATGAGGAGGGAATTTTGCCTTGACATTGGCTGTAATCATTTCAAAACAGCCTGTATTTGCTTGGGGTTTTATTATGTTAAGAGTATTCTCTTTTATTCCTAATTTGCCTGTTTTTTAAAAACTCATCTTTGTATATTGAATTATATTACCTAATTTTGTGCATCTATTGATATGACTGTTTTTTAAAAATGTACTACTAAGTTGAGTTGAATTCATATGTTCTTTTATATTAAAACAACAAATGGTAAGTGAACACCTGTCTTATGATTCAATAGAGTGTACATGTAGGGGCATGCTTTTGTCCACGTACTTACATACCAGCATTCAGTTTGCTGATATTTGATCTTGGATTCTGTATCTATGCTCAGAATGACAGAACATATTTCTAGTCAATACTATAAATAATTCCATCTTCTCCTTTCAATTCCATTGTGTTTGGAAGTTGATTGTGGAGTGGGGATGATTGACTGAATATGAAAATTTTTGTCTTTTCAAAGAGGTTATGATGTTTCAACAGGAATACAGTGAGGTTTCCTGAGACTTATTTCCACCCTTATTTTTGTAGTTAGTTTTCCTTTACCATGCATGACCAGTGTGTGGGGGAGCTGGGGTGTGTTACTCCGGGTGGTGCAGTCACAGTGGGTGGCTCACCTTGACACAGGAGCCAGTCTGTGCCCAGGACCATTTCTGCTAAGAATGCTCGCATGTGTTTCTGTAAATGTCCATCAAACACTAGGACTGACCAGCAGCTTTAAAGGGAGGCAGGTGTCCTCTTGAAGCTCAAGATGAAATTTACACACTCCAAGTTGAGCAGATGGTAAATACATTGCAGACTCAGATTTTCAGGCAGGATTTTCAAACACTGTACAAAGGAAAAAAAAAAAAGTCACCAACAAAACCTATTAAAATTTCCTTAGAAAACACAGCTAAAGTGAAGTCAAATATCTAAAAGAAAAGATGGTCTCAGCAACTCTTATCTCAACACTGAATAGCCTTCTGGCAATCATAAAAGTTCTTAGCAATTCCTCAGCCTTGATCAGTTAGTAGCGGCAGGCTTATTGTGGCAATATCCTTCAAACAGGACATTAATTTTATTTTATTTAAAGTTCAGTCCTAGGAGATACATAAAAGACACAGTGAAGTTAGGTGTGGAAAAAGAAGTTCAGGGTCTGGACACTTTGAGCAAAAGATGTGCTCTAAAATAAGAACTCTGGTTTGTCTAATGTAATTTTTTAAATGGTTCTAAGGATAACAACAACAAAAAAAAACTGGTCTAGTTGGAAAACATTCCAAATAACACATTTTAGGCCAACATTACTCATTTTTATGTGCATTTTGGCAGGATCCTTTTTTACAAAAAAAAATATTATTCCATTTCTTCATAATCACATCCTATGACTACAAGCCAACTGAGAAAATGATCAAAGAGGAATAAGATATTTCCAGGGAGAATCAAGTCTCACTGAAGTCTTAACAGTAGCACCTAACTTTACAGTGCATACTCTGATAAGAATGCTGATCTTGTCTTGTGACTTACAGATGGCTGAATGATGTCCCCCAAAAGATAGATCCACAGTGTGACTCCTGGGACCTGTGGACATTGCCTTACTTGGAAAAGGGGTCTTTGCAGACATAATTCAGTTAATGCTCCCGAGGTGAGGTCATCCTGGATTATCTGAGCGGGCCCCCGATCCAGCGACAAAGTCCTTATAGAAGAGAAGATGTGGACCCAGAGAGGAGAAGAGGCGATGAAGCGAAGACAGAGGCAGAGGCTGGAGTGATGTAGCCGCAGGCCAAGGACGCCTGGCTCCCCAGCCACTGGGGGTGGTGAGAGAGATGCTCCAGATCCTGCCGAAGGAATGCAGCCCTGCTGCTGGCTGAACTTCAGTCCTCTGCCCTCTTGAAAAGTGAGAGGGCATGTGCCTGGTTCTGTTGTCTGAAGCCAACAAGTTCTGGTGACTTATTATGGCAGCTGCAGGTCACTGATACAGCTCCCACCCTGTTCCATATTGTTACCCAGGGTGATCTGGAGCCAGGAAGAGCAGTGAGGACTTTAGTTCACAGATCCTGAGCAAAAGAAAACAAAAACAAACAAAATCCAAGCCTACAATCTGAATTGTTGGGGTGGCTTTACCAAGGAGAGTTAGTAAGGACATGTAGAATTATAACCCAAAGCCAGCAAAACAAAACCACACAAGCACAGGGCATGTACTCATGAGAACCTCTGAGGGTGACTTTAAAGAAAAAGTGATGCATATTTGGGAAAGGGTTCACACAAAGGCTAACATGACCCCGAGGGACTTTGATATGGAAACAGATTCTAGAACCAGGGACACCTGCCCAGCCCTGACCCCACTCGCAACACCCTGCCCAGTTGTCATGGGTGCTGTTCAAGATAGACATGGGAATGCGGACAGAAAGTCTATGACAAACCTAGACAGCATATTAAAAAGCAGAGACATTACTTTTCCAACAAAGGTCCACATAGTCAAAACTATGGTTTTCCAGTTGTCATGTACAGTTGTGAGACTTGGACCATAAAGAAGGCTGAGCGCCAAAGATTCGATGCTTTCAAACTATGACTCTTGAGAGTCCCTTGGACAGCAAGGAAATCAAACTAGTCAGTCCTAAAGGAAAGCCACTCTGAATATTCATTGGAAGGACAGATGCTGCAGCTGAAGCTCAGGTAACTTCCTTCCTCAGGAACCATCCTGACCTCCATCCACAGCCCTTGAGAAAGTACTATTTCCCTTTTCATCTCTCTAGTACATCTGTCCTAAGTATGTATGTGGCTGGGTTCCCCTTGTCCCCTGTACTTCCTTCTCTCCATCACCAACAGACATCACCAGGGCCCAAACCAAATGCCAATTTTCCGTGAGTTTTGCCCTGATGTCACCTTCCAGCCTAAACCAAGAACTGTCAGGGTTTTGTTTTGTTTTGTTTTGTTTTTTAATATAACTTATTTGTTTGTTTCTGACTGTGCTGGGTCTTTGTTGCAGTGTGCAGGCTTATCACTGCAGTGACTTCTCTTGTGGAGCACTGGCTCTAGGGTCCTTTGGCCTCAGTAGTTGCAGCTCCCAGGCTCTAGGGCACAGGCTCAGTAGTTGTGGCATTTGCGCTTAGTTGCCCCGAGATATGCAGGATCTTCCCAAACCAGGGATCAAGCCTATGTCCTCTGCATTGGCAAGTGGATTCTTTACCACTGAGCCACCAGGGAAACCCAAGGAGTATGAGTTTTCCATTCCTTTGGCTTTGTGGCATTGATTAAAGGAATGAGCCAGTGAAGAAGAGACGAATGGAGTGATCTACTTTTGTGATATACGGAGACTCCTGACTGTGTTTCAACTCCACAGTTAAATTTGAGTAGTCAATATGTGTTGTAGACTGCAGAATTTACACATGTTTTAAAATATCGAAGATTTGCCAATTCAAGTAATCTCCCTCTGAAGCAAAATGACAGCTAGCTCTCAACTTAAAATCCTCAAACACAATACCTTCTCGTCTATAATAGCAAGAGGGAAGAAGGACCGTCTCTGTGGAATCTAGGTAGTTGTCTTCGTATCTCCAAGGGCCAGTTACTAACCAGCAGAATTCCGGGGGACACCTACATGATACCCCCACGGTTACATCCCCACTTCATTCTGAATATACTTAAGGAGGATTTCACAGCTCAGGAAACTGTGCCAGTGATATTTCTCTCACAGACATTAGTTTCTAGAAAAATGGCATCAGCAGAAGAAGGACATATGCTGGACTGCTTTTTTCTCAATGCATGTGGATTTTTATGGCCAACACTAAATAGAGGCTGATGGAAATACAAATTGCAAAACAGAAGACAGTGACACCTCTTTTCCTGATAGGAGGTTGCATTGTAAGCATTTTTAGACCCTGCACCTCTGTAAGCATAGAAACCAGTGCTTAAGCTCTGGCTCAGTGATGACAGTGGTGTTCTTCTTTTTCCCACCCTCTCCTCCTGGAAGGTAAAGGTGATGAATGAGGGGCCAAAGCGATCATACAGTAAGCTCTTTTGATCGGAGTATCCCTCGAGCTAAGCATGTCAGCTCAGGACTGTGCGATGGAGGGTATTGATGACTAGTTTTATGACTCATTTGGGCAGATCCATGAAGTCAACTACTTTGTAAGGTGGCATTTCATCACGCTGCCTTTGATCCAGCCTGACTGGCTCATTGATCAGCATTCACCAAGGAAAGCAAGTGGAACAGTCTGGGACCCAAAGCTGCTGACCATTGTATCTGGACTTTTCAAAGGGTGTGTCCCACAATGTGTGTGTGACTCCCTTGGGCTGGCTTAATTATCCTGCCATTTGATAAGGTCAGGCAGTTCAATAGAAAGTGGGAAAAAATCCACATATTAGGCAGAATCTGTAATTCTTGGCTTCTTGTATGACTCATTTAGAACAGCCTCCCCCCACACCCTCCCTTTTTATTGAAGAATCTGAACACTGAATCTAGACGCACGTTCATGCATCATTTGCTCGGCTTGGAGAAGTCAATTAAATTAAAGTCTCTGGCTGAAATATATACATAATAGCTCTTCTGTACATACACACACACACACACACACATACATTAGCTCTTCCTTTTGATTTTTTTTAGCTTAACTCAATAGAATTATGTTTTGGTACAGTTTCACTGAGGTACTGTAGGGCTATGAAGGAGAGTAACAATTTGCAAGTAGCAAATGCTGTGTGATTCCAAGCACACGCATAATTGGAAAATTAGGTGCAAAGAAAATATTTTTGCAAATTATGTATTTTTGCACGGTGTGCTCTCTCTTTCATTCTCATGCGGATGCATAATATATGATAGAGTTTTGCGTTCTCTCCACTGCTGACTTCTGGAGGCTGCCCGAGGGTGGCTTTTCCTTCTCAGAAACCCAGTGCAGTGAGACACCAGGTGACGCTTCCACCTTCGGAATGCAGAGTAGTTAATGCCAAGGGAGGAGCTTCTTTTCCAGGAAAAGAAGTCAGAGCAGGCAGGAAGCAGTTTCCTCCAGTGAGGGACTCTGGAAATTTCTTACCATCCCTGCCCATTTAGTTGGAAGGGAGAAGAGAAACACAGAGCAGGGAATCAGGGCTGGTGACTTGTTTCTTTAAATAAACATTGTTATTTTATGCTAAGAGATTTAGATTTGCAGGGGGAAATAAAGTGTGAAGATGGCGCATAGAATTTCCTATGTCCCACACCTAGTTTCCTCTATTATTTTTAAATATTTTATTGAGATGTAATTTGCATGCCACACAATTCACCCATGCTAAACACACAGTCCAACGGATTCTAGTGTATTTAGAACTGTGCAACCCTCACCACAATCAATAGCAGACCTTTTCATGACTGCAGAAAGCCACCCTACTCCTAACATCAGTCATTCTTTTCTGCTCCCAACCCCCACCCCAGCCCTAGGCTGATCTACTTTCTGTCACTATAGATTTGCCTGCTCTGGACGTTTTCTATAAATGGGGTCGTGTAGCATATGATTATTGTAACTGTCTTCACTCACTTAGCATAATGTCTTCAAGGTTCAACCATATTTTTTCTTGGAGAATTGATTGCTTTATCATCATATATTGCTTCTATTTATCCCTAATGACCTTCCTACTCTGAACTCTTGCTTTTTCTGACATTAATGTAGCTGCTTCAAATGTCTTTTGTGTTAGCAGGTGTCTCTTTCTCCATCTCTTAGCTTCAAACGTACCTGGGTATTTAACTCTAAAGTAGGTATCTATTAGACAACATGTAGTTTGGTCTTGGTTTTACATTTTTTAATAACCTCTAGTATATTCAAAAGCAGAGACATTACTTTGCCGACTAAGGTCCGTCTAGTTAAGGCTATGGTTTTCCTGTGGTCACGTATGGATGTGAGAGTTGGACTGTGAAGAAGGCTGAGCGCCAAAGAATTGATGCTTTTGAACTGTGGTGTTGGAGAAGACTCTTGAGAGTCCCTTGGACTGCAAGGAGATCCAACCAGTCCATTCTGAAGGAGATCAACCCTGAGATTTCTTTGGAAGGAATGATGCTAAAGCTGAAGCTCCAGTACTTTGGCCACCTCATGGGAAGAGTTGACTCATTGGAAAAGACTCTGATGCTGGGAGGGATTGGGGGCAGGAGGAGAAGGGGACGACAGAGGATGAGATGGCTGGATGGCATCATGGACTCGATGGACGTGAGTCTGAGTGAACTCCGGGAGATGGTGATGGACAGGGAGGCCTGGTGTGCTGCGATTCATGGGGTCGCAAAGAGTCGGACACAACTGAGCGACTGAACTGAACCGACTGAATAATCTTTTCCTTTTATTTAGTGTATTTAGGCCATTTGCGTTTAAAATAGCTAATGGAGTGTGCTCCCATTCTACCCTATTAGAATGTGTTTTCTTTTCACTGTCATTGTTCTGTATTTCTTTACATCCCCTTCATTTTTCTTTCTTCTCTGGTTAAATTGAGAATTTTATATGGTTATATTTTATCTGGTCTCTTAGAAAATCAGTTATACTTATTTTTAAAATTCTTTCAAAGATATTTAAAGGGTTTACCATATATGTACTTAGCTAATCTACCTCCGCCTTCATATAACACTGTACTACATATATCTTCTAATACAAAATTCTCAGTTTTCCCCTCACTCACCTCATGGTACTGCTGGTATTTATTTCACTATCCATACACTGTGATCACCCAATATTTTTGTTACTAGTATTAATTTAACATTTAACTTAAACACAGTTTTCTGCTAAATCAATTTAGTGTAAGAAACATTTTATCTTCATTTATAATTTCTCTGAAGTTCTTCTGTGCAGTATGTAATCTGGCTTTTGACTCTGCATCAGTTTCTTTTTCTTGAAGGATTTCATCTACCATTTCAAGTAGGGAAGGTCTGTTGGCAATAAATTCCCATAGTTTTTGTTTTTCTGAGACAGTATTTCTACTTCACGTTTGAAGGATAATTTTGCTGGATATAGAATTCTAGGTGTGTAGGTGTTTTCTGTCAGCCTTTAAGATATTTCATGCCATTCTTATCTCTCATGCTTTCTCATGAGAAATCTGCTGTAAAGTCTATCATTGTTCCTCTAGGGAGTAAAACCATTTTCCTTCGTTTCTTTAGGTTTTCTCTTTGCTTTCAGTTTTCTACCATTTGAATACATTATGCATAGGTGCATTCTGGAGTGGGTAGCCATTCCCTTCTCCAAGGGATCTTCCCAACCCAAGGATCAGACCCAGGTCTCCTGCATTGCAGGTGGATTCTGTACCAGCTGAGCTACCAGGGAAGCCAAAGAATACTGGAGTAGGTAGCCTATCCCTTCACCAGCAGGTCTTCCCAATCCACGAATTGAACCAGGGTCTACTGCATTGCAGGCAGATTCTTTACCAGCTGAGCTACAAGGTAAGCCCCCATGCATAGGTGTATATTTGTTGATAATTACTATGCTCGGTGTTGTCTGAGCTTTCTGGATCTGTTTTGGCATCTTGTCACTTATTTTGTAAGTTTCTCAATTATTAGTACTTCAGCATTTCTTCTGATCAGTTCTCACTTTCTTCTCCTTGGGGTTTTTCAAATATTTCACATTTACACCTTTTGAAATCATCCCAGTGATCTTAGCTGTTCCATCTCAGTCTGGGAAGTTTTCTTCTGACATGTCTTTAAGCTCAGTGACTCCTTCCTCCACTTCTCCAGTCTGTTTCTGAGCCCTTCAAAGGCATTCTTTTTTTCTGTATTTTGGGGTTCTATCATTTTACTTAGAGATTTTTTTTCAGTTTCCATCTCTCTGCTTACATTACCCACCTATCATTGCATGTTGTCTATTTTGTCCAGCAGATTCCTTGACATAATAGGTATCATGCGTGTGTGTGTGTGTGTGTGTGTGTGTGTGTGTGTGTGTGTGTGCTCAGTTGTGTACAATTCTTTGTGACCCTATGGACTGTAGACTGCCAGACTCCTCTGTCCATGGAATTCGCCAGGCAAGAATACTTGGAAAAATAAAACAATTGGAAATGACACAAACTATCTGTTCCCTTATTAGAGACTCACTCTAGATATTAGTCTCAGTTCAGTTCAGCTCAGTGGTTCAGTCATGTCTGACTCTTTGCGACCCCATGAACCGCAGCACCCCAGGCCTCCCTGTCCATCAACAGCTCCCGGAGTCCACCCAAACCCATGTCCGTTGAGTCCATGATGCCATCCAACCAACTCATCATCTGTTGTCCCCTTCTCCTCCTGCATTGAGAACTAATTGAATGTTGAATTAATTTTAGAGTTCTACATTAAAGAAACTAGTTCCAATCTGTCCAACAAAAAGACTCCTAAACATATTTAAGGATAAAGCCATTTGTTAAAATTTGTTCAGTTCAGTTCAGTCGCTCAGTCGTGTCCAGCTCTTCGCAACCCCATGAATTGCAGATCACTGCCTAAATCTTGCTTTCCCTGAGATATACTTTGGTAAATAATACCATAATCTAAAATGTGTTTCTCTCCTTACTTACATTATTCTTTTCTAGATTTCTTTTTTTAATATAAATTTATTTATTTTAATTGGAGGTTAATTATTTTACAATATTGTATTGGTTTTGTCATACAGCAACATGAATCTGCCACAGGTATACAAGTGTTCCTCTAGATTTCTTTAGACTATACATGCATATTTTGATCATAAGTTATAAACATTTGCCTGATATTCATTATGAAATTCCCTATGTAATTTTCCAGGAGATCTTAGGTGTGCACTAAGCCTCTTATTTGTATATTTTAGTTATTATTTTTAAAATCTGAGGTGCCCTAATAAAAGTGTAGGACATCTTTACCTAGTCAGCATGTCTGGAGGCTCTTGTTCTCAGAGAAAACAAATGCCCATCAAACGACCCTTCATTCTTTCTTACACCAGAAGGCATCAGGCACCTGTGTTGTGCCAAATAGAGTTGAATTCTCTGTTTCAGCAGAGGCGACAGAAAGTGTTTTCTCTGACGATGCTTATATTCCAAATATACACCTGTTAGGCGCTGGCGCCTTCCTGAGAGGCACACAAACTTTTGCTGTTCCCTTATTTGAAGGCCTATGAGTCATAATAAAGATATCAGGAGAAGGCTTAACAACCCTAATCTTTGCTTCACACAAGTTGCATTTAAATCAGGGAAAACAAAAATACACCTCAGAGCACTAATCCCATAGATTGTTAATGTATGTAATCCAAAACCCGTTTGAAGATCAAACACTCCATAGCACTTTGTATTTAAAGAAGTTAAACCTCCTTTCTTACTGAAAGCTCTCTTGCCTTCTTCCATTCTTACTGAAGGCTCTCTTGCCTTCTTTCATTTTCCGTTGTGTCCTGAGTGAGTCTGTGTGTGTGTGTGTGACTGGTGGGGCAGTCACAGAGTTTCCCAAACTTGTTTCTCAGGAAGCATTTCATGAATGTGGTGTCTCATAATTCACATTTGGGGAAGTGCTTTCTTATTCCCTATCTGCATAAGAAGCCAGTGTACCCAGATAAGACATTTGTAAGTATGCTCATTTTAGATGCCTAGTAACTGAGGAAGAAGAAAGGAATCTCAGTGGGAAAAATGTCAAAGTAAGAATTCTGATTCGAAGCTGGCAGATGCTTTACAGAGTCAAAAAAAAAAAGTAAATTAGAAAGGGAAAATTCTAGCCCTCAAGCTGAAAACAAGCTGAAACAAATGAACCTAATTTCATATCAAAGTAGTAAAATAATAACACAGAGAAAAATTATTCCATGTAATCTCTGAAAACAGCAACCTGAATCTAAATCCTTGGTGATTATAATTCTAAGGATAAAAAAAAACTATAGAGAAACCTTAACATTCACTGTTTTTTTTAAATAATAATTTTGATATCATAATTTTGACACCATTTAATGTACCTTTTAGAATAAACAAGTAATTTAATATCACTAGTGCAAATGTATACAAATATATATATATAGATGGATATATGAAATAAAAAAAGACAAGAAAATAAATTCTGTGATGCTAAATTGACATAGAAAATGAACACACACATCCTATTTCTCTCCAGTGAGAGGGTTTAGAAGCAGTATCTTGGGGCCAAAACTCAGATTTTGTTTTATAAATACCACTTCCAGAAGGCAGTAAGGTTCAAAGACATATTATCATGTGTCAAAAGCAATTCCATTGGTTAAATGTGGGATATTTGAGCTTCCCCTCAAACATACTTTTATTGCAAAATATAGAACATAAAACATGAGTCCATCAAGTTATTAAAATACAGAACAAAGTGCTAAGTTGCTTCAGTTGTATCTGACTGTTTGCAAGCCCGTGGACTATACAGCCCACAAGCCTTCTCTGTCCAAGGGATTCTCCAGGCAGAAATACTGGAGTGAGTTGCCACACCCTCCTCCAGGGGATCTTCCCAACCCAGGGATTGATCCCATGTATCCTGCATCTCCTGCACTGGCAGGCAGGTTCTTTCCCATTGAGCCACCTGGGAAGGAGCAACAAGCTGTCAGCTCCCCCAGGACTGCTTTAAGTTCAGGAAGCCACCTGGCTCAAGTGAGTGGGGTGAGGCTGTAAAGGTCTAGCCACATCAGCCCAGTGGGGGCAGTTGGGCAGCTCCTGATTCTGAAGGGCTGGCCCCAAAGCCACTCCATATTGGACAAGGCTTCATCAACCTTTGTCCTGAGTGGTTTAACATCTTCCTCTGCCCACCCCTATCTGCCCCTTCCCTTCGCAGGTATCTATCTCCAAAGAGGACTGTGCATCCCAAAACCCATTTCAGCATTAGGTTGTGAGGACCCCAAATCATGACATGAAAAAAGAATAAAAGAATGCTGCTATTCAAAGTGACAGCTGCAACCACTCCTTACCCTGAAAATTGGAACCTAATGGGAAAGAACTAAGCGTTTACCCAGAACTAGTTTATCTTCAGTTAGTAAGGAAAACTCCTCTTTACAGAGAAGTGGCAGGAGCTAGATGAGGAAGCAATGGTGGAATTAGGGAACTTCATATTTGCAGCACCCCCACCAGCACGTCATTGACTCAGGAGTGTCAGGATGCCTATGATAATTAGAAAGAAGCTTCTCAGGGAAAGGATTTTGCTCAGTTCCTAAGTACATGCCCAGATTTTCCCTGTTATCTGTGAACAAGGAATACACATTCACATGGATAAACCTTGAGGCCACATGCTCAACCAAGCAGCAAAAGTTACCACGACTGTCAGTAGGACGGGCCTCTTGTCTACACTTCCTAATGAAAATCAGTAAGAAGGAAACAGCATCACCGTGAAGCATTCTTGTTGAAAAAACATTCAGTCTAAAGTTAATCAATACTTTACACCGAGCTGTTAAATTACAGGGAATCCAGGGATAAAGGATTAAGTGTCCCAACAAGAATGCAATCAAATATTCCACAATTTGGGACCTTCTGTAAGCTATCTGACATCGTATCAGAAAAATCATTACTGAATAATGCAGTGAAGAGCTGGGGAGGGGAGCTTTAGAACAAAGGTGACAAATTAGACAGATTCCAGTGTGTAAATGCTGACTGGTTCCTGAAAAGTGGAAAGCTGGCCTGCAACACCAACTCCCCATAAAGTTATAGCCATAAAACACCATGTTCACCACGCAGATACCTGCCAATGGTATGGTTTTCATCTTTATGCCCTCTCCTGTCCAGGGAAGCCGCTGGCATTCAAAATTTCTTTTTTTTAATTAATTTATTTTTAATTGGAGGATAATTGCTTTACAATGTTGTGTTGGTTTCTGCCATACATTAACACGAATCAGACACAGGTATACATACGGCCCCTCTCTCCTGAACCTCCTTCCCACCTTCCACCCCATCCCACTCTTCTAGGCTGTCAAAAAGCACTGGGTCGAGCTCCCCAGGTCATACAGCAAATTCTTAATGTTATGTGTTTCAGTGCTAATCTCTCAATTTGTCCCACCCTCTCCTTCCCCCACTGTGTCCCCAAATCTGTTCTCTATGCCTGTGTCTCTATTGCTTCCCTGCAAATAGGTTCATCAATGCAATCTTTCAAGATTCCATATTTATGATATTTGTTTTTCTCTTTCTGACTTAATTCAGTCAGTATAATAGACTCTACGTTCATCCACCTCATTATAACAGATTCAAATGTGTCCCTTTAAATGGATGAGTAATATTCCACGTATATATGTACAACTTCTTTATCCATTCACCTGTCCATGGACATCTAAGTTGCTTCCACATCCTGGCTATCGTAAGTAGCGCTGCAAAGAACACTGGTGTACATGTGTCTTTTAGAATTGTGGTTTTCTCAGGATGTTTGCCCAGTAGAGGGATTGCTGGGTCAAATGGTAGTTTTATTGCTAGTTTTTTAATATATTGAAATCGCAGATTTCTTAATGGACGTTTGCCACTATAGCATGCCCAGTTCAGTCAGTTCAGTTCAGTTGTTCACTCATGTCCAACTATTTGTGACCCCATGGACTGCAGCACACCAGGCCTCCCTGTCCATGAACAACTTCTGGACTTTATTCAAACTCATGTCGATTGAGTCGATGATGCCATCCAACCATCTTGTCCTCTGCTGTCCCCTTCTCCTCCCGCCTTCAATCTTTCCCAGCACAGGGTCTTTTCAAACGAGTCACTTCTTTGCATCAAGTGGTCAAAGTATTGGAGTTTCAGCTTCAGCATCAGTCCTTAGTCCTGAATATTCCAGACTAATTTCCTTTAGGATGGACTGGTTGGATCTCCTTGCAGTCCAAGGGACTCTCAAGAGTCTTCTCCAACACCACAGTTCAAAAGCATCAGTTCTTCTGTGCTCAGCTTTCTTTATAGTCCAACTCTCACATCCATACATGACTACTGGAAAAACCATAGGTTTGATTAGACGGACCTTTGTTGACAAAGTAATGTCTCTGCTTTTTAATATGCTGTCTAGGGTGGTCATAACTTTTCTTCCAAGGAGTGTCTTTTAATTTCATGGCTGCAGTCACCATCTGCAGTGATTTTGGAGCCAAAACAATAAAGTCTGTCACTGTTTTCAATGTTTCCCCATTTATTTGCCATGAAGTCATGTTTTCTGAATGTTGAGCTTTAAGCCAACTTTTTCACTCTCTTCTTTCACTTTCATCAAGAGGCTTTTTAGTTCTTCTTCACTTTCTGCCATAAGGGTGGTGTCATCTGCATATCTGAGGTTATTGACATTTCTCCCAGAAATCTTGATTCCAGCTTGTGCTTCATACAACCCAGCATTTCTCATGATGTACTCTGCATATAAGTTAAATAAGCAGGGTGACAATATGTAGCCTTGACATACTCCTTTTCCTATTTGCAATCAGCCCGTTGTTCCATGTCCAGTTTTAACTGTTGCTTCCTGACCTGCATATAGATTTCTCAGAGGCAGGTCAGGTCGTCTGGTATTCCCATCTGTTTAAGAATTTTCCACAGTTTGTTGTGATCCACACAGTCAAAGGCTTTGGCATAGTCAATAAAGCAGAAGTAGATGTTTTTCTGGAACTCTCTTGCTTTTTCCATGATCCAGCGGATGTTGTAGCATGCCTACTGAATCCTTTTTCCCTTTGGAGGGAAAAGAGATGTCTGTGTTCCTTTGCTAAACCGACCATCACACACTCACAATCCTTAGCTTTGGGAAGAGGGAGACACAAGTCGAACCCCGAGGATGATGTCCACTCACACCTGGGCATGCTAGACTCACAGTAATTGAACGGGCTGGTCACATAACCTAACATGATCTAGGGAGCCCCCCCCCCCTTTATTTTAACTGCTGGGGAAGAGCTTTTATAAAAATTTAGTAAATGTGAAGGCTGTTAGCCTGGAGCTACTATGACCATCTGCACCTCAACAAGAGGGTGCCCTGCCAGAGAAAAGTGCAGGAAAAGCCAGAGAAAGGGGAAGACAAGAGAGGGACACCATTTGTGCCACTTGATCCAACCATAACTGAAGGCGATGCTCAGGACTTTCCAGAAAAAGGGGGCAGTAAATTCCCTATTTGGCTATAGCCCATTGGATTGTGTTTCTTACTGTAGCAACTCTGACAGCACTGAATAAAATACATGTAACAGTTAAAAATATGAGCAAATTTAGGTGTAAGTGTGTGGGAATCTTTTTTAAAAACTTAGTAGGCAAAAAGATGTGATATTTTATTTTTAAATTTTAATTATGAAACATTTCAAATAAGCATGAAAAGTACAGAAGATAATAGAGCAGATCGCTCTTGCACCCACCTCAGAACAGACATTAACATTTTGTCCTATTTGCTTCCAATAAATGCAATGATGCATATGATGTATATGATGTCCTATCCATCCTGTCTCCCAGGCACCATGTCCTTTTCCCTCAAAGCAACCAGGATCAACAGTTCTCACCATGTGCTCTCAGAAACATGCAAATACAGACACTAGGAATACACCTGCTCACAGATGATAGAGTTCACAAACACTGACTAATCTTTGGCTTTTCCCACCAAATATGCATTGGAGATTGTTTCATATCAGAATATATAGGGCTTCCCTATTCCCCTAAGAGCTGTGAAAGGTTCCATGGAAGCAGACCTATTGATTTATGTTTAGATCATGTTCAATATTTCACCATAGTGCAGGATACCATGGATGACCTTGTGCGTAAGTCGTTTCACACAGTTGCAGCTCTGTTTTAGCCCACATTTCTAGGAGTGAGGAATCCAAGTCAAAGGTTTTGTATAATTGTAATTTTGATAGATTTGCCAAGTGTCCAACATAGAGGTCATATCAATTTGTGCTCCCACTGGTAATATATGAAAGAATCTAATCCACAAATTCTGGTCAAGTTTGGGTTATCACATTTTTGCCAACGTAGCCACTTAAAAATGTCATTTCAAGGTTGTTTGAAGTTTGTATTTCATGTTGAGTATCATTTTATACATTTAAGAGCCACGTGTCTGTTTCATTTTCTGTGAACTCCCTGTATTGTGTGCCCTTTTTTACACTGGACTTCTTTTGTCAACTGAACAAAATTATGTATTGTTCTATCTGCTGTTTTTCTCTCTCTTTCGTTTCTCAAGAAATGGCCCTTAGTGACATAAATAGCAAGTATGTTCCACAATTTCCCACTTGTCTTTTTATTTTTCATAATTTTTATCATGCAGAATTTAAAAAATTATTTTCATGTAGTCAAGTGTATCCATCTATTTTAAACTTTTGTGCCCTTTTAGAAGTTTGTGAGATGAATTGTATTCTCTTAAGCTTCATATGATGAAGGCTTGAGCCCCCAGGACTTCAGAATGGGGCTGTATTTGGGGATGGGGGTCTTCAAAGAGGTCATTAAGGTAAAATGGTGTGATACGAATGGTTTGGTATTCCATATGACTGGTGTCCCATGAGAAGAGGAGATTAGGACCCAGAAAGACCCAGATGGAAGACCACGTGGAGATGCAGAGAGAAGATAGCCGTCTGCAAGCTGAGGAGAGAAGCCTGGGAAGGAACCTGCCCTCGTGGTCCTCTGAGGAAACCAACCCTGCTGACCCCTTGATCTTGGACTTCCAGCATCCAGAAGGGGTGGAAAGAAGCGCCTCTCAGTCTGTGGCCCTGCCTTGCGACAGCCAGGTTGACTTATATGAGGGGGGTTTCCCACAACAGGATGTCTTAAGAAGCAAAGTGTCCCATGCATCTTCTAGACTTGCAGATTATCTTATTGTTAATTTTTAAAGTGTATTTCTTCCCTTCCAAATCTTCTTCAGTGAATAAAGCCTGTCTCAGCAGATGGTACTTCTTCTCAAAGAAGCGCTGGGAGAGGAGATGCCAGCACTCATTGCAAAGTAATCTCACTGAGTGCACAACTCCTGGCCCATGCTCGCCACCTCCTCAGAGAGTACAGACCCTGGACAGGAGGCATGGGGACAGCAGCTACCATGAGCATCAGTTTGGTCCAAAAGAAAATAAAATGGGTTGGGGATCTGGTTGTTCAGTTTCACATCATAAAAATATGTCCATTACTGACCATCTCTCAGACATGGAAAAAGAAGTCTTCTCCAGAGTCTGTTCAGCAGCATGTCTGCAGCATCCCAGGGCCATGGACCATCCCCAGACCCACCCTGCAGGCCAAGGAGCAGGAGATGCTCAATGACTTCTCATCACACCATATGCAAGCAGCCCCCAGGGAGAGAGCAGGTTGGAAAAACTCAGCTTGAAGAGAATTGTAGAGACAGCCCTGGCTTATGTAGTACTGATTTGTTTTCTAATCAAGCTCCTGGGTTGAATATTTATTCACTTTGTCCTGCTCATAAACTCATCATGTAGCTTTTAAGCACAGGGAAATGTCCCTGTTCATTGTGAGTTGATACTGAAAGTGTTTGATGAAAGAGCCAATTTGTCCTTCTTCCCATTGGATATAGATTTGAGCTCACAGAAAGTCACCGCTGAAGTAGCTGGTCATACATCAAAGGGTTTAGATCTAATGGGCCTTTGAAGCGCTAGTGTAAACATGTGGGAATGACGTGATGAGGGAGCAGTGTTGCTTCGGAGTGCCATGCGGCTCTCAGGGATATCAACAGTGTTTACGTTTTAAATAGTTCACAGAAAGTTCTTTCACCATCTCCCTTTGTGCCTCTCCCCACAGTTAGACCATAAGTAGGACCAGTCAGAATTGGACAAAGCACAGTTGTTGTGTTTGGTGTGCAGTGTTGCCAGAGCAGGGCACAAGAAGACCTATTTCAATTTCTACACCAAATACTCATGGTAAGATGGACAGGACTGTCCTCCGTGCACTGGCTGCAAGTTACCCTAGCATCCTTCCTTGTGCCAACAGATCACTGGAGCATGATGATATTTCTGGACTCATTTCAAATCTACCCGTCTAAGGTGCTACAGGTACAAAGGTCATTAATTAACCTTGGGCACTGGATGACTGATTCCACAGGGCAAGACCTCTCTCTGGCTCACCACTGAATAGCCAGCATCTAACAGACTTCCTAGCACAAAGTAGGACTCAACATATATGTATTCAATGAATAAAGGAACATTCTTTAAATGGTAGATTAAGTAAAGGCTAACCCTCAAATTAGGGCAGCTAGAAAATGCATACAGCATATTAAAACTTCTCTAAGAGGACAGCAGAAAGCTAACAAGATAGCGAGGAATTAGTGGGATAAGATGAAGGAAAGTCAGCTGAAATTAAGAGCTGCTTTTTGTCTAAGTTCAACTGAAATAAGCTAGACATCAACTGGTCACTATAACCTTTGCAGACCTAATGGTCTCAGTTATTGAACTTGGATTGAGATGATCCCAAACATAAAATGAATACAATAGGACCTAAGTCATTTACAAAAATTATAAATGTACAATGACTGGCACACAGTATAAAATTACCAGGCACCTTGAGATGGCAAGACAACATGTACAAAAAGCAGTAGAAACAGAATATAGAAACAAATTCACAGCAGATCCAGAAATGAGAGTCACTGAATTAAAAAGAAAAAAACTATGACTATCATGTTCAAGGAGTTAGAAGCCATTGAGAATTTCTACAAAGAATCTGCAAATTATTAAAAAAGAGTCAATTGGAAATTGCAGAAAAATGCTTAAAATTTTAGAACAAGTCAATGAATGGAACATAGATTGGATGCCAAAAGAATTAGAGAAGTAGGAGATGTCAGTGTCAGTCGTGGTCATTGACTGACAGATCGTGGGAAGAATAGAATAAGGTGGGAGACACTCTGGGCTGCTGAAAGGAGGAACATGCGTGCAATCAGGTTCCCAGAAGAGTGGGGGGGGGAAAACTGGAACGAAGCAACATTACATTGGCTGGGAACTTTTCAAAGCTAATAAAACACGAAACTGACAGATCTGAGAAGCTTTACTAACACAAATATAGCCATTAAAAAAAAAATTATACACTAAGGTACTCTATAGTATGGCTACCCGGTGGCTCAGCGGTAAAAGAATCTGCCTGCAATGCAAGAGACGTAAGAGATGTGGGTTCGATCCCTGGGCTGGGAAGATCCCCTGGAGGGGGCATGGCAACCCACTCCAGTGTTCTTGCCTGGAGAATCTCTTGGAGAGAGGAGCCTATCAGGCTATAGTCCATGGGGCTGCATAGAGTCAGACACGACTGAGTGACTAACACTTTCACTTTCATAGTTTATCTTGGAGCAGGAAATGGCAACCCACTCCAGTATTCTTGCCTGGAGAATCCTATAGACAGAGGAGCCTGGTGGGCTACATACAGTCCATGGGGTTGCAAAAAGTCAAATACAACTGAAGCAACATAGCACACACACATGGAGCTTTGTCCACAGAACATCACCAGTGTGGACCAGCTTAGATTATTTTCATTTTACTGATGCCATATTAATATATTGTACTCTTCTTTTATTCTCAGTGACTGAGCAAGCTGGGAGTGGGTTCCAAACACTGAAGCTGGAAGACTAATTTGTTTCCTGGATGACAGTAGTAAAATACATCCTCAGCTCCTGTCTCCAGCCAATCTAATTTTGCACTGTGGCTGGTGCCTCCCCTTGGGGTTCATCCGTATGTTAATCCCTTTATCCACTTTCACCAAAGGCTGTGTTCATGCTTGAATTACATGCCCTTACAATATTCTTTCATAAGGACTGTGCCATTTGTTTCTGCAGCTCGGGAGGGTTGTCTAAATCCATTTCCGCTGGGGTGGAGCTACTGGCTCCCAGATGCCCTACAATGTAGGTCCCTCCATATCATTTCTTTTCCAGCTTTAACTGTTTATTGTTTTTCAGGACCTCGATGTTAATCACTGAAATGCACAGACCAGCCTGGACACCTCTAGCTGCACAGAGCAGCCATCCTCCTTCACCCGTGTCAATATTGTAACAACAACTGCCAGAAAGAACTCAGACTTCTCAGAATCCCGGGATCACAGCTTTTTCTATCATTTCAGAATGATTTTATTCACTGTTGTGAAGAAATCTTCCCTGTCGACAACTCAGACTTTCACTACTTGAACCTCAGTGATGAGGGAGAGAATTGCCCAGAATTGCAAGTTCCTGAAGAGCAAAGATACCTTCTAATAGAAACAGTCATGCCTTCCATGTACTCCCTCCTATGGGCTTCACTGTAGCCTGATGAGGTGGCTTTGTTATTATACTCAATCTGAAGATCAGAGAACTGAACCTTGAGGAGGTTGAATCATACACTTGGTCAGTCAGTAAGAGATGGAGCTGGGATTGACGCCCAGGACTATCTGACTTATACCTTATCCTCTTTATCACCATACAAAATAGTGTCCTGTAAGTTTCTCTAGGGTAATCTTCAGGCCTGATGCTCAAATACTCTCTATGATGTTTCTGTCAAAAAAAGTTATTCCACCTCTACTGAAACTATTATAATGATGACAGATTCATTATTTCCTGAAGCACACATTGCTTCATGGGCAAAGTGTTGATCATTCTCCCAATGTGTTCCCTAGACCACTACAGATTCTTTGGTATATTAATACAGTTTCCTATTTAAAAAAATCTATTAAGTATGCAAATATCTTTGAACAACACCAAATTAAACAAAGTTAGATGAATATCACCCCCCCACACACCAATGCAGGACTTTTCAGAGCCTTTAATATGCTAATGTGAGTCGTGAATCCTCAAGGAGATACACTGCTCAGAATTTGCCAACAGTATTTCATGTGGCAGTTCTGAGACACAGTTCTGAGAGAACTGTGTTTGAGTGTCACCTGTGGAGGTACAGGTCAGCAGTGGACTGCTGCAGGGGCGGGTGCTTTGGGTGCAGCAGACCTGGGTATGGCATAAGCCCTCTTGGAGGAGGTCACCATTAACCCCACCATAGAGCCACCAGAACTTACACAGGACTTGGGAAACAGACTCTTGGAGGGCACAAACAGAATTTTGTGTGCACCAGGACCCAGGAGACAGGACTAGTGACCCCACAGGAGACTGACTCAGACTTGCCCGTGAGTATCCAGGAGTATCTGATGGAGGCTTGGGTTGACGGTGGCCCACTGCAGGGTTGGGGGCACTGAGTGTAGCAGTGCATGTATAGGTCTTTTGAAGGAGGTCGCCATTATCTTCATTACCTCCACCATAGTTTGTCCCAAGGTAAATGACAGGGAGGGAACACAGCCCCACCCATCAGTAGAAAATGGGATTAAAAACTTACTGAGCATGGCCCCACCCATCAGAACAAGACCCAATTTCCCCCTCGGTCAGTCTCTCCCATCAGGAAGCTTCCATAAGCTTCTCATCCTTCTCCATCAGAGGGCAGACAGACTGAAAATCACAATCACAGAAAACTAACCAACTTGATCACATGCACCACAGCCTTGTCTAACTCAGTAAAACTATGAGCCATGCCATGTAGGGCCACCCAAGACAAATGGGTCATGGTGGAGAGTTCTGACAAAACGTGGTCCATTGGAAAAGGGAATGGCAAACTACTTCAGTATTCTTGCCTTGAGAACCCCATGAATAGTATGAAAAGGCAAAAAGATAGGACACTGAAAGAAGAACTCCCCAGGTCGGTAGGTGCCCAATATGCTACTGGAGATCAATGGAGAAGTAACTCCAGAAAGAATAAAGAGATGTTGCCAAAACAACAACAACAACCAGTTGTAGATGTGACTGGTAATGGAAGTAAAGTCTAATGCTATAAAGAGCAATATTGCATAGGAACCTGGAATGTTAGGTCCATGAATCAAGGTAAATTGGAAATGGTCAAACAGGAGATGGCAAGATTGAACATCGACATTTTAAGAATCAACGAACTAAAATGGACTGGAATGGGTGAATTTAACTCAGATGAATATTATATCTACTACTGTGGGCAAGAATCCCTTAGAAGAAATGGAGTAGCCCTCATAGTCAACAACAGAGTCCAAAATGCAGTACTTGGAAGCCTATGCTCCGATCAGTAATTCTGAAGAAGCTGAAATTGAATGGTTCTATGAAGACCTACAAGATCTTCTAGAACTAACACCCAAAAAAGATGTCCTTTTCATTATAGGGTACTAGAATGCAAAAGTAGAAAGTCAAGAAATACCTGGAGTAACAGACAAATTTGGCCTTGGAGAACAGAATGAAACAGGGCAAAGGCAAAAAAAAAGTTTTGCCAAGAGAATGCACTGGTCATAGCAAACACCCTCTTCCAACAACACAAGAGAAGACTCTACACATGGACATCACCAGATGGTCAATACCAAAATCAGATTGATTATATTCTTTGCAGCCAAAGATGGAGAAGCTATATATAGTCAGCAAAAACAAGACCAGGAGCTTACTGTGGCTAAGATCATGAACTCCTTATTGCCAAATTCAAACTTAAAGAAAGTAGGGAAAACCACTAGACCCTTCATGTATGACCTAAATAAAATCCCTCACAATTACACAGTGGAGGTGAGAAATAGATTTAAGGGACTAGATCTGATGGACAAAGTGCCTGATGAACTATGGACGAAAGTTTGTGACATTGTACAGGAGGCAGGAATCAAGACCATCCCCAAGAAAAAGAAACGCAAAAAGGCAAAATAGCTGTCTGAGGAGGCCTTACAACTAGCTGTGAAAAGAAAAGAAGTGAAAGGCAAAGGAGAAAAGGAAAGATACTTGAATGCAGTGTTCCAAAGAATAGCAAGGAGAGATAAGAATGCCTTCCTCAGTGATCAATGCAAAGAAATAGAGGAAAACAATAGAATGGGAAAGAACAGAGATCTCTTCAAGAAAATTAGAGATACCAAGGGAACATTTCAGGCAAAGAAGGGCACAATAAAGGACAGAAATGGTATGGATCTAACAGAAGCAGAAGATATTAAGAAGAGGTGGCAAGAACACACAGAAGAACTATAAATGACCCAGATAACCACGATGGTGTGATCACTCACCTAGAGTCAGACATCCTAGAGAGCAAAGTCAAGTGGGCCTTAGGAAGCATCACTATGAACAAAGCTAGTGGAGGTGACGGAATTCCAGTTGAGCTATTTCAAATCCTAAAAGAGAATGCTGTGAAAGTGCTGCATTCAATATGCCAGCAAATTTGGAAAACCCAGCAGTGACCACAGGACTGAAAAAGGTCAGTTTTCATTCCAATCCCAAAGAAAGCCAATGCCAAAATATGTTTAAACTACCGCACAATTGCAGTCATCTCACACACTAGCAAAGTAATGCTCAAAATTCTCCAAGCCAAGCTTCAACAGTACATGAACTGTGAACTTCTAGATGTTCAAACTGGATTTAGAAAAGACAGAGGAACCAGAGCTCAAATTGCCAACATCCACTGGATCATTGAAAAAGCAAGAGCATTCCAGAAAAACATCTACTTCTGCATTATTGACTATGCCAAAGCCTTTGACTGTGTGGATCACAACAAACTGTGGAAAATTCTTAAAGGGATGGGAATACCAGACCATCTGACCTGCCTCCTGAGAAATCTGTACGCAGGTCAGGAAGCAACCATTAGAACTGGACGTGGAACAACAGACTGGTTCTAAATCGGGAAAGGAATATGTCAAGTCTGCACATTGTCACCCTGCTTATTTAACTTATGTGCAGAGTACATCATAAGAAATGCTGGGTTGTGTGAAGCACAGGCTGGAATCAAGACTTCTTGGAGAAATATCAATAACGTCAGTTATGCAGATGACACCACCCTTATGGCAGAAAGTGAAGAAGAACTAAAGAGCCTCTTGATGAAAGTGAGAGAGGAGAGTGAATAAGTTGGCTTAAAGCTCAATATTCAGAAAACTAAGATCATGGCATCTAGTCCCATGACTTCATGGGAAATAGATGGGGAAACAGTGGAAACAGTGACAGACTTTATTGTTTTGGCTCCAAAATCACTGCAGATGGTGAGTGCAGCCATGAAATTAAAAGACACTTGCTCCCTGGAAGGAAAGTATGACCACCCTAGATAGCATATTAAAAAGCAGAGACATTACTCTGCCAACAAAGGTCCATCTAGTCAAAGCTATGATTTTTCCAGTGGTCATGCATGGATGTGAGAGTTGGACTATAAAAAAAGCTGAGCACCAAAGAATTGATGCTTTTGAACTGTGGTGTTGGAGAAGACTGTTGAGAGTCCCTTGGACTGCAAGCAGATCCAACAAGTTCATCCTAAAGGAAATCAACCCTGAATATTAATTGGAAAGACTGGTGCTGAAGCTGAAACTGGAGTTTGGCCACCTGATGTGAAAAAAGGACTCATCTGAAAAGACCCTGTTGCTGGGAGACAATGAAGGTGGGAGGAAAAGGGGACAACAGAGGATAAGATGGTTGGATGGCATCACTGACTCAATGGACATGGGTTTGAGTAAACTCCGGGAGTTGGTGACAGACAGGGGGCCTGGTGTGCTGCAGTCCATGTGGTCCCAAAGAGTCAGACACGACTGAGTGACTGAACTGAACTGATATCATGTGGATTGTTTGTTTCTGAGGCATCTTATAGAGCTACAGGAGGTTACAGTTTGAAAAAATGCTGCTTCAAGAAAAACAAAAGAATATGTAGTTGGTTTTCATAATTAATAACAGTAGGTTTCTTATAAATTCCCTGCAAACCCAGGAGTAGTGAATACTGAATGATGGCTACTAGGGGATCATGTATAGATAGAATATTCTATCTCTCTATATTTCATTTGTTGTTATTCAGTCACCAAGTTGTCTGACTCTTCAGGACCCCATGGACTGCAGCACGCCAGGCTTCACCATCCCTCACCATCTTCCAGAGTTTGCCCACGTTCATGTCCACTGAATTGGTGATGCCATCCACCCATCTTATCCTCTATCTCCCTCTTATTATATAATCGTCTTAAATCTTAAAAACAACCCATCCTAGTACATTCTATTTTCTTTACTTTGTAAAGAGCACCTTTCAGAAGTGTTAAGTAACTTGCCCAAGGCTGCCCCCTCGATGGTGCCGGAGTCTGAATCCAAACCCTGACCAGATGGTCCAGAGCTGGACATTCTCACACTTGTCTGCACTGTCCTTTCTGGTCTCCATCCATCCCCTGGTCACTATCTGAAGGTCTCTTTTAGCTGCACATCAGCTGTGAACATGCCCACTGGTGACCCACATTTCTCACTGCTCTGCACACGTCTGCAGTTGACCGTCAAAATGCTGTAAGTATTGATTTGGGGGATTGCAAATTAAACATAATGAGTAGGCAGCTTCACAAACAGAGGACACACGGATAATAAGAATCAACTGTAACTCACGCAGTGTCTTCAAGCATCTTCATTATTGGACGAGCATTATGTAGGCACACGTACCCATCTCCAACTTCATTTGCCACACTTAAGAGAGAAAATATCAAATTAAGAAGCTGGTCCTATTTATCTCAGTGAGAAATATTTTGTTTTAAGACCTCCAAAAGTCACACTCATTTTTCACATAGATTTTTTTAAAGTGTGTGAAAGAAATACATTTGATGACAAAAGAAAATATTAGAGTGCATATCTTATTAAAACAGCAATTATCTATGAAAAGCAATCATAGTTACTTAGTTTGGTGAAAATAAAGGTTTATGCAACCCAAAATCATTTGAAGGAAAATCACTGAATTCCTCATCTCTTGCTATTCTTGGTCTTTTGAACAGTCAACTGTGAAAGTCTCCTGACCACAGGGGTCTATTGGAGTCTTGTCATTTGGGGCTCCCTTTCACTGGCCCCACAAGGGCAAGGACCACCTGTGTGATGCTGCTGTGGCCTGGCCTTGGCTCTTCACTTACCCTTTGCTCAAATCAGTGACTTGATCCACACACTTGCTATTTCCTAGGAATGTCTAGGGAATGGAAGGGGGGAAAGAAAGGTTGTTTATGTCTATATCTATATATCTATATCTATGTCTATATCCGGAGAAGGCAGTGGCAACCCACCCCAGTACTCTTGCCTGGAAAATCCCATGGACAGAGGAGCCTGGTAGGCTACAGTCCATGGGGTCGCTAAGAGTCAGACACGACTGAGGGACTTAACTTTCACTTTTCACTTTCATGCATTGGAGAAGGAAATGGCAACCCACTCCAGTGTTCTTGCCTGGAGAATCCCAGGGACGGGGGAGCCTGGAGGGCTGCCGTCTATGGGGCGACACAGGGTCGGACACAACTGCCATGACTTAGCAGCAGCATGTCTATATCCACATCCCTAAAAATGAAATGGAGAAGGAAAGAAGTGAAGCTGCATCTACTTTGACTTTTCCTGGCACCTGACTTCTGCTCCAACTGGGAGCGGCTCTCCAGCACGGTGATATTAAGAGAGGGGGCGGGGACATTAACTGGGCTAGGGTGCTATGGATTTTTGGCTGGTCTACCTGTAATGCTTCCTTAGCCCAGGACTCTTTAAGCCCAGTTTGAGAAGGAAGTGGTCTACCAGCTACTCATTGTGGGATTTGCAGACCAAGGGTGTCAGCATCACCTGCCAGCTTGTGAGATGCGCGACCTCAGGCTGCTGGCTCAGATTGCACGTTATAGAGGGTCCCTGTGCAACTTCATAGAACAGTAAGGCCCAGGAAGCATCTGCTTGGGGTGATGCTGGAGACAAAGCTCTGTGTCTCCCAGTGAACTGTTCAGTGCACATTGGAGATTAGGGCTTGGTTTCCTCTGCATCCATCCAAAAAGCCAGTGGTGGAGAGCAAGAATCACCATCGAGTCTTCTAAAGTAGTATTACAGGGAAAAACTATATTAGTGAAGTCTTTCTTTTATCAAGGGGCTTCCGTAGGTTTTGGTACACAGGCAGCCCACCTCCTTTCCTCCTGGCGAGCCCAGTGCTGGCAGTGCACGTGGGCTCCTTCTCAGTCACCACTGCTCAGAAGATGGAAAATGCAGACGTCCAGCCGTATCCAAGAGCAAGACAGGTAGAATCTCCTAGAGTGGAGTCCAAGCACCACTGTATTTATAAAATTCCCCTGGCTGATGCTAAGTTGGGCACAGAACTGAGAACCCCTGCCCAGGATTGGATTCAGGAGAAAGTTAATTCAGAGGAATTCAAAAAAAAAGGGGGGGGGATGCTTTTTTCTAAAACCCTCAAATGGACCAAGGTCTTTCACAATTGTGTGGTTTTCATCAGCATCCTAGATATGGTCCAAGTTAGAAGCCACATGAGCCTTTGGAAGTCTCTCTTAGACATAGACATAGATATGTGTGTTAGTCACTCAGTCATGTCTGATTTTGCAACCCCATGGACTGTAGTCCATCAGGCTTCTCTGTCTCTGGAATTCTCCAGGCAAGAATACTGGAGTGGGTTGCCATTCCCTTCTTCAGGGGATCTTCCTGACCCAGAGATTGAACCTGGGTCTCCTGCGTTGCAGGTGAATTTACTACCTGAGCCACCAGGGAAACAAATAGATATAGATATGGATATAGATGGAGATATGGATAAAACAGTCTCAGTCTCCACCTCAGCCCTTAACCTTTCCTTAATTTAAGAACACAAGTACAATTCTAGAAGTTACCTGAACTGCCCCCTGCCAAGTTACAATATTCATGAGAGATTGGCTGATTTGTTCCACTAAAACATTTTTTAGGACTCTGTTATGCATACTTAATCTGAAAACACATGCATATTTAATTTTCTCTTCATTGGGAATGTATTTATACAAGCAATAATAAGCCACAGCCTTTGAAGACAGAAAAAAAATCAGACAGATGGGTAGGACAATGTCAGAACTCACAGACGGGAACCCCTTGTTGTGTCTCTTTAAACCCCATCATGTCTTCTTCACCAGAACATGAATGAGACCCTGTAGCTTCACAGGAAGTTATCAAAACCTAGAGCCGTATGTAGCATTTCCATGACTAGGCATTTTCCCAGCATACCAGCAACAGCAGTGAACTTCTATAAAACACCAATGGGAATCCAAGCTTGGGGTGATACTGAGTCCGCTGTGACCTGAGCAGTATGCATACATGTATGAGGTGAAGGGAGTGACAAGTGAGGTATAGGCAACAGAAGAAAGGAATTAGGATTGTTTTGTAATGACAAGGTACTCACGTCATCTGTGAAGTGGTGTACAATCACATAAACTACTCAATGAAAACTATGGCAGGCAGAGAAAGAGTGGGAGACAAAACTAGGAACAAACAACCAGGGCAACAAATAACCAACAAGAATGAACATGGTAGACATGAGTCCAACTCTCTCCCAAGTCACTTTGAGCTGGTGGGAAAACGCACCAATTCAAGAGACAGAGATCGACAGAGTGGATCAAAACACGTAACCCAACTCTGTATTGTCTACAAGAAACCTGCTTTAAATATAAAGACATGTGTAAAGAAAGCACGGATAGCTGCATTAATGTGAGAGAAAACGGACTTCAGAGCAAAGCGAGTCATCAGGGATGAAGAAGGGCTTTATGTAATGATAGAGGGATCAGTTCTTACAGGAGACATGACCATCCTTAACAGGCATGTGCCTAACAACAGAGCATCAAACCACCTGAAGCAAAATCAGATAGAACTACAAGGAGAAACAGATGAACCCACGGTTATAATTGGAGACCTCAGCACCCCTCTTACAAACAGACAAATTTAGCCAGCAGAAAGGCAGTGAGAACATAGTTGACCTCAACAGCACCATCAATCAAGTGGATGTAATTGACATCTATAGACAGGTTCATCCAACAGGAGCAGAAAACACATTCTTCTCAAGCTCTGGGCCATGAAACACACCTTAACAAATCTAAACGAATAGAATCATAGCATGCCTGCTCTCACACCACAGTGAAATCAAACTAGAAATCAGAAACAGAAAGACAATGAAAAAAAAATCCAAAATGCATGGAGAAAAAACAACACAGCTCTAAAAAACAAACAAACAAACACACAACGACAACAAAAAAAACACGGGCCGAAAGCAGAGAAAAAGAAAAGCCTCAAGGGAGATTTTAAAATATTTTGAACTAAATAAAACTGCAAACGCAACTTACCAGAAATTTTGGTTGCAGTGAACACAGGGCTGAGAAGGAAATGTGTAGCCTTGAGTAGGTATATTAGAAAAGAAAAAGGCCTAAAATCAACAGTCTAAGTTTCCACCTTAGCAAACTAGAAGAGGGAGAGCAGATTAAATCCAAAATAAGCAGAAAAAAAGGAATAAAAAGAGTTAGAGCAGAAATCAATAGAATTGAAAACAGGAAATCAATAGAGAAAAACAATGACGCCAAAAGCTGGCTCTCGGAAGAGCTCAATAAAACTGATAAGCCTCGAGACAGGCTAACTAAGCAAAAAGCAGACAAAGAGGGTGGGCAGCTATTAATTCAGAAACTATGCCTTGAGCAAGCCGTTTGTGCCTGGCAGTATGCCAGGGTACCCTGCGAATAGGACAGATATCACCTCTGCTCTGCCTGACTGTACGTATCAGTGGCGGGTGAGGGGCATAGATAATTTGAGTAAATATCTAAATGACATCATTCCAGGTCAATTAAGTGCATTAAGGACAACAAGTCAGGGTGTTATACAGAATGACAAGGTGAGTGGAGTGGTCAAGAAGGGCTTCTCAGTGGAGGTGATATTTGAGCAGAGCCTGTGAACAGGAGACACCTGGGCAGGACATGGAGGCTGAGTCACACTTAATGGCAGCTTGTGGGTTTGGTAGCCTGAGCAGGGACATGTTTAGTGGGTCTGAGACCTGACCAGGCCGGAAGATGGCAGGCAGGATAGGGGGAACAAAAGTGCAATCAGGCAGGCATCCTGGATGGGCCATGCTGGGGAGGCTGAGTGTTGTTCCCAGTGCTAAGCAGAGCCGCTGCAGAGCTTTAAGTGGGAGTTTACGTTTCAAAGGATCTCCCTGGAGACACCCTAAGGATTGGATTGTAGAACAAGTGGGAATCAGGGAGACCCACCAGGAGGCTGTCAGCATCATCCCAGAGATGATGGACGTCAGCCCTGACCAGGGTGGCAATGTGGGACTGAGACAAGTGGACAGACATGGGGAACGTGGAGGCGGAGTCTCTGGCTGCAACGCTGGCTCTGATGTGGGCAGTTAGTGATGGAGAGAGAGAGGTGATGCTGAGGGCTTTTGCCACGGTACGTGGTGAGTGTAGCATGTTCTGCTGCGCTGGGGGAGGTGCCCAGTGGCTTGGCACCTGGCTGCTCCAGGATGGAGGGATCAGTCAGTAGAAGGTAACCTGGGGAGCCACTCCAAGAGAGGCAGGACAGGAGACGTAATGGGGCTGGTTGGCTCATTTAAAAGAACTAGACACATCCTGTCAACAATCCTGTAGTTGACCCCACCTGGTGACAGAGTCTGTATGTTAAAGGGTCGTTTTAATCCTGCATCACCACTTGAGGGGCTCAGATCTCTCTTCAGGCATCTTTAATGGACATGTCTTGGCTCTTTCCCCTGATCAGAATCAACGGCCCGGCTCTCCCCGGCTCTCCCAGGCTCGGTCCAGCACCGGGCCTCCCCTCTGTCAGGCCACAGCTTTGGGAGCAAGGCCCGCAGGTGTGCTCTGGATCTGTGAAATCCAACAGGCTCTGGGAACAGAGTGGGGCTCAGACATGAAGCAGGAGCATCTAGACCTCTCTGCAAGGCCCAGGGAGGATGCTGAACTCAATTCAGAGACATGGCTGCACCCGGTCAGTTGGTCTATTGACAGAGGTGAAGATATTTCAGACAAGGACATGCCTTCGAAGTGGCTGAAGAACAAAAGGGTGGGTTTATTGGAAAGATATGGGGTTGTGTCACTGAAGCCACAGGCTGGACATGCAGTGGGTCAGGGGAAGGATGGAGCTGGACATAGAGGGCTTTGTGGCCAGGAGGCCTCCTCTGAACCACAGGGTCTGCGCCAGCCCTGCTCCAAGCCTCTGCCTCCGTCTCTGCCCATCCATTTACTACTCTTCCTCTGAAGCTCTCTCTGGGCTTGTATGCAGCTGTGTGCCACCTTCACGACCCTGCATGTGTCTGGGAGTCTGTACCTGCTCTCTGGCCTGGTGCACATCTCCACGCATCTCCTCCACTTGCTGACTCCATGTTCTCCCACAAGGCTGACAGTGGCCAACCCGACACACAGCCTCCCCTCTGGGCTAACGGCCTGCAGTGCCCGATTCCAACCTGAGTGGACAAGCAAAGCTCTGTTCTCCACCCTGGTCCCTGGTGGGCAGCAGGGGATGGAGGTCGGGAGGGACACCATCCTGACATGACTTCAGCCCAACCCTGTGTCTGGGGGTTCCTATCAGTGGGAGGGTTGTGTGCCAGGGCAGCAGTTCCATGGAACAGTCCCTCTGGGTCAGTACTGCAGGACGCAAAGGGACCAGCATGGACTTAGCAAGATCTGTGTTCAGTTCTCGGTCACAGGGTTCTCTCCAGGCTGCTCTGTTTCGATGTTTTACCAGCATCCATGCTGAAGGAGATTTCCCCAAAGGGAGAATTACAGTGGTGGCAGACACATTACAACCCTTTCCACTTGCAAACTCTCAGACACCTTCTTTCTCCTGCTTCCAAACCACAGGGGACAAAGAGAAGAACACAGACAATATCGCTAGAAGCAGCCACTTCCTGAGTCTGCCAGGCACTGATCAGGCATCTTTAGACACCGGGAGGGGTGGGGGGCTCCACCAGGCCCCCCTGGCACACTCCCTCGTGCATCTCCTCTCAGACTTCTCCACCTGACACCCAGAGGCCAGGCTGCAATTGTTTCTCCATGCTTATTTGCATGAGCAGATGGCTAGTTAGTGTAAGTGGAACAAAATATTTTTAAAATAATATTTAACAGACGGGGAGAAGGAGGCCTCACTACAGTCAAACACCCATCTTGTCAATGAATTCCACGAATCCTCCCTGAGCTTAAAGGCCACCCTGCCTTCTCCTGTGATGCGCACAGGGTTCCGAGTGTTTTACTAAATCCTAAATCAATCAGAGGAGAGGAAAGCCTTGAGAGCATCTTTAGAGCCATGCCTCCTGCTGCCCTGGTCCCCGCGCCACACACCGTTCACTGCCCTGCATCGCCCTCATTGGCACACACTCTCCAGGCCTTTTTTTCCTCTAATTTTTACATTTTTCGTCATTCTGCTCTTTGGGGCCATTTTCACCTTTGCCTTCTGGTCTACCTTTGAGCCACATTCCATAGCAACTTAATTAATTTGTGTCAGGGATTGTGCGGATCTCACTTATTGCTTAATATTTGCCTAAATGCCTCCTTTCCCTTGTTTAGACTCTGTCCCCTCATGTCATGAACTCTGTCACTAGAGCCTCCAGGCCAAGGAAACAATTTTCCAGTGAATTGTTCCCAAGAAAAAGAGGTGAGGAGTTCCTGCTACATCTCCCACTTTGCTCACCTTTTTTTGAAACAGAAGGAGAAGAAAGGGAAACAACTCTCATGCCTTTGCCCAGATTCAGCCACTTATTTCATATTACTTTTCATTAAACAAATCACTTTCCTGTTCTTAAAAATGAAAATTATGTCACATGCAATGGAATATTAGCCATAAAAGGGAATAAAATGTGAGTCATTTGTAAAAATGTGGATGGACCTAGAGTCTGTCATAGACAACGAAGTAAGTCAAAAAGAGAAAAACAAATATATATAGGGCATCCAGGCTCCCAGCTCAGAGGAGCATTGTTGATGCCAGAATGGAATTGAGGCCCTGCACACAGACTGGAACTTCCTTCCCAGGTAATTGGAGGTTCTCCAGTGCAACTGGGCTGATATTTCATGCTTGTCGTTGTATCTCTGAAACCTTCTCTGACCTGCCCTGTTCCTCCAGGACCAGCTGGGAAAAGACCCCGAATCAGGGCCAAATCATGGCCATTTACTTCTGGAAAGGGCTCCAGCCATCCCCTAATCCCTTCATTTCACACCTGAAGCCATGAAGGTGCAGAAAGGTTAAGGGGCTTTTTGAAGGTATCTCAGCTCATGGGTGGCAATGTGTGTGGAGCCCAGGTTCGTTAACCCTGACATCCTCCTGGGCAATGGCAATCAGCCACGCTCTTGGATATGCGGTTCTTATGAAGCAGTGGGCTCAGGTCTAATTTTCAAGGGAGAGGGCTTTCAGTACAGCCTGTTGTCTCCACCTGAGAGGCCGAGTCTGATTTTAAACATAGGCGGGCAAGACGGTGCCTCTCCCAGGAGATCCAGGTGGCCAGGCTGGGCTTTCCTGAGAGCTTCCTGCTATCTCATCCTCTTTTAAGGAGAAAGAAGGAACAGTCAGAGTTATTGCATCAGATTCCTCAGAGTTCTGCCAGCCTGGGTTAGTGTGGCTCTGGACATCAGCAACCCCAGGATACTGGAAATGAAAACCCCCAGGAATTTTTTAACTGTCTGGTGTAATAGAGGACCTTTGTGTTCATGAGATCATATGGCTGGAGCTTTAGAAGAGGAAAGGCTGATGAAGGCCAGGGAGGCAGGAAAGATGAATGCCCTTGGGACCCAAATCCAGGGGCCTGCACATCTGGTTACTGAATGGGAAACAGCTACTCCTGGTCATGACAGGAACTCACCAAGGGGATGGCCTGTTGTGGAATTGGCTGATTTGACAGTGTGGCCTTGAGGGTCAATTGGAGGTTTGCTGTCCCTCAGAGAGCACAAGGCACCTGCTTCCCTGGTCCCTGTCCACTCCCCTTTCCTCTTGGTTTCCTCCCCTCCAAGGCTCCCTTTGCCCAGATCTGCTGTACGGCAGGTGCTGAGTCAGGGCTGGGAGGATGCTCTGAGCAGGGCAATGAGGTGCCCTGGGCTCTGGGAAGGCAGAGATGGAGCCAACCTGACTGGCCGGGGCTGCTCTTCAAGGTCCTTACATTCTTCTCACAAAGTCCCTTGATGAGCATTTAGTGTCTGCCCAACACAAGGACCAGGGTTCCTAATAATGTTTAGTAGAGATATGTTTATCTCTACTAAATAATGTTTAGTAGAGAATATACAGTAAATACATACGGTGGGTGCATGAAGAGTGAACGTAGGGATGAAGGGCTAAATGAACACATTGAATGCAAGAGGACATTGTAGGAACTTGGACCAGAGGACAGTCAGGTTCTTTCTAGTCTCTCTGCTTCAGGAGTTTGAAGAAAGCAGAAGAAATATTTTTCAAATCAGCTAGAGGGCCAAGGAGAGAGTGCATCTCACTATGTGCAAGCTCCGTGAGTGGAGAACCTGGGGTCTTTTAACTTCTGTCAGCGTTTCCTGCAGAGTAAAGCCCCTTGGGCACCAGGCAGATAAGACTCCTCATCTCAGTCCCAACTGCTGGTCGCCCCAGAGTGACAATTACACTTTCTTTCTTTCTTTCTTTCTTTCTTTTTACAGCAAGACTTGGAAATAATATTTATTATAGAAAGATGTTTTTTATAGAAAGACACAAGGATTAAGTGTCACTCCAGTTTTGCACCCTTTCGTCACATTATAGAATGTGCCTTACAGTTTCCTAATGGGTCAGCGGTCTGAGCCACGTCTTGACTTTCTCATCACCCCCACTGTCATCGTCTCCTGATGAGCATGAGGCTGGGACCCTCACCGCTCCCCCCACCAAGGTGGCCTCTTCCTGCTGAGCCCCTCACCGGGAGCTGGCACCTTCAACTCCAAATGACTGCAGAGGCTGTGACTATCCACCCTTCCCTCTCCTTGTCTTCGTTTCAGAGCCATCCAATCCTTGCAGCTAGCACACTGAAAAATATTCATATTTTAGATGGGGGGTGTTAAAAAACTCATTGACCAAAAGTCAGTTCATCATCTTTAAATCAGTCTCAACACTGTGATAAAAGATAAGTGAATAAAGAAGTTATTCGCAAATATGAGGTCTGTTTTGCTAGCTATTTCCCCACCCCTGAATTCTAATATATATATATATATATATATATATATATATATATATATTTGTTTAGAAAACTGGTCAGTAAACACTAATCGTGGTAAAGGAAAATGCATGCTACATAATTTATTAAACCCCACAGGCTTTCTGCAGCCCCGCCATTCAGAAACATGTTAACATGCAGAGTGAACGATTTTCAGTGTAATTAAGGGAATGAGTCGTGGCAACGGCAGGACTCTGATCACCAAACTTCCTTCCAGGCTTCTCTCATCTTTCTGTTGTTTTTATCCTAAATGTTACACTGTGGCGCGGCGGGCGGGGCGGGGGATTGGGGGGAAGGCGGGCAGTGAAGAGAGGAAGGGAAAAGACAGCATGGGGAGACCCCCCAAAGAGTCAACACTCTAAGAAGCCGGATGAATCTCTTTCTTCTTAATTTTTACTTTATATTGGAGAATAGTTGAACTCCCATGGATGGAGGAGTCTGGCGGGCTATGGTCCACAGGGTCACAGACAGTTAGACACGAGCCAGCAATGAGCACACACACATGGTTGTTACACGGTGTGGTGGATGCATCTCCGCTTCTGCGCCTAGAAGGGGTGCTCGCTGGTCTTCCTTTCTTTCTTTCTTTTTGGTTGGTTGGCTTGAGTTCCTGGTTATTCCTCATAAAGTCAACAAACCACCTTCCAGAAAACGGAAAAGCCAACATACCAACCCTCAGGAGATTCCATCTTTAACTGGTTCCTTACCTTGCACGTTGGGCACAGTGATGTGAAGACGTAGCGTGGCTTCGGCACCCATCTTGTACTTTGCTCTAGTCGGGTTGTCTGTATCTCCCTCAGATTCGGGTTGAAATCCTGACTCCCAGAGGTGACGGTGGTAGTATTGATACCTTGGGCTTTACGGATGGTATTACATCATGAGTGGAGCCCTTGTGAATAGGATGAAGTGCCCTTATGAAAGAGCTCCCAAGGATCCTGGCCCCTTTGGCCAGGTGAGGACACAGAAGTTTGCAAACCCAGAAGAGGGCTCTCGGCCACCCAGCGCATCCTCTCCTTATAACCCCCCGACTGCTCCCTTGTGACAGCGGTTGCAGTCGTAATTGGATGTGGATAGGCGGTTAGCCTCTGTCTCCCCAGCGCAGTTCTGTGATAGGAGGAGCTGTGGTTTCCTCCCCACTGCAGTGCTCGGGGTGTGTGGTGCCAGCCCGACACCCCGGGCTCAGCACATCTTTGCTGAGAGTAGGAAATAATAAACAGGGCTTCAGGTGCTATGGACTTCTATGGGAGCCAATATAAGCGCTCAGACTTGGGGATTACGGGATGTATTTTCAATCACAGTGTGCTCTGTGACTGGGCAGACTGTGTACTGAGCCTGGACTCTGTCCAGACCGTGCGTCAAAAGGCTCCAGGATGAGTCTGGATAGGAGGGACTCCAAGGAGAGGAATTCGTCACTCAGAATGCCGGGTGAGGGGTCCTTGAACAGATGGCAGAGAGGGGCCCCAGGTGGCCCCCTGGGTTTGGGCACTTATGAGGCCAAAATGAGTTCTTGTCACAAAACCTCACCGACACTGAGCAGAACATGGCTGTCCTGCACAGGGCTGCCCTGCTGTGCACAGACGTGCAGGAAGTTTGGAAAGCATCATCAAGGTCCTCCGTGTCTTTAGAGCCTAATAAAAGCTGTTATCTTTTCCAAGGAGGGTTATTAGAGGGAGCAGCAGCAGATCAGAGAACAAGCAATCAATTGTAGCCATTACTGTGTCATCTGTAACCTCCTTGGGTGTAGGCGGAAGGATTACTGCTCTGCCTGGGGGAGGTGGCCGGGGTGGGGGGGGGCAGTCCATCAAAGATCATCATCCTTACGTCCTGTTTCTTCATTTGACCCACCTCTGCTCAGTACCTTTGTACCATATAGAATTCACCCATAGCCTGGTCCAGAATTGAAACATAAAATGCCAGGTACCTCATCCCATTATCAATACCAGTTGGAAGCATGTTTAGCTATGAGTTAAAGAAATCTGAATGAATAATGGCTGAAACAATCAGGAGTTTGTTGTCTTACACTGTAAGTTGTCAAAAGGTAGCTGGCTGTCAGTTTAAATTTGCTGGCTTACTGATGCTGCTGAATACCCAGTTTCATTCTATCTTAGTTCCTGTTGTTACTCTTCTTGTGGACTGACTCTTGGCGCATCTGTTGAACATCATCACAAGATGGTTGTTGCCACCACATCAGCCATCAAATCCATGTTTAGCGGGAAAGGGGGAGCACCAACAACAGACTGACTTCTTTTACAAGACAGTAAGCTGCATTCCTGGATGCCCCTATCATATTTCTGCCTTATTATTTGTCAGAACTTTGCCTTGTGGTCGGCCCTTAGTGTAGTGGAGTGAGAAAATTAATATTTAATTTTCAAGTCTTTGTGGCATCAAGGGAGAAAGGAGATGGAATGACTGTTTTATCATCCAAAGAACATTTTCTCCAATACCAGTCAACTTATTAATTCATCCACGTAGCCACTTTTGCCATTTTTTTTTTTTTTTGGTCAAAACTTTTACACCCTGAGGGCATGATAATATCATTCATTTTTACGTGTGAGTATCCCTTTATTCATATTACAAACATTTATTAGTTGCCTCCTACATTTCAAGTGCTGTCCTGGGCAATTAGAACATTGCAACAAATGAGACACAATGCCTCCTGCTTCAGTGTGGAGGCTGGTCACCTGCAAAGAGACTCTGGTCAGCTATTAACCAAGGTGATGAGGTCTATGGAGGAGAAAGATGGGTGATGTGGGCTCCTAGGGGAATAGACACATCTAGATTGAATCATGTTAGATTTTTCTCAAAATGAATCAAGTTTCAGCTGAGACATAGGAAGCAGGCTGATGTGGAGAGTTCCCTCCACCCTGGACCATGGGGAGGAAACATGGGGAATTCAAGAAGCAGGATAACCTCCCAGGACTTGAAATCCCACACGGCTGGAGACTTGGAGCCTGAGAGCAGAAGCTGGTGCAGGACGAGGCAGCGGGAAGAAGTTGCAGGAAGCTGCTTCCATGCCTCCTACCTCCGCACATCCCTGCAAAGACTCAACTAAGAGACCAGCTTCTAAGGGCACCAGTCTCCACCACACCCTCTGGGAGAGGGTAGGCATGCACGTATCCACAGCTGACTCTTTGTTCCCAGATTCCTCTTTGCATCTCCTGCTGGAGAGAAAGCTGTGTGAACCCAGCCTACACCCCATCCCTGGTTTACCATGTCCCTCTACTGAGGATAGATGCTCATTAGTATTTATGGACCTGATTGGAACTGCTCGAACACTCCCTTAGAACAGGATCCCTAGCTTGTTGTTAGTTTATTGATCTCTGTATCCTCATCCCTTTAGTTCAAACCCTCAAGAATGTAGGTGGTACGGGCTCACTGGGCAGGAAAGGAGGAGTGAAACAGTTCTTCACCCCTTGGCAGCCACCAGGCACACAGGAAGGCAATACAGCCCATTTCCCCTTAAGCCCCATGTTTATTTATAGCCATGCTGTGATACAGACCCCTCTGAAGAACCCATTAAAAAGGACTTCTGATTGATGGATTTCATACCATGGAGCAGAACCATGTCCCCGCCATGTCAAATCCCCCCCCCCAAAACCCAGAAGTATCCTGCCAGCACATTTGTTCTAAATAACCAAACTCCAAACTGCAAGGAATGAAAAGGCTGCTTTGGAGGCTGTGTTTCTAGCCAGCAGTAAGTTCAGAAGCAAACTGCGCATGTGATGGTACCTCCATGGTGGTACTTTACACAACCTCATTTCAAACCTGTGAGTGAAGCTGACAGATTTGCTGCAGACTGTGGGCAGTCCTGAAGGTTTTGCTTGAAAGTTTTGGGGGCAGGGAGATCCTGGAATCTTACATCAACCTCCCCACCCCCCTACCAACCCCGGCTGAGCGGGAGAGGGCTCAGCATATGTCGCCTGTCCGTCTCTGTCTCCTCCTCTGCCCTTCCCTCCCCTCCTCCTCCCTCTGATGGCAGGGGACCTGGAAACTGCATGGGGCCCTGGGCCAAGTAAGTGGGGAGAGCTCAAGTTGGTGGGTGAAGGGAAGAACCAAGACTTTGGGGCTGAATTAAATGAAATCTCAGGTCTTATCTGTTCCAGCTGTGCCAGGCAGACCCAGGCTCCATTGACCCGGAATGCAGATTCTCATCTGAAAGTTTGGATGTTCACCATGGTGGGGTGCCTTAGGCATTAACTGGGAACCACAGATGCAAGAGCCCCCTCTAGTTCTGCTCCGTGGAGGGACCATCTACCCTCCTGAGACCCGACTGGCTTCCAAACTCCCCACCCCGCCCCAGACCCCAGTGCCTCAGCCTTCTGTTGCCTTCTCTCTCTCTCCCCCTGCCCCACCACACATTCAGTCACACACACCGCATCATGTCACACACCACAAACATACACACAGCCCCCCCGACACCACAGCACAAATATAAGCACACCATATACAGACCAACACAGGCACACCACACAAACACCGTAGACCCACACGACACCCACGACACCTCCACACACATACCCACACACAGACTGTGATGTAATCAAGCCTCCACACTTACGTTTCAGTTCACAAGTTGGCACAAAATAAGGGGGATAGAGAAACCGTGTGAAATGACACCGGGGGATTTGATCCCCAGCTTACAGAAGGGAAAACAAAAGGCCCATTTTCCTCAATAAATAGACATCGGAAGTGGAGGGCAATGGAGGGCAGGCTCAAGAGAGGAAGATATTTGAGAGAAAGAGCAGCCTAGTACAGTGTAGAAGGGTTTGTATCTTGATTGGAACAAATTTATCATAAACACATGTGTGTGTTAAGTTGCTCAGTCGTGTCTGACCCTTTGTGATCCTAGTAGCCCACCAGGCTCCTCTGTCCATGGGATTCTCCAGGCGAGAATATTGGGGTTGCTATGCCCTCCTCCAGAGGATCTCCCCAACCCAGGAATCGAGCCCACATCTCTTGCATCTTCTGCACTGGCAGGTGGGTTCTTCACCACTAGTGCCAATACTTTCTCCCAATCTGTGAAATTGGCTTTTGTCATTCAAATATGTAAAAGCTTGTCACTAAATGTATCAATTGTTTTATCAGAAATTTTTGGTTTTACTATCCCAGTGAGATAAAGATATTATCCTATATTTTCTTTTTAAACATTTGCTTTCACATGTAGGCCTTTAATCCATCTGGAATATATTTTTGTGTATGGTGTTATGTAGGGATCTAAATATATTTTTTTCCATATGTCCAGCCAATTGTCTGCATACCAGTTATTAAAAAATCCATCCTTCCCCATTGATTTGAGACTGCACTCCTCTCACACACAAATCTCCTACAGCTCTTGTGATTTCTGCTGAGGTTAATCCTGCCTGAGTCTTTCTCACAATTGTCTTATCCATCTTTGGCCCTTTACTCTGTTATGTGACTTTTAGAATCAGCTGTCAAGCTCTGTTAACTTCTGAGACTCTTTGGGGATTTCACGGAATCTGTGCATCTATCTGGGGAGAATTTCCATCTTCCTCATATCACCTCACTCACTTTCCTTTTCATCTCCTTGGCTGGTTCTCTCTTCTCTCCCTGCCCTGTCCTCTAAGTTTCAGCAGGACCCAAGCATTAGTGCCTGGAACAGGTGTCTCTCTATCCAAGCAGAATCTTCCCCCTCTAACCAGAGCCACAACCCCAGCATCCTTCTCAACAGCCTGGAGTCTTATTAAACACAGATCTCAAGCCCCTATCCATGGAGTTCCTGATTCAGTCGCTTTCAGAAGTCCCCAGATATCTAGGGTTGACCCAAGAATTTGCAGTCTAACAAGTTTCCAAGTTCTTCAGGTCTTGTGACCATTGTTTTAAAACACCATCGTGTATTAACAAATCGTTAACTTTTACTTTTAGCCTAAACTTCTGGCACTTCCTTCTCTGTTCCAGAATTTCACATGCAACCAAGCGTGATAATCTAATTATCACCTGAAACTGTACAGATCCAAACCAACCCCCTGTTACACTTCCCCCTACACCAACGTTCCATGGTCTTGTCCGTTTCAGGCAATGCAAACACTCTCCTCCAGTGTTTCTGGCCAAAACCTGGAGTCACCCCTTTCTCTCATATTCCAAGGACAATTCTACACCAAATTCTATTGGTTCTACCTTCAAAATGTATCCAAAACTTGACCATTTCTTGCCACCTCCATCACAATTCCTCAGATTCCTGTCACTTGGTTATAGCGACAGTCCCAAACTTGGATGCAGGTGTGCACCCCTGTTGTTCACTTGCCAAGTCATGTCTGATTCTTTATAGCCTCATCGACTAGAGCATACCAGGCCTCCCTGTACCATCTCCTGGAGTTTGTCTGAGTTCATGTCCATTTTATTGGTGATGCCATCCAACCATTTCATCTTCTGTTGCCCTTTTCTCCTTCCACCTTCGAACTTCCCCAGCATCTAGGTCTTGTCCAATGAATCAACTATTCAAATCAGGTGCAGAAAGTATTGGAGCTTCAACTTCAGCATCAGCATTCAGGGTCGATCTCCTTTAGGATTGACTGGTTTGATCTCCACCATTGCTCCCTTTCAATTTATTGACCCAAGAAGCCAGATAAGCCAATGGAACTTTTAGATCTTGCCAGCTCTTCATGTGAACATCATCCAAAGGACTGGGTTTCATTGGTGGCTCAGATGGTAAAGAATCTGCCTGCAGTGTGGGAGACCCGGCTTCTATCTCTGGGTCAGGAAGATCCCCTGGAGAAGTGAATGGCTATCCACTGCAATATTCTTGCCTGGAGAAGTCAATGGACAAAGGAGCCTGGCAGGTTACAGTCCATGGGGTCACAAGGAGTCAGACATAAATGAACAACTAACACTACATTACTATACATTTCTATATATATTTCAAATCATAAGAGATGATGCTGTGAAAGTGCTGCACTCAATATGCCAGCAAATTTGGAAAAGTCAGCAGTGGCCACAGGACTGGAAAAGGTCAGTTTTCACTCCAATCCCAAAGAAAGGCCATGCCAAAGAATGATCAAACTACTGCACAATTGCACTCATCTCATACGTTAGCAAAGTAATGCTCAAAATTCTCCAAGCCAGGCTTCAAAAATACATGAACTGAACTTCCAGATGTTCAAGCTGGTTTTAGAAAAGGCAGAGGAACCAGAGATCAAATTGCCAACATCTGCTGGATCATCAAAAAAGCAAGAGAGTTCCAGAAAAACATCTATTTCTGCTTTATTGACTATGCCAAAGCCTTTGACTGTGTAGATTACAATAAACTGTGGAAAATTCTGAAAGAGATGGGAATCCCAGACCACCTGACCTGCCTCTTGAGAAATCTGTATGCAGGTCAGGAAGCAACAGTTAGAACTGGACATGGAACAACAGACTGGTTCCAAATAGGAAAAGGAGTATGTCAAGGCTGTATATTGTTACCCTGCTTATTTAACTTATATGCAGAGTACATCATGAGAAACACTGGACTGGATGAACACAAGCTGGAATGAAGATTGCTGAGAGAAATATCAATAACCTCAGATATGCAGATGACACCACCTTTATGGCAGAAAGTGAAGAAGAACTAAAGAGCCTCTTGATGAAAGTGAAAGAGGGGAGTAAAAATGTTGGCTTAAAGCTCAACATTCAGAAAACGAAGATCATGGCATCTGGTCCCATCACTTCATGGCAAATAGATGGGGAAACAATGGAAATAGTGGCAGACTTATTTTGGGGGTGTGGGGCCTCCAAAATCACTGCAGATGGTGACTGCAGCCATGAAATAAAAAGATTCTCCTTGGAAGAAAAGTTATGACCAACCTAGACAGCATATTAAAAAGCAGAGACATTAATTTGCCAACAAAGGCCTGTCTAGTCAAGGCTATGGTTTTTTCCAGTAGTCATGTAGGGATGTGAGAGTTAGACCATAAAGAAAGCTGAGCACTGAAGAATTGATGCTTTTGAACTGTGGTGTTGGAGAAGACTCTTGAGAGTCCCTTGGACTGCAAGGAGATCCAACCAGTCCATCCTAAAGGAAATCAGTCCTGAATGTTCATTGGAAGGACTGATGTTGAAGCTGAAACTCCAATATTTTGGCCGCCTGATGAGAAGAGATGACTCATTTGAAAAGATCCTGATGCTGGGAAAGATTGAAGGCGGGAGGAGAAGGGGACAACAGAGTATGAGATGGTTGGATGGCATCACCAACTCAGTGGACATGAGTCTGAGTAAACTCTGGGAGTTGGTGATGGACAGGAAGGCCTGGTGTGGTGCAGTCCATGGGGTGGCAAAGAGTTGGACATGACTGAGCGACTGAACTGAACTGAATTGATTATATATATATATATATATATATATATATATATGGTTATTCTTTTTTAGATTCAATAGCTTTATTCTTAACTACCTTTTGGCAGTTTTGGTGCTGTGAATACCACTTTAAAATAGAACTTAGTGTAATGTTATTTTCTACTGTTTGTGCATGCCTGCTAAGTCATTTCTGTCGTGTCGAACTATGTCCACTGTGATGCTGAATAATGTAGTGATAATCAGCAACCTTGTTCATGTCTGACTTTAATGTGAGAATTAAAACCCAAATCAACCTGCTGCATATTAGAATCATTGGAGAGAGCTTATTACAAAGCCTGACGGCTGAGCCCCATCCACACAGATATTTAATTAACAGATTTGGAGTAAGACTGGGCACTAATATGGTTTAAAATCTCCCCAGATGATTCTGATCTGGAGCTGGCATTTAGAACCCCTGCCCAAGATTATTGAGACCATCACCTGCCTTCTCTTCAACACTCCAGGGTAGGAATGCAGCTATCTCTTCAGTTCTCTGTTTTTACTGCACCTACAGATTTTATTTTCCTTCTTGCAAGAGCAGCTGTATATTTAATATCCCAATGTGTATATGTACCACTATTTCATTATCCATTTATCTGCCAGTTGACACCTAGATTGCATCCATGTCCTAGCTATTATAAATAGTACTGCAGTGATCATTGGGGTACATGTGCCTTTTTCAATTCTGGTTTCCTAGGGGTATATGCCAGAGAGTGGGATTTCTGGATCATAGTCTTTTAAGGAATCTCCATAGTGTTCTCCATAGTGGTTGAATGAGTTTGCATTCCCACCAACAGTGTGGGAGGGTTCCCTTTTCTCCACACACTGTCCAGCATTTATTGTTTGTAGACTTTTTGATGTTGGTCATTCTGACTGGTGTGGGATGATACCTCACTGTGACTTTGATTTGCATTTGTCTAATAATGAGTGCTATGTACCTATGGCCCATTCATATTGATGTATGGAAAAACCATCCCAATATTGTAAAGTAATTGTCCTCCAATTAAAATAAATAAAGAAATAATGTTTAAACTTAAAAAAAAAAAAAGCCCGTTTGTCATATTTCATTTTCTACTTTTCAACCGTGAAGAAGGATGCAAGACCATCTACAGCATCAGACGTTCCCAATCAAAAACTTCTTCAGGAACCTTTTGCATACTCAGCCACACAGCCGCAGCCCAGGTAATGCACTGGGCTGCTGCCCTCCTAGGTGGTCATAAAGAGTCACCTGTGACACTGGTTCAGTCTGCAGCAGTGGTTCTCAAACTTCTCTGCATATTAGAATCACTCAGAACATTAAAAAAAAAAAAAACAACTTATGCTCAGTTCATACCCCATGTCAACTGAATTAGAATCCTTGATATTGGGGCCTAGGTATCAGTGTTTCAAAAACTCTCCAGGTGATACCAACATGTGTCCAAGTTTGAGAACCAGAGTTCCCATCCCAGACTCAGGTAGAATCTCCAAGGGATGGCATAGAAAATCATTACGTCTTACTGAAGCAGAGCTGGATCTTAAGGTTCTTGCCACCACTCAACACCTCCCCCCACAACCCCCTGCCATGACCTCAGCCTGCCTCTTGTCTGTGGAAAAACTTTAGCCAAAGAAGAAGTTTAATCAGAGAAAAAGGCAGAAACAAAGGAAAACAGTCAAAGGAAACCAAATAATAATAATGTACCCATTTAAGTAAAGTCAAGGATCTTTAGTTACTCCTCAAGGGCTATAAACAATATTCTGAGCCACATCCTGTGAGCTGTCTTGTAGATACTGAAACTCTCACCAGATAGAAGAAGTTAACATCATGATAATCAGACTACAGCTATGGCATAAGCTGTGACAATTCTGAGAATTGTCCTCAAAGAAATGGGGAAAAAACCGACCCTGAAACTGAAGACTAACTATTCGAAACAGTCAAGATGATACTAATGAAACACCCATGACCAATTTCAAGATGACTCTCAGAGATGAATATACTATTTCTGCATGTAGTCAGTTCCCTCAGCCCATAAAAAGCACTTGCCTCCTGATTGTCAGGGGTAGGGTGGTTGTGATGGTGGAGTTGGCCTTTGGACAGACATCTACCCCTTCCCTCCATCCCAGTTGCCAGCATCCAAACTAAAGCAAACTTTCCTTTCCACCAACTTGGCTTCAACAATGGCTTTCGGGCGGTGAGCAGACAGACTCCAATTACAAGCTTATCAGATAATAAGTAAAGCCTGGAGCAGCCTTTGCCTTTTCCCTGGATGCCTGTTTCCTTGCCAGTGAGCTAGGAACTAAACTCAGCGTTGCTGAAACAATACGCTCTCATTACAGCTAAAATCCTAGGTCATCCATTGATTGTTTGATCAAACAACTGGAAATCCATGAATTCATGATTATAGAGGACCATTTGTTTTTGCTGTGAACTGACTCAATCATCTACCCTTTTTATTTGTGGAACTTTTACAGAGCTCCTCTTATGTGTCCAAATCTGCCTTATTTTGCTTGCAGAGGATTTGCCTCCCTAAGAACAGTTGAATTATTAATGTTTGACTCTTCCTACTTGAGGCCTTCACATTCACAGCCAAAAAAAAAAAAAGTTGAATTACAAGTCAAATTAGGAATTTTAAAATATATATAGTAAAAAAAAAATTGTGAGAAACCCATTCCCTGGTTTTCTATGATGATGCATTCTGAGTTTTAATCCAACAAACAATGCCATTTCTTCTGGATCTCACTGCCTGCACACAGGGGTTAGATAAAAGATAAATGATTCTCATCAACAGAGTAACAGCTCCCCAGGCAGCATCGAGGAGGCTGCTCTGCTGTGCGACACCTCGTCCAGCGTACAACTGTTCCAAGCACTCTGTTTGCAGTTATTGCTTTGCTGGGATCCGACGTCTCCAAAGAGGAACTCAAGTATTCATTTCATCCTCTCAAGTTCCAGCAGATGTGTAGACAGCCACGCCTACTGCCCCCTTATTGAAGCCCCATGGAATTACAGAATTTCATAGCTGGTAGGAACCCTGGTGCTTATTTCATCTGTCCTCCACCAAGGAGGAAAAAGCAGCTGTATCTCAGATATGGGAAGAGATGTGTTTCCCATCACACTGTGACCAGCGGCACAGCTGAGCCTGGGGACAGACAGCCTGTTCTCTCTCCGCCCCACCATGAAATATTGAGGAGAGTGTCATGCTACCAAGGAGATGATTCACGCAGTTCCTACCACACCATCCACTTCAAGTAGATGTGGTGAAAAGGCAAATACAAGCTGTTTGAGTTCTGCCAGAAAGCTCTGCTTGCGAGCGGTGTGACTGCACACCCTATGGAGGCAATCATCTCACAATTTGTAGTTTTCTATACACAATCCTGTGGAGTTGAATTTACAAAATGCTAATGGCCAGGATGCCTATTTCATGACGGATCACTCATCACTCACTGTTATATTTCTTCATTTCCCACATGTGTATGACAATATTCCAAAATATAATTTTAAAACAGGGAAATATTTATGTCAGAGAAGGGTGTGTCTCTTTTCTGAAATGTCAGAGTTTATGTAAGACATAGGGCAGATGATTCACCAAAAGCAATGGAAGTGCCTGATGGGTAAATCAGAGCTGGGATCTCGTGCAGGAAACAGTGGTACCAGATGCCCAGGAAGGCAGGAGGTGCTGGAGGCTGGGGGCTGGGTGTGAGGAAGCCGATCTATGAAGAGAACTTCACAGCTGGGCAGGATCACTGTGAGCATTCCCTCCACATGCTTCAGCTTGCAGCTCTCCGGGTATACAAAGGGCCCCCTGCACGACCATTATACCAGAATCATCATCCTCTGGGCAGCATGCGTATGAGGCTGCTGCCAAGGCTGGCCCAAACCAAGGCTTTCTGACGATGGAAACACAGCTCCTCGACTCAGCTGACACTCAGTGCGGTCCCACCCTACTTCCAGCCCTGTCTGGGCACCAAGGAAGAAAGAGAATAATCAGTCACAGGCTCTGCTTTCAACAGGCTTGTGGCTGTTAACCAAGATGGAGAAAACACAATGAATATCAATGCCCCACAAGCACCATTGGGATGGGCAATGCAGGTGTTTACTGGACAGAGGGTCCACCTTCAGAGGAAGTGGAGCTGAAGGCTGAGTGACCATCTGGCAGATGGTCAGCCCTGACCCTCCCACTGCCCTAGAGAAGACAGAAAAGGGAGCCATGCCCTGGGAGAGCTGCCCATAGAAACTCAGACCCATCTCCTACGGTTCTGCCTGTGGCATCACCCTCCTTTTATTCTTTACTTAGCTCGCTTCATCACTAGAAAATCCAATGAGGACGTTTATGAAGACACACACATAATTAATAGGGATAACTCATTAATTTACAAGCCAGCTAATCAATAATCAGGTTAATCTACTCAGGCATCTAAAGAACCACGGTGTATCTCTATTTACATTGCTATTTACTCTGGTTCCACATCATCAGTTTTTTTGGGCGGCTATTAAGCTGACAGGGTTGGTCACCACGTAGAAGCTGATAGATTAATTTCTGCTAACATGATATTCTTCCAGGATACGAATGGCACATTAATAGCCCACAATCAGATGATGGCATTTCCTGTCAGAAGAAAGGATGTTATTTCTCTCTTTCAAAAGTTCTAATCAATCTTTTTTTCACTCTACTTGTTTAATTTTCTTGCTTGCTTTTATGTATGCCCAACATAAGGAAAAAATTCCTTTTAAACTAATTTATATTCAGCCATCTCATCCTCTGTCATCCCCTTCTCCTCCTGCCCCCAATCCCTCCCATCTTTTCCAATGAGTCAACTCTTCACACAAGGTGGCCAAAGTACTGGAGTTTCAGCTTTAGCATCATTCCTTCCAAAGAACACCCAGGGCTGATCTCCTTTAGGATGGACTGGTTGGATCTTCTTGCAGTCCAAGGGACTCTCAAGAGTCTTCTCCAATACCACAGTTCAAAAGCATCAATTCTTCGGTGCTCAGCTTTCTTCACAGTCCAACTCTCACATCCATACAGGACTACTGGAAAAACCATAGCCTTGACTAGACGGACCTTTGCTGGCAAAGTAATGTCTCTGCTTTTGACTCAATGGACATGAGTTTGAGTGAACTCCGGGAGTTGGTGATGGACAGGGAGGCCTGGTGTGCTGCAATTCATGGGGTCACAAAGAGTCGGACACGACTGAGCTACTGAACTGAGCTGAACTGAAATAATTTATTGTATCATTCCAAGAGTACTAAGAAGAAGTAAACAAAGCATAGAGAGAGGTGTTGGGTATCTCTCTTCTTTGGTTAGTTAGGAAAGGACTCCGTGCTGTGTCCATGCTTGTCTTATTTACTTGTTTGTATCTGGCTGTTGTGAGAAACTGAAATGCTGTCAGTGGCACACTTGGCAAAGAATCCACCTGCAATGCAGGAAATGCGGGTTCGATTTCTGGGTCAGTAAGATCCCCTGCAGGAGGGCACAGCAACCCGCTGCATTATTTTTGCATGGAGAATCCCATGGGCAGAGGAGCCTAGTGGGCTATAGGCCATGATGTTGCAAAGAGATGGACATGACTTAGCACCTAAACCCCCACCAGTCTCCCTCTAGCCTGGAGAACTCTCTTTTCCTCTCTCAGGGCTTAGGGAGAGAGCAAAGTGTCAGATTCTAAGTCAGACCTGCAAAGATTGTAGGAGTCTGCACCACCTTGTAAAGGGAAGAGGATCTCCTCTGTCTCAACTCATGTCCTGGGACCTCACTTATAGCCTGGTGATGTGCCAGGAGTCCAATACTAGTGGTGGGTCCTGAGCGGTTAAGATCTTACAGGCTGTAGCATGGAGCTGCTATTACCCATGGGACAGGAAGAAGGGGACCTAGGGAGAACTGATTTTAGGATTAATTTACCATTTTTTTTCTTTGTTTCTGCTGCTGCTGCTGCTAAGTGAATTCAGTCATGTCCGACTCTGTGTGACCCCATAGAGGTCAGCTCACCAGGCTCCTCCATCCCTGGGATTCTTCAGGCAAGAATACTGGAATGGGTTGCCATTTCCTTCTCCAGTGCATGCATGCATGCTACGTCACTTCAGTCGTGTCTGACTCTGTGCGACCCCATGGACAGCAGCCCACCTGGCTCCTCTGTCCACAGGATTCTCCAGGCAAGAATACTGGAATGGGTTTGTTTCTCTTTATCTCTCATTCACACACACACACACATACATGCAACATACAGACACACTAACACCCCACACTTGCTGTCGCATAGCCTGGAACTTACTTCCCCTGATCTTTAGATGAAGGTCTCCTTTTTATCACTTAGACTTCTACTTTAATGTAGTGGTGGTTTAGTCGCTAAGTCTTGTCCAACTCTTGCAACCCCATGGACTTGAGCCTACCAGGCTCTTCTGTCCATGGGATTTTCCAGGCAAGAATACTGTAGTGGGTTGCCATTTCCTTCTCCAGGAGATCTTCCTGACCCATGAATGGAACCCAGGTCTCCTGCATCACAGGCAGATTCTTTACCGAGTCATGAGAGAAACCTACAGCTTTAATTCTTCCCATAAATGATGTTTCCTAACCACCTTTTAAAACTACTTCCCTGGCACCACCACCAACCTCTATCTCCACTCTCTGGCTTCACGTCTTTTATAAACCATACACTCTCTAATGTAGCAGGATCTATTATAACCACCCTTCTTTCTGACTGCTTCATTGCAGCCTTGGATGCAGGCTCCATCACATCTGCAGAGATAATATAATTTGTATCTTCAGCACCTAGGACAGCATCAGTGTGTGTGGGTAGTCATATTGCTTGAATGGATGGAGTTGAATAGACAGATTTATAAATGTATCCATTCTACTCAGCCTATGCAGGGAAATTTAAAGAACATATATAACAAATCAGGAACTTCTTTAGAAGCTGTTATTAGAAATCCATACAGATATTAATATTAAAGCAAAAACGCAACCTTTAACTGAAGCCAATATTTTGGCCACCTGATGCGAAGAACCAACTCACTGGAAAAGACTCGATGCTGGGAAAGATTGAAGGCAGGAGGAGAAGGGGACAGCAGAGGATGAGATGGTTGGATGGCATCACCGACTCAGTGGACATGAATTTGAGCAGGCTCTGGGAGTTGGTGATGGACAGCGAAGGCTAGTGTACTGCAATCCATGGGGTCACAAAGAGTCGGACATGACTGAGCAACTGAACTGAACTGAAATCTTAATCATAAAGCTTCTGTTCTTCAGGGTGTCTGTTTTTTCAACCAGAAGACGTTGCTTGATGCCCTCTGTGTAATGGGAAATGAGTGTAGGTGTATAGCAGTATTTATTGGTAGTATTAATATAATCTCCTTCCATACAGATATGGAAACTTTGTTTCAGATTCTGCTGATTAAGGCATCATAAGGTGTGATTCTCGGAACAAAAGAGCTGAAAATATGACCAAATATAGTCATTTGATAAAAGGTAAGATGAGAAAAGTTTCTTATGTCACCTGACCATTAGCCTGTAGAGAGCTATAGAATTTTCAAAGGAATAAATCAAAGCCTCAAAGCTCCACATTCTCAAGATTACAACAAGGATAATAAATAGCTGTCATATACTTACTGTGTGTCACATGCGGTCTGAGCCACTAGCAGGTATTAATTCATTTAATTGATAATAACCCAGCAGGTCAATACTGTTAATAACTGCACTTTACAAACGAGGAAGTTAAAGCCCCTAAATGTCTCATGACTCTTCCTGGGCCCCACAATTAACAAGATGTGGGCGTGAAATTCAGACAGTCTGGCTCCAGAGTTGCCTTGGCCGTAAAGCAATAAGGTTCCCCAGGGACTCTTAGGATGGAACAGGCAAAGAAAGTCATAGGAATATTTTGAGAACTTTGGAAAAAAGCAAGGCAGCTACTTTTTTGTTTATTGCCAAAACACTTGAATGAAAAGGAAAAGTGAAAAGGGGAATCTGCCATCAAGACATGACAAAATTATGTTTACCATCATGTCTGCATTTTATGTAGTGTGCTTGGCTGTCAGATGTGGAGACAAAGCTCCCAAAGAGAGATTCAGAAGCCACACTTCCCTCATCTGGATCTAAAGACAGCCCCAAAGTTACAGGACATCAAGCCAACCTTTCTGAGAGCATTACCAGGAATGTTAGGGACCACCATCAAGAATCATTTATAATGTTTGAGATTGTTCTTGGCTTTCTAAGTTGAAAACAAATTCAACTTTCTCAGTTTTACAGACATTTAACAAATCTTGGAAAGTCAGATGAGGGAGTTGAAATTTGACTTGAAAGAAATAAAACTTGTATGTATAGGAATTTAGTGAGAAATCAATTATTCCAACCAGGGAAATGTGATTCTTGACATGCCTCAGCATCACTGTAGACTGTGGGATATTTTTATAGACGTCAAATCTAAAAGCTGGAAGAAATTTGATCATCGAACTGTTCATCTAGGAGGATCAAACTGATTTCTTCTGACTTTTCACTAAGGTGCCACTGAAATATGATTTATCAGGCTGTCAGTTTTGTTATTTCTGGAAGGCATTTCAAGACATCCTACAAAGATCTGAATTAATTTTGTAATAATGAGATTAAATCAGAATATGTATCTGATATTTTAGATAAGACTGCCCAGTGCTTTTGGTTATGTAGTCAATTTTGGCTAGATATTAGCATGCATTAGTAAGATCATAATGTCAGTACATTTCATGGAAACACACATTCTCAGCCCTGTTCCTCCGGCTTGGAATAATTTTCGTCTCCGTGGGATACTGGCCATGACTTTGATTCCAAAACAAGTCATAAAATTGAAACCTATTTCTCCTTTTCGCTCCCCCATTCTTTATTTCTTTTTTCTTTGCTAAAAAACTGCTTAAATCTTTTCTTTGGAAGCACTTTTCCCAAGAGGTCTCATTTACTACTAAAAAAATTTAACTTAGTTTTAGAGCTGAAGGAAATGTCAACACAAGCAAGATTTTAATGATCATCTAGTTGCATTTAACATTCACAAAAAAAAAGCCTCTTGTTTGAGAAACTCACAATAATTGAAAATACGTAGTTTTTAAATTATGCATGTGCTTCTGATGCTGAGGCCATGAGGATAAAAAAGCATCCTCTGAAATGTTCTTCTTCTTACATTGAAGTTGGAAACATTTGAATTTCTAGACAATCACAGACTGCTGTGCAATTTATAAGCAGGAGCAGTTGTGTTCCAACTGAAGGGGCTGGTTCCTCAATGGGGTGAAAAAGTTCACAAGTGCTGAGTGACCACCAAAGGAAAGAAGGGTCTTGTTTCATTGGAAACAGTATCCAGGGAAGTCCCATCACTGCCTTGACTTCATATACAAGTGCTCATCGGCTGGGAGCCAGCATGAGGAATTCCGCCCGTGACAAGGCCATGAGGAAGGAAGCTGACATACGCAAGGTCATGATCAGACTTCAGGAGTTCCCCCTGGCATTTCCTGAGCATCCAAGCCACCCCCCCACACACACAAATAAGAATCTTACTGCTTTTCCACTCTTCTGATATTCTCTGAAAAAAGTCAACTCAGGGCTTTAGTCTTCTGCATTTGAAAGGGATGTTTCAGTTAAACCCCCTCTGATTGCTCTCTAGCTTGCCTAACAGGTTCCCCAGACCTCTTACAGCTTGTGAATTGCTTATAGTCCTCCAACTGTGAAAGGCACAAAGCTTAAAAGCATCTTAAAGATACAGAGCCTTTTCTAAAAAGTTAAAAATTATATTGGTAGAGGGTTTTCACTGTTGACTCAATGATTGCCACCAGGCCTCCATATTCTTTATCTTTTAGGCACCTGGGAGGATGGAATACAGGATATGGAAAAAGATATATAATAGTTTTGATGTTAGCAACACTAGACTTTTGAGTTAATTACTTTTCTCTTTGTTGTATATCACTGCACTCCTCTTGTGTCCCTGCTATGTAAGAATGTAACTTTATTTAGTGCTTTCTGAGAATGGCACCAGACTTTGGGAAGATCAACACAAATAAGTCTTCTGGTTGACAAACCCTTATCAGAAAAAAGGCTGTAAAATGTTAATTGGCCCTTTTGGCCAGATGATGTAAATCACCTAAGACTTGTGTATACAGTTAGGTATGCAGAGAGAAAAGCCTGGTTTTGATAAGAGTCTGGACTGCTAACACTGCATAATTTTGTGTTACCCATTGATCTCCATGTTTTATCAAAAGTATAAAAGGCCTTCTGAACAATAGAGGCTGGAGCCAGTCGCTGGACTGGTTTCCCCCGTGTCTCTCTCTTTTTCCTCTTTACTTTAATTTCAGGCTGAATTCCCACCTGGGGCATGGAGGCTCGCCAAGTCTACTCACTTGCCCTGGCTGTTAAGACCCGCGCAAAAGGGAGCCTAAGGCGAGGCACCCTTAGATATTCAAGCGAGTGCCGGTGGCCCAACGTAGATGGTGCAAATTCCTTGTCTGGAATGTTATTGGTCTTCCACGTAATCCAAGTTATTCAGCCCTCTTTCTCCACTTATTTGTCCTACTACACTATTGTTTCTTAATCTAATCTTATATCAATGAATAAATAAGTCTTTCCTTGCCAACGCCGTCCTCGCTTTGAATTCCCTGGATCCACTGGGGCTGGACCCCAGCACTCATCCATCTAGCAGGACAAGAAAAGTCAATGAAAATATGGAGGCTGTTAAGAGTCACCTCAAACAGTGCCTGAGAGGCAGGATCACACAGAATTTTCAGAATAGACTTGTGGTGTGCTATCTCAGCTTCCAGGGCAGTCCCTGGTTATTGCCACGTGCTCAGTCTTCCTGAGCCTGTGACTCTCACCTGTAACATGGATGTAATTCACTGAGCAATGATGAATGGTGAGATTGCATATGCTTAATTAACTGTAAGCATTCTATAACAATAATAATATGGTTCTTATAAACATTCACAATAATAATGATATTTTCTCAGTGGTAAAGAATCTGCCTGCCAATGCGGGAGACAGGAGTTTGATCCCTGGATCAGGAAGATCTGCTTGAGAAGGAAGAGGCAAACCACTCCAGTATCCTTGCCTGAGAAATCCCATGGACAGAGCAGCCTGGTGGGCTACAGTCAAAGGGTGTTGTAAAAGATACAACTTAGCAACTAAACAACACAACAACAAAATTATCATGGCTTTCACATTCATTCACTTTTACTGAGTGCCGATGTCTTAGCTCAGGCTGCTATATCAAAATACCATGAGCCTGGTGGCATTTAAACAACAAGCGTTTATTCCTCATAGGTCTAGGGACTGGAGGTCCGAGGTCAGCCTGCAGGGTGGCCAGGCTTGGAGAAGGGTCTCCCTCTGGGTTGTAGATCACTGGCTTCTCCTTTTATCCCAACTAGTAGGAAAAGAAGATACCAACTCTCTGGTTTCTTCCTACAAGGGTGCTAATCTCATTCCTGGGGGCTCCATCATGACCTCCCAAAGGCCCCATGTCCAGAAATCATCCCATTGGAGGTTAGGTTTCAATGTACGAATTCCCAAGTGACACAGACATTCAGTCCATAATGGCCACTGAGCTAAGCACTATATCAGAGTCTTCCATTCCACTTCACAGGGTTCCAAAGAGGCAGAAATATTGTTTTGATCTTAGAGAAAGGGGAACCAAGCTAATCTGGGGAGTCAAGGGGTGAGTTGTCCAGACCACCCTTCCTAATAGCTTTTGGGTTGCTGTGGGCAGGTGACCTCCAGCCAGCAGCCAGTTCAGGGACTGAGCACTTCCTCCGCAAGCACCCCTCCCCCTACAGTGCCATCTGATGATGGATGGATGCAGAAGTATAAAGACCTAGTCATCTCTGCTGCAGAAGCAGAATCTTAATGGGTTGATTTAGCACCATAGCTGTGAGGAGTGGCTGCAGCTCCATCATAGCAGGTTCTTAAACTGTTTATGTCTTCCTATCCTCCATCCCAATCCTCCTACTGCACAAGATGGAACCCGAGGGCACACCCAAACCATCATCCTGCTGCACCCCAAACTCCATCTCAGCTTCTGATCCTCCAGAACTTGGCTCATGGTTAGGAAAAGTGACCGGCTCAGCTGGATTAGTGAGAGGGCGAGATCCTGCCCTCCTCACTCTGCAGGCTCCCCTGACTCCTCTGAAGTCTGAGGACTCCACAATCTTCATGACTTTTCTTCCCCTCCCATATGTGCGTGCATGCTCAGTCACTTCAGTCTTGTCCAACTCTTTGTGACCCTATGGATTATTGCCCATCAGGCTCCTCTGTTCATGGGATTCTTCAGGCAAGAATACTGGAGTGCGCTGCCATGCCCTGCTCCGGGGGATCTTCCCAACTTAGGGACTGAACCCACATCTCTTGTGGTTCTCACATTGGCAGGTGGGTTCTTTAGCACTAGCGCCACTTGCAAAGACCCCCTCCACATCTGCCTACCACAACTTCCTCCCTCCAACTCCCCAAGAAACAGAACTTCATCTTTACCTCCATCATGCTCATGACTAATATAGTTTTTCTAGAATTGCATTGCCACTACATGTCTAAATGAAGGCTTAGAATCCTTTGAAGAAAAACATCCATGCAAAGAAATTCCACTAAATTAAAAGACCAGTGTTAATTAGTGAAAAAGTCAGGATGTAAAATATTTTTAGATGCGTGCTATTTTATTCTTCTTGGGTAAATATATCAAGAAACTAACAACTAAAGAGAGGAATTCAAAATAGAATTCTTATTTGTTCTCTTCCAATTCATCTGTTTGTGACCACAGTGACCTTGAAAGCAATTTGTTCTCCTACAGAAGCCAACATATACCTTCTGTAATCACCCCGACTTCACAACTCATTTGTTGAACAGTTTTTAACAAGGAGAAAGGAATCTTCCTTCTGACCCACGTCTGAATGTTCACAAATTTCAGGTTACCCAACTCAGAATTAATGAGGTTTTACGGACTCTCCTTCATTTGCCATTTCTCTCTCTTTCTTTCAGCTTCTTCTTTCCTCCACATTAAAAAATAATAATACACTTTTGGTAATATGTATAACTGTCACTTCATTTCAAAGCCCTGGAGATCTGCAATCATTCTGGGAAAAAAGCGAGCCTTGTACCCACCTGAACTGTTTCAGTGACAGCATGCTGGAGAGTTTAAGATCAACAAGGTCAGATCCAGCAGAATGTCATCAGTTCTTCCTGTTCAAACACTGCATCTTCAGAGTATCATCTGGGTGCCTTAGGGAAAAGCCCATGTGTCCCTTGGGTCACTGATAGTCCCTGTGGGAAGTGCCTTTTCCAGGAAGGGGCTCAAATTCTCCGGCCAGGTTTTCAGCCCCTCTGAATGCTCTCTCACGATGCAGCATTGCACACAACTCCAGCTCCTCTGCATTGTTCCAGTTGATCTCTTTGTAAATTGGTTTTAGTGGGATGAATAGAAACTGTAATTCATTATAATGATATGTGGGCTTACCAGGTGGCTCAGTGGTAAAGAATCCACCTGCCAATGCAGGAGACATGGGTTTGATCCCTGGCTTGGGAAGCTCTCCTGGAGGAGGAAGTGGCAATGCACTCCAGTATTATTGGCTGGATAACTCTATGGACAGAGGAGCCTGGCATGCTACAGGTCCATGGGGTGGCAAAGCATCAGACATGACTGAGTGACTGAGCGCGCGCGTACACACACACACACATAATGGTGTGTGCTTTTTTTTTTTTTTTTCAGTCAACATGGAATCCGTCTATGTACCAGTCTGGATCAGTGCGGGGAAAAGGAGCAAATGATTCCAGATCTCTGGCCCAGGGAACTCAGACTCTAGGAGAGTGAAAATGACTGACCACCTAACCTGGGCCAGTGCAAGTTCAAGTGTCCTTCCACGTGCTGTGTCAACAAAGCACACACCACCCTGGGAGTAGCTACCATGATCATGGCCATTTCACAGATCGGGACACAAGTCACACACGCCTCACAGACACCTCCAGTGAAATAGCAGAGCAGGTACTCAGTGGATCGTCGACTAGTGGATGAATGAGCACGTGAACTTGCAAGGCAGTCCGTGAAGCAGTACAGCGTGTTTTGGAAAGGACTGGTCATGTGTCTGCTAGCTGCTCCATTATTTTCAGCAGCTCATCTGACTCTCTGAGCTTCCAATAGCTTTCCTGTGTGGTGACCCTGAAAGTTGTTGTGCAAGGAGAGGTGACGATGTCAGGCATTTGCTGGTATTTGCATCTTCACTCAGCAGGTGTTAACTGACTGGGACCCGGGGTTTGTGGAATGATAACTGACATTTTCATTCAGTTTCCATTCCAATCCCAAAGAAAGGCAATGCCAAAGAATGCTCAAACTACCGTACAATTGCACTCTTCTTACGCACTAGTAAAGTGGTGCTTTAAATTCTTCAAGCCAGGCTGCAGCAATACGTGAACCATGAACTTCCAGATGTTCAAGCTGGTTTTAGAAAAGGCAGACGAACCAGAGATCAAATTGCCAACATCTGCTGGGTCATCAAAAAAGCAAAAGAGTTCCAGAAAAACATCTATTTCTGCTTTATTGACTATGCCAAAGCCTTTGACTGTGTGGGTCACAATAAACTATGGAAAATTCTTCAAGAGATGGGAATCCCAGACCACCTGACCTGCCTCTTGAGAAACCTATATGCAGGTCAGGAAGCAACAGTTAGAACGGGACTTGGAACAACAGACTGGTTCCAAATAGGAAAAGAAGTATGTTAAAGCTATATATTGTCTCCCTGCTTATTTAATTTCTATGCAGAGTACATCAAGAGAAACGCTGGGCTGGAGGAAGCACAGGCTGGAATCAAGATTGCCAGGAGAAATATCAATAACCTCAGATATGCAGATGACACCCACCCTCATGGCAGAAAGTGAAGAGGAACTAAAGAGCCTCTTGATGAAAGTGAAAGAGGAGAGTGAAAATGTTGGCTTAAAACTCAACATTCAGAAGACTAAGATCATGGCATCTGGTCCCATCACTTCATGGCAAATAGATGGGGAAACGGTGGCTGACTTTATTTTTCTGGGTTCCAAAATCACTGCAGATGGTGAGTGCAGCCATGAAACTAAAAGACACTTGCTCCCTGGAAGGAAAGTTATGACAAACCTAGGCAGCATATTAAAAAGCAGAGACATTACTTTGTCAACAAAAGTCCATCTAGTCAAGGCTATGGTTTTTCCAGTGGTCATGTATGGATGTGAGAGTTAGACTATAAAGAAAGCTGAGTGCAGAATAATTGATGCTTTTGAACTGTGGTGTTGGAGAAGACTCTTGAGAGTCCCTTGGACTGCAAGGAGATCCTACCAATCCATCCTAAAGGAGATCAGTCCTGGGTGTTCATTGGAAGTACTGATGTTAAAGCTGAAACTCCAATACTCTGGCCACCTCATGTGAAGAGCTGACTCACTGGAAAAGACACTGATGCTGGGAAAGATTGAGGGCAGGAGGAGAAGGGGACGACAGAGGATGAGATGGTTGGATGGCATCACCGACTCAATGGACATGAGTTTGAGTGGATTCTGGGAGTTGTTCATGGACAGGGAGGCCTGGTGTGCTGCAGTTCATGGGGTCAAAAGAGTCGGACACGACTGAACGACTGAACTGAACTGGGGTTTGTGGGAGCAGGTGAGTACACCAAGATCCCCGCCCTCATAGGGGCTATGGATTTAGCAGTTTAATGAAACAAGCTTACTCAGTTGCTTCAGTGTGTCCCACTCTGTGTGACCCCGTGGACTGCAGCCCGCCAGGCTCCTCTGTCCGTGGGACTCTCCAGGCAAGAATAGTGGAGTGGGTGGCTGTGCCCACCTCCAGGTGATCTTCCCAATGCAGGGGTCGAACCTGCATCTCCTGTGACTCCTGCATTGCAGGCAGATTCTTTACCCACTGAGTCTCCTGGAAGCCCTAATGAAACATGGTAGATGCTTGATAAATGGGCCTCATCAAGGCCAACCCAAGTGTACAGGAAGAAGCCCCCTCAGGACTGGGGGATGTGGAGGAGGCAGTATTTGAAAGTCCAAGTCAAACTGGGCAGTATTTTGACTTAGAGAAATCCCTGGTTTCCATCAGCCTAGAGTTTGGGCAGCTCCTTCTCCCCATAAGTGCCTTTCCTGCAGTGGAAAGGACACTCAGGATGGGGGCACGGTCAGAGTCCTGACAGTCTGTGAGACCCCAGTCCAGCTTGACCAGGAGTCAGCCCCATTCATTTCCCTGTTAGATATGCTTTTGTTTTGGCCTATTTTTCACTGAACAGGTCAGGACTGGAGGCATCTCTGGCTATGAAACATGGAAACACTCCTGCCAGCCTCGATTTTCTGAGCAGCAGAGCCCAAGCATTAGCAAAGGCTATCACTGACTGATCCTCGAAGTGGTGACGTGAATGTCTTGATTGTCACTGTAGGTGGTCCCAGGTGACTTCTTGATACCTAGTGGGTGTTCTGTGAGTCATTAATGAGTCATGCTTTGTAATGTTCCTTGTGGGCGCCCCACACTGGCTGCCAGGATTCTGATCTCCCCGGGGCTCTGAGAAACACACCTGGGAAACTAACAGCTGGTATTACTCCAGCCTTAAACAGGATTGCTTTGCTGAAGCACTTCCCTAGTCATTTTCTTAACTTTGCTTAACTTTTCCTGAGGCTGCCTTTCCTCTGCAAGGAGGTTAGACAGGACTCGCCTCAGCCCCACCTTGTGTGTCAGGCTCTGGGAATGTGTGGGTCATCAGGGCTGGGGGTAACTGTACTTAACTGTGTCAAGTGACTCTCCCTCAATGCATCATCCCACTGATGGTCTTGCCATCAACTTACCGTTGTCCATGTCTTAGATGAAAGGAAAGCAATGTGCCAGGCACCCTGACCGGGTAGAATTGGGGCTCATAGCTAATCGTTTGCATGCACATGGGCATCGTAGAGAGCAAATAACAAGAAATGCTTTTGTATCTCAGCAAACTCATGCTTTCATTCATCCACCTCACGTGTGTATTGAATAAGTGAGCGTATGGGGTTCTTATTGCTACTGTAACACATTACCACAAGCTCAGCGATTTAAACAACACAAATTGGTTATCTTAACGGTGCTGGAGATCAGAAGTCTGAAATGGGTCTTGCTAGGCTAAAATCGAGGTATCGACAAGGGTGCTTTCCTTCTGGAGTGTGATGGTTAAAGTTCTGTGGACTTGACCTGGCTGAGGGATGCCCAGCAGCTGGTGGTACATTCACTCTGGGTGTGTCTGTACCTAGGTGGGGGATAGGGTGGGGTCTCAGAAAGAGATTAGCATGTAAATCAGTAGACTGAGTGCAGGGGATGGCCCATCAGATCAATATGTCAGGAGCCTGAACAGAATAAAAAGGAGGAGTTGGAACTTCCCTATTCTCTGCCCTTAGACCTCAGAGCTTCTGGTTCTCAGGCTTTCGGACCCAGAGCAGGAGTTCCATCACCATGTCATCAACTCCCTGACACTTGGGGCCTTTGGACTCAGGCTAAATTATACCTTGGCTCCCCTGCTTCTCCAGCTTGCAGAGAGCAGATCGTGGTTCTTCTCAGTCTCCATAAATATACAAGTCAATTTATCTAATAAATCTCTTCTTATGTCTATCTATCTATCATCTATCCATCGTCTATCTATCTCTATCATCTATCCATCCACCCATCAATCTTAGCATTTCTATTTATCCATCCGTCATCTCTATTTATCCTATCATCTATCTATTATCTATCTATTTATCTATCATCTACCTGTATCTATATATCCTATCAGTTCTTTTTCTCTGGGGACCCCTGACCCATACATAGTGATTCTAGGAAGAATCCCAGTCCCTGGCTTTTCCAGCATCAGGAGGCTGCCCACATTTCTGGGACTGTGATTCCCTTCCATCTCAAAGCCAGCACAGCCTCTCAAGCCTCTTTCCTGCTGTGTCCCTCAGGCTCTGAGCCTCCCACCTCCCTCTCTGTCCACCTGGACCCATGGAGGTAATCCTAGATTGTTGCAGAAACCAATCATCGAGAAACCAAGCACCACACCTGGAGAGTTGGAGAACTTAGGTTTATTACACCGGTGGGTCCAGCGGAGTTAACACCCCAAGCTCTGAGACCCGAACAAAGGGGTTACAGAGTTTTTATAGACAGACTATAGTGGGCAACACTAGCTGCTAATAGGCTGGTTTAAACTAGGGTTTCACACATGCAGGAACAGTAGTCAAGACAGGGAGGGGGATGCCTGACCTTTACATGGACAGGCATGATTAAGCAGGTTTTCAGGGGCTGGGCAATTGCAAAGAGTAGGACAGGGGTGAGTGAGATAAGTTCCAGTTCCTAGTATGATAAGTCCCCACTTTCTGAGACTTCGTGACCTATGTGATCCAGACTTTGCAAGGAGCAAGCTGAGTTACAGAGGCAGAATGAGCAGGAGGTTTTGTAAAAATTTTCACTTTTCCTCTTCAAGATAACAGCCGCCCCTAACCCCACTGCATCTCCAAATCCTTAATTTAATCTCACCTGAGAATTCCCTTTTCCAAGTAAGGGGGCATACACACAGGTTCTGCTGATCAGGGTATGGGAGTCTTTCAGGACTATTATTCTGCCTGCCTCAGTGGTCTTCTTTTCCACTTAAAGGAAACTAACCATCCTGTTATTATGGTGAGACAGAAAACAGCCCTGTGCTGGTAAGGTATCATCCCACAGACATGATAAGGGTGATCAAATGAAACCCATGTCAGGAAAGAACCCAGGCCTCCCTTGTGCTATTGCTCAAAAGTTGCCAAGGGTTACAGGACGACCTGTCTTCAGGGCCCTTTCCAATTGGTGGGCAGCCCCCTTTCCATGCTGCAGCCCTAGCCCAACATCAGGCAGTGACTCCCTGGAGCAGGAGGAGAAGCTGGTGCACTCGAGGGACCCAGCATCCCTTGCCTTCAGCATCTCACGAATCTTGAGCACATTATAAGCACCTCTTGACTCCTTGGAACTCACCTTCTTTATCAATCCTGATGATAAAGAGCATTGCTAAAGGGTAAGAACATTCTGGTTTAATTTTTCATGAGGGCAAATATAAAATATTCAAGCCAATACAACCCGAAGTAAGCACGCAAGATGCCAGCAAGCTCTGACACCTGCCTCTCAAAACAAGCTCCAGTGTTTCCTGGGACCACCCTGAAAAATGAAACTGACTTCAGCCCTAATTAGAGCCTGACTTCTTCTGGCCAGAGAGTATGGGAAAACTGAAGCCTGTACCTCCTTGCACGAGGGCTGGTGGGTCCAGGCACTTGCTTATCAGAAGGTCACTCCTAACAGTTTTAATTTAATTTTTTGGTTTTCCTTCATGAAAAATTTAAAAACTTTGTATTAAGGGTCATGTTAAAGAAGTCTGGATGAAGAACAGCCCCATGCTGCCTTGAGGACCCGGACACTGTCTGCAACATCTATCCCTGCAGCACAGCGTCTGACAGGAGACCCACTGACCCGTGTCGCCTGCCAGCGTCCTGCCCAGATGCTGGACTGCCCCCCACTCCACCTGCCAAGCTGATCTAAGCAGGGGAGGGTAAGCTGCTCTGTGTGTTTCCTTCACAGATCCTGCTGGAAAAGTATGTTCTGATTTTCCTCCCCAGGAAGCCCCTGTCCCTAGGAGCTACCACCTCCTCCATGTGGCTGGGGAGGCGCTGGGCACCCTGAAGTCATTTGGGGACCTTCGCCTGGGAGCCAGTGGCCGATGTGTCACGGGACCAGTCTACATGTTGGTTCCACATGACGAGGCTAAGATGACAACGAGACAACAGGGTCTCAGGCAGGTGGTATTTGAGATGCATTCGTGGGGAATGGGTGTCTCAAAGTCAAGCTCCTGGCAAGTCTTCCAGAATAATAGCATCAGGTCGGGGGGTGGGGAGGGGCACAGGGACAGGAGCAGGGCAAAGGTCATGGGATAAGTGGCTTATCCCCCTACTGGTGGACTTGGAGACGCTTCCTGGCCTTGATTCCTTCATTGAACCAACGATCATTACAGGGGTTTGGGACATAGCCAGGGAAGGGCACAGCCACTGCTTTCAGGGCTTATGGCCAGAGGGCCGGAAGCTTGGGCTATGGCAGGGTGTGTGCTCAGCATCTCTGGGCAATGCCTTGGGGCTCAGGTGAGAAGCACTTCCAGAGGAGGTGATGACTAAAGCACAAATCCAAGGACAGACATACAGGAGGTGGCCAGACAAAAGGAAAATTTGAGCAAAGCAGGGAAGAGGGGGTCAGCATGGGTGTTGGCAGACCTTCTGTGTTTGGAAGAAAATGGAGGCTGCAAGGTGGGTACCAGGGCAGAGGCCAGGCCATTGTGCTCAGCAGACTTGTTAAAGAATTTGGTTCTATTTTAGGAGGAATCAGGGGCCCTGGAGGGTTTTTGTTTTTGCTTTCTTTTGTTCTTTTTTTTAAAATTTATTGTTTTCACATACAATAAAAGCATCCATTTTAAGTGCTCACGTCCCTACATTTTTACACATGTACACACCTATGTCACCAGGACCAGAATTGACATACGAGGCTTTCCCATGGCCCCCAAAGTTTCCTTGTGACCCATCCCTCTGATGCCACCCTCCCCCATCCCAGGGATTGACCACTCTGCTTTGGTCTCTATAGATTACTTGTGTTGCTCACATGGGACGTGTGCATGCTTCTGTGTCAGGCAGCTTTCCATCTGAGTTGAGGTCCAGATCCATCACACAGCCGTGCTCATTTGTTGCTTCCCATTGCTGAACTGTACCCCCCTTGTGTATGTGTGACAGCTTTCTATCCATTCCCCACCTGGGGACACAAGGACTCTTTCTGTTTTGGTGCTATGATGCACATGGCTGCTGGGAACAGGCATGTGCAAGTGTGTGTGTGGACGCAGGTATGAGCTTTTGTCGGGTAAGCACCAGGAGTGGAAGGGCCAGATCATTCAGGAGCTGTTTGTACAACTTTGTAAGAAATTAACATCCCGCCTAAGGGCAGCCAAGCAGGGGCCTGAGATGATGTTTCAAGTTTTCTGGCTGCAGTGCAGTGCAGAGAAAGAATGGGCCAGGGGAGATGGGATAGAATCAGTGAGGTTGGAGATTGCAAAGTGTTGTCAGGCGACATGGGGGGCACCTGGGGAGAGGGAGGACCATGGTTGACAGAGATGGGCCAGTGGAGAGGCCCAGAGGACCTGGGGTTATAGGACTGGTGCTGCAGGAAGCTGTAGGTTAGAGCAACTTAGCGAGAGCAGGACAAACTGTGCTTGGGAAGATGGTGAGCTCAGCCTTGGGCATGGCATGCCTGAGATGGCCGTGGGAAATCCAACAATAACAGGATGGACCCAAGAAAGGCTCTGGGGAGGGCTCTGGACAGGAAGGACACGCTTCTGAGTAACCAAGGCTCAGCTGGCATTGGCGCTGCAGGAGAAATGTGTGTCCAGTGTGGCCTATGTGGAACCACTGCCTGAGGCTTCCAGGAGAGACAAGAGTGCGATTTGGCAAACCTACAACGAATTTGATTCTCTAGAGACACCATGGAAACATGGTTAGAATTTGAGAACGACCCTCAGAGGTAAGTTAGTTGGCATATACAATTATCAATTAGGCAAAGAGGCCACTTGCCTACATCAATGTCTGATGGAATTAATTTAAAAATCAGACAAAACCCAAATGTGCCCCAATTTTCCCTCACTATCACCTCCTGACAACCGCTGGGCGGGGGGCGGGGGAGGGTGGATGGACACTCATGCACAGTGACTATAAACAAAAATGTTCTCAGCTTTCCAGGAATGCATAAGGGCTCTTTTCCCTCTGCCTGGTCAGTTTTTCGGTAATGAAGAGGTTTGCTTTGCACTTGTCATTGTAGTTCATCTTAGAGGATGAGTGTCTGATTCCATGGTACTTATTCAAGCTCCTAAGGAGAGAAATAATCTGCCCAAAGCTGGAAATGACCCCACACACACACACACAAAACAGCCGCACAGCTTCCCAAAGCCCAGGGGCACATGCGTACCTCGGTGGACCAAGCCTCTGTGCATGGAAAGATGTGAACACAGTTTGTTTAAGGTATGTGAGAAAGCGCATGGCTGAGATGAAGACAGCCGACATTCACAGGCACTTTAAAGAGGAAATCTTCCAGGGCTGTGGATGCAAACAGTGCGTCCCCAACAGAGCCCACGTGTGCGTCCACCGGGTTTGCTGCTCGTTACCGTGAGTGTGCATGTTAAGTCACTCAGTCATGTCCAGCTCTTTGTGACCCCATGGACTTTAGCCCTCCAGGCTCCTCTGTCCATGGGATTTTCCAGGCGAGAATGCTGGAGTGGGTTGCCATTTCCTTCTCCTGGGGATCTTCCTGACCCAGGTATTGAACCTGCATCTCCTGCATTGGCAGGTGGATTCTTTATCTTTGAGCCACCCAGGGAAACACCCGCCTTGTTACTGGGCGGATGTAATTTCAAGGCTTCTGCTTTCACTATGTTGGTGCACATCTGAAACAGAGGTTCTGCTCCTCCGTGTTTCTTGCCAAGACTTCCGGTCTTCATCTTAATAGTGCCATCTCCAGCTCTCCGAGTGTTCCCTGTGCCTGGAGGGAGCTCTTCAAATATTAGAATCGGACTTGAGATTTCTGGAACACAATCTGTTTCTTTTGTATCCCTCCTGTGTTCTTCATTCCAGTGCTCCTACGCTCTCCTGACTTTCCGTAAGAATATGCATTTTATTTAATATGGAGCAGGCACTCTGCTGGGCTAGAGACACAGATCAAGGGGGAAGGGAGCTGCCCTCAAGGACCTCAGGACTCGGTTGGGAAAACAAACGGACATAATTAAGCATCATGCAGTAAGATGCGTGCAAAATTGAGATTTCACAGAGCACTGCGGAATTGTGGAGAGGTTGGCCCTGAAGGGCGGGAACTCTGAGGCTGTGTGCCAGCCCCTAACTGCTGAGCTGGGGGAATGTCTCTTGTTGGATTGACACAATTCCTCTGAAGCCCTGCTTCTTCCCCCATTGGTGTCATCACACCCTCCATACCCACCAGTCAGAGCATCTTCAGTACTTGTACACGGTGACTGGTCCAGGGCCAGACACAAGATAAATGGGATTGATCCTGTCCAAACAGGTCAAGTTCTGCTGGGGAGAGGGATTAATACAGATCCTGTGAGGAGAGAGATTGCTGCTTCTGAAGCTGTCAGTGCTCAGCTGCACGGAAGCCCAGAGCAGCCAAGACTCATTTTTGCTTCTTTTTGGAAACAATATTCCAGAGGATGAAGCCAGCAGAGAAGGAAGCAGCACAGAGAGAGAGAGAGAGAGAGAGAGATGAAGGCCCTGTAGTGTTGGAGCTCCTAGATCCAGCCACACCTGAAGTGAGCCCTCTCTCTTAGCATTCCCAAGCAGATGAGTCAATAAACTACGTTCTTTGCCAGTCCTCCAAGTGTAGGCTGGCCGAGGCCCTCCTGGCCAATTTTACTACAAAATTATATAATTATTAGAAATTGTAAAAATGCTGCATAACTCTGAGGAACTGTTAGCTTATTTGTTCCAAAGTTCTGAATGACAGATTGAACTTGAAAAAATAATTATGTAATTAATCAACCTAAAGAAACATTCAGGTTATCGCCACAAAAAAAGGTCAGAAAACTTTTAAGGCTACAGAATAAAATCTAACCTTCTTAGCCCAATAATCAAGGCCTCTAGGAATGAACCAAACCTTCCTTCAGATGTCTGCTGATGATCTCACAGAAATTCAAATACTCACCATTGACCTGAACATGTCTCATCCTTCCTTCCCCATCAGCCCTTGCTCCTGCGGTCCCCACATTCAAACAGGCCCCTCCACTTGCCGCTGCGGAGCCCACATCAAGCTGACTCCCACGGGAAGTGTGACCCCTCGCCACCGCTGTGGTCCTTTCCTCTGCGTTTCTCTCATCATGGTTCCACCTCCTTCGTGCTATGTCTGTGCAATTTCTTCTCTGCTGAACTGTGATTGTCTCAAGAACAAGAGTTCAACGCAATCCTGAGCCACCTTTGTATTCTTGGAAAAATCTGCATTGAATTCTGCAGAACCTCAATAAAAGCCTGGTAGATGGAGATGTGAATACATGAACAAAAGAGTGGTTATTTTTGGTGCAGATCAACGATAACAATTGGCCTGATATGGAAATATTGTTATCTTTCTGCCTGCTCCCAGCCTCCCTTGTCTGTGTAGCCATAAGGAGCATGAGGACTTTCTTCACCTCCTAGTTTTTTGGAACCGAAGTTGTTAAAAGTGTTGAACTTTTCAGCCCAGGCTGCCTGGGGAACGGCAGTCATGTGTTTCAGTGTGGTTAAGATGCAGTGTCCAGTCCTCTGCTGTGCTGTGCTTAGTCACTCTGTCGTGTCCAACTCTTTGAGACTCGTGACTGTAACCTGCCAGGCTCCTCTGTCCATGGGATTCTCCAGGCAAGAATATTGGAGTGAGTATCAGTTTCCTTCTCCAGGGGAACTTCCCAACCTAGGAATTGAACCAGGGCACTTCTGCATTGCAGGTGGATTCTTTACCAGCTGAACTCCTTATGAAGCCCTGGCTGGTCCTGTAGTTTACACCAGACCCACTGGATATTCCCATGATGCTCGGTGATATTTTGTGTCTGGGGATGTGAACGTTGCTTGGTGATACCAGTGTGTGCCGTGGACAGGGGTGCAGGTTGGGTATTACCCAGCCCAGGACAAGATCCAGGCCTTTGTCAGGGAAGGTTCTGTGGGTTTTCACAAGCCATCCCCACTCAGGTCTTCATGCTTACTTTTGTTTTCGGTGTGTCTCTGGCTCATCTCCTCATCTGTAAAATGGAAATAGTTATCGTAACCACCATGTAGGGCCACTTGAGGATTAAATGAGTTAGTAAGCATACAGTACTGCAGCTGACACCCAGGAAGTGCACAGAAATGATTAAGGTGACACTAGTCTTTGCCAGTGCCCAAGTGAGGACACAGGATGTCCCCCCAGTAGACATCTGGTGGATATACTTGCAGGAGAGGTCATGTGCTGGATAAAAGAAATGGGGTCTACAGACGGTGACAGCCATGGAGGTGGTGGAGGTGGTGGCATGCGAGGCAGCTGGACACACACTCCTGGGTCATGTCCCTGCTGGTCTGAGGCAGGGCCTGGCCACAAGTTGCATCCCTGCACCCCTCCAAGGCCAGGCTGGTGGGACCGGCCATAGGGCGAAAGAGCTCTGCAGAGCCTCTTGGCCTCCAAACCTCCTGGAGCCCACCGTGGGCTGGCGCCACCTTTGTTCATCCCCTCCTCAGTAGTGAACTTGCTCTGGAAGACAACCCCTCTAACTCAAGCTGTGGGCTTGGTGGTTGCTGACTCCAACCACCAAACAAAGAAGGTGGCTTTAAGAAGCTCAGAAGGGAGGGTTCTCAGAAAACAGAACAGATCAGAGGCAGCAGAAAGGGGGCTTTCTTATGAGGACCTGGCATGCCTCAGAGACCCCTCGTGCCTGGACCGGCAGAGCGGGACCTCTGAAAAGAGCCAGACAGAGCCCAGAGGACCTTCCTGTCACTGCCGCTCTCTACACGGCAGTGTCTTCCTTTCTCTGGACGCTGGCTCCAGCTCATATGTCATCTCCCCCCTGACTCAGAGATCAGCTTTTTGCCTCCCACTCTGCATTCTGAATTCCTAAGGGCTAGAATGTAACTTGGTATGCTGAGACTTCTAAGGTCTGTTTTTCCTTTGGCTTTGGGATTTCACTTCTCAGCAGCGTCTTGGAGTCAGGAGGCAGAGATGACCTTACCCCAACCAAGTCAGGACTTGCTGGAGACAAATAGTTCCTGGGGATGGAGAGCGTTCTGCCGGCTAATTTACATGCCACCTGGAGGGGACAGGCCAGGAGAAGGTATAGTTCATGCCGGCTGCTCCCTTCCACAGAGTTGATTGGAACAGACAGCCCTGTCTAGTGGAATATTGTTTTGCACCCTTGCACCTAAAATTTGGTTTTGTACTTGCAAATCTGGACCTGACTATCACATTGCAAAACCCTCCCTCCCCCTGAAACCAAGAATGTCAGCAGAAGTAATGAAAAGAGAGTACCACCTTACTCCCTTGTGCATTCCCAGCCCACTCAGAGGAGAATGTAAGATTTGGAAATGAGTCCCTGCAGACTGGGCCACCATCTCTTTTTTGGGATCACGGTCAATCCTGGAGTGTGAGGTGGATGGTCAGGGTCCAACCTGAAACCTTGGGATTAATTAGCTTTAACTGGACTCAACCTACACATTTGGCATTGGTGTTCCTCCCACAAGAGGAAATAGAGGTTTCCGTTCACAATGGCAGAGTTGAAGGACATGTGCTCATCTCCTCCTGTGAGAGCACCAAAATTGCAATTAGCTATTGAATAGTCATCAACAGAAGAATGTCAGAAACCACCACTGGAAAAAAAAAAAAAAGAGGAAATATGGCATCATGAGGAGGGGGTGTCAAAAGCACACTGATTTAAGTAATTAAAATTTGGAGCTCTGTGTGACTCTGCGATGAGTCGTCATTTATTTCAGAAGGTGAGAAACATGTCTGTTCCTCTGCAAGTCCTGCCTGGACTCCTTTACTGAGTTGGCTGCTCTGCCCACTTGCCACACCTTCTTGGTGCTGCTGGATCACAGCTCCGGGCCGTGAGGGGGCAAGGCAGTTGTAGGAGGTGGGTCAGGATGGTTTCTACTTCTCGTGTGGTTTTCTGGGGGTAAAACAAATCACATTGCCATAGAAACTTCATCTTCTATTTTTCAAGGAGTTTCTCAGCTGATTTAGAAACTGGACCAAGATAAAATCAGGAACACACTTTAAATGGAGTTCAGTAGTCCGTTTATAACCCTGATCCATAGATGAGATGTGTATTAATAAACCATCTTGGCGGGCCCCTCAGCTAACGTTGTTCCCAAACTTGTCCCAGGTCCAGTCGCCCACCATACATCACAGGACGTTAAAATTCCCCACAGTGCCCAGGGCTGCAAATTTGCTTTGCAGAAAGTTGGATAGCATCAAGTTTGCTGGCTCATTTCTGCTGGCTTGTTTCTCAGTGGGCGAAGCTGCAGACACCACACGATGTCTCTGGGCTGAGAAAACAGAGGGACTCGCTGCTGTTGTTATTGGCTCAAGACATAGCAGGGTTTATCTCACCTCTTCCCTGAGGCAGTCACCTCCACCAACAGGGGTGAATGGTCATCCTTGAGGATACGTGTGGTGCCCATGGGCCGTCAGGACACACAGCCTCCTCTCATGGACTCGGTGTTTTATGACGTTGTACACAGCAATTTCTGTAAATATCCAGCACTGTCCTGGTATTTAATCTATCTTTTAATAGTTCAGTTAGAAGGGACATAAAAAACAATGTTCAGTTCCACACAATCATTCAAATGGTCTCAACGTGCTCTGGAACTGATTCATTGCTGCACTGTCTGTGGAATTCTTCAGACAAGAATACTGGAGAGGGTTGCCATTTCCTTCTCCAGGGGATCTTCCTGACCCAGGGATTGAACCTGTGTCTCTTACATCTCCTGCATTGGCTGGTGAATTCTTTACCACCAGCGCCACCTGGGAAGCCCAGATGAAGAGAGGGAAAACTTCTATTTCCTCTATTTCTTCTTTAAATGATTCATCCTTCATCAAAGAGATGATTATTTTAATTAAAATGACCTTGGGGCCAGCAGTGCAGGTAGAACTCATTCCTGTTTCCTTGCATGGCAGGAAGGTGGCCTTGACCTGCTCAAGCCTCAGACTTGTCATGTGTTGGGTACAGATCATTGTAATAAACACTTCCCAGGAAGCAAGTCTGCCAAGAACTAGCCTTGTCAAGAAAAGGCGTCCTCCCAGCTCTCCTGCCCCTCAAAAGTGGCTTGATCTCTAAAGAAAAGGCTGGTATTTTATTTGAATATATTTCTATAAAGATAATCTAATGGCATGCTTCAAAACTTATCATGTTGTGTTTTTAAATACTTTTTCATTCATTTTTAGAATAGTTTTAGTCTTGTAGAAGTATTGGGAAGGAAAAGCAAAAAATTCCCATACACCACTCACCCTATTTCCTCCATTATTAATATCTCACATTAGGATGGCCCTTTGGTCAAGGAACCGATGCTGATCTGTTATCATTACTGCAAGCCCTTAGTGTTGCATTCAGGTTTCCTTAGTGTTTGTTGAATGTCTTTTTTTCTGTTCTGAGATCAGATGCAGGATGTCACGTCTCCTTAGGCATCTCTTGGCTGTGAAGGTTTTCCTTATTACTGATGACCTTGACGGCTTTGAGGAGTCCTTGTTAGACATTTTGGGGAATGTCCCTCAAGTGGGGTGTGCTTGATGTGTTTGTTATAGTTTGGTGAAGCATGTTTGTTGGCGTTGAAGTCCAGCGAAGACCACATTGTTGGCTGTGAAGACTCAGCCAGGATGAAAAAATAAACCCTAGAAATTGGACAATCAGCATAGAACCAGGCAAAGCACTAATAGTGATGATGGATTTCTATTAGTCTTTCCAAACATGAAAAACTGGAACTGATGGTTGGTCCGCAGAAGCCCAAACATAAAAGGGCTGTGGAAAACCATCTACATACATAGTGCTCTTCATACTTGGTGCTTATCACTCTGGTCTCTCAGTGGGATGGCTCACAGCCCCTGAGGATGATGACCCAGAAGCTGAGACACTCCTGGCAAAGTGGGGCCTGCCTGGTTCACAGTGCTGGAATAAGTGAGGATACAGCCCTGCAGCTGGGGTGAAAGGCCTTCCTCACCACTCTGTGCTCTGCAGAGAAAGAAGTACCCCGCACCAGCCATCCGTGATGTGTAGCAAATTTACACAGACCCGGTGCCCTAAAACAGCACCTGCTGTGACCACAGTTTCTAGCACGACCTAGCTGGCCTTCTGTTTAGGGTCTCATCTGGCTGATATCAACATTCTGGGTGGGGCCAAGGCTCAGGGTCCACTTCTGAGCTGGGGTGGTTGTGGACAGACTCACTTCCTCTAGGCTTCCTGGCTTCTTGCTTCTGCAAGTGAGGCAGGTGAGCATTTCTCCTGCTTCAGTCCCTTTGATTTCTTCCCGCTCTGACCCCCAGCTCCTTTTCTAAAAGGCTCACCTGATTATCCCAGGTCCACCCAGGATCAGCTGTCATTGGTGAATTCAGAGCCCCTTGATTGGGAACCCCAGTTTCATCATCTGCAGGATTCCTTCACCCTTGCAATGTAATGTCACCTAACCACAGAAGTGACCGTCCATCCTATTAATGGTCCTGCTCTACTCACAAGCAGGAATCACCAGGGCACAAGCTCTCGGGACGGGAACCTTTGAAGCCATCTCAGAATTCTGCTGACCAAGGCTGCCTCCTTAAGATCCTCTTCTGAGATTGTTGCTAAAAGTCTAAACACTCATTTCTTGAGAGAAAACACAAACGGTGTGGCGATCACCTGGACCAGGATTAAAGTGACTGGAGGGTTTGGAGTATTACAGTCAGGGGGCTTCGCTCACAGCTCATAGCCCTGATTTCTCCATGAGGAAACCCCCAGGAGCTAATGGGCTGTAAGTGCATTTAAGAGGGGAAAATGGCCCTGAAGGAGCAGGAGGTAAATTTATCCAGTCACATCCTCTCTGGGTGCTCTGGTTTCCAGAACTCTCTTTGTCATTTTTTTTTTCCTTTTTAAGCATAGAATGCATATTAGAGGCCCTTGACAGTTTTCAGATGTCCTGGTGAGAACAGAAGGGAAGTCTTACTGAGATTCTATTTTCCCATCTTTGTGCTATAAAACCAAGGAAATCACTTAAGGAACCCGGTCTTGAGCGTCTCTGTGGTCAGGTGGGGAAATGAGAGAGACCAGTCACAATGTGACCTGGATCAGAACTCGGAGCCTCTGAGCCCAGACCTTGCCTCTAAATACCAGATGAGATTGCCTATGTCTGGCTCCCACAGTGTTCCCCAGGTGGGGAGCTCCTGTGCTGGGAGGGTGACACAGAACTATCACCAGCATTTCTAGATCGTGGAAGAAACTGGCTTTCACCACTGCTACTGCTAAGTCACTTCAGTTGTGTCTGACTCTGTGCGACCCCATAGACGGCAGCCCACCAGGCTCCTCCGTCCCTGGGATTCACCACTGAGGATCCCCTATGAACCAAACTGGATATGATAGAATCTCAGGGTCTTATAATAACCTGTTGTGACCAAGAATCTAAAACAGAATAGATACATATGTATATGTATAACTGAATCACTGCACCATAGTCTTGAAACTAACACAACTTTGTAAATCAATTATATTTTAATAAAATTTTTTAATATAAATTTATTTATTTTAATTGGAGGCTAATTACTTTACAATATTGTATTGGTTTTGCCATACATCAACATGAATCTGCCACAGGTATACATGTGATCCCCATCCTGAACCTCCCCCCTCCCTCCCCGTACCATCCCTCTGGGTCATGTCAGTGTACCAGCCCCAAGCATCCAGTATCATGCCTCGAACCTAAATAAAGTAATTGCTCTTAAACAAAAGAAACTCACAAGTGGGTGCTGTACCTGCTGTTAAAAGGGTGCTGCTCTCTCACCCTCAGAGGAGGAGATGCGTCAGTCTATTTAACGTTTTTATTTTTTTTTTTTACATTTTATGAGCAGCGGTCACCCATCTTTATCTGAGATAAAGTAGAACCTCTATGTTGTTGTTTGGATGCTATGTTATGCCTGACTCTTTTGTGACCCTGTGGACTATAGCCCGCCAGGCTCCCCTGTCCGTGGGAGTCTCCAGGCAAGAATATACGAGTGGGTTGCCATTTCCTTCTCTAGGGGATCTTCCCCACCCAGGGATCAAACCCATACCTCCTGCATGGCAGATGGGTTCTTTACCACTGAACCACCAGGGAAGCCCTTCAGTATGTATGTGCAAAAAACGTCACCCACAATCTCAGTGTGCAGGAATAACCACAGTTTGTGCATGCACGTGTGTCTTTGTGATAATGAGGTAACAAGTTACATGTTGTTTTATAATCTGTTTTTTTTTTTTTCATTCTGCCAGGAACTTCAGAATTTTGTCCTGTGTTTCTAGGACAAAACATACTGCTGGCATGTAGCAACATGTAACATCTGTGGAATAAACTTGTCTGTTAGTAAATATAAAACTCTAGCCTCGTCTCAATTACTGTAAAGTGACACAATGGAAGTTGTCTGATCAATATTTCCCAATATGCAATGTTTTCCTACTGCTAATTTCCAAGAGGACCTTAGATTATATATGGATAAAGATGTCTTAATCATTATGTATTTTTTAGATATATTTCTTCTTTTGTATTATTTTTTTAAATATAAATTTATTTATGCATGTATTTTAATTTGTACTTGAAAAAAATATGTAAGTAGCATATCAACCCAATGATTTCATAAAATTTTACTTTTGGAAGATTAGGCCTAAGCACTATTTAAGAAACAAAAATTCCTACATAATAATTCAGGAAGTTCTCAGATTTCACAAAAAGATTTTGTGGCAATTTAGAATGTGGAAATATAGTTCATAACCATCTACCTTTTCACCTTCCTTATAGACTCTTGATCCCTTGCTTTTTGCTTTTTCTGTTATAAAAACAGTGTGAAGAATATCTTCATACAGATATCTTTATACACCTCATTGATTATTTCCCAAGGGACAAATGGCTAGCAGTGGAAATATTGTGTCACATGGTTTGAAACTTTTAAAAGCTGTTGGGTTATAACACACAAAAATCGTCCCTAGGACCTGAGCTTGTATTGGAGCACTTGCCCCCCATCTCCACCCCCCAACTCCAGCCAGTCAGGCGTCAGTTGCTTTGTATTTTCAGAAGCCTCTGTAGCAGGAATGAGGGAAGCTTGATAAGTGTGCCCTGGATGGGAGAGGGGAAAAATGGGCAGCTCGTGGAGTCTGTGACCCCTGACCTTCTCTCCCTTCCTCTCAATTTCTCATCCCTTCCTTTCCACCTCTAGAGAGAGTTGTGTGTAAATTTTAAATATAGAAAACAAGGCGGTGTTTGATATTTTAATATTTATCATTCAAATTAAAAGACGTGTGGGCTGATATTTATATTACTAACAAGGTATTTCTGAAAAGGGTTTGCTGTTTAGTTTAGAAACTGTCAATAAGGAGGGAGTGTAGGTAAACACTCCCCAGGAAACCCACACCATCCCCTGACAGCCTGCATTTACCCTCCAACCACTCAGGCAAGAGACAGGCTATTCTGGAATTTCTTGTTGTTTTTTTTTGTTTGTTTGTTTTTTGTTTTTTTTTTGTTTTTTTTTTTTTAGTTTTTTATTTTTTAAATTTTAAAATCTTTAATTCTTACATGCATCTCGTCCCTTGTGGATGGCATCGCCCTGTGCACCTGGGATGCAGCCAGGATGCTTGTCTCTTACCTTGAGCCCTGGGACCGCTCTGGAATGAGGACTGAACCCCAATGGGAACCAATGGGCTGGCGGCCCCCATGGGAGACGTTTTCATCCTGCACCCATGAAACGATGTCATCGCTTCCTGACCTCTTTCTGACTGAATCACCTGTGTCACTTACAGAACTTGTTTTCAAAGAAAAGTGCATTATTTACTCTACGTTTATGTCATTACCGCTTGTAATAAGAAGATATGTGCACATTTGGTCACTTCAGTTGTGTCCAACTCTTTGAAATCCTGTCGATTGTAGCCTACCAGGCTCCTCTATCCATGGGATTCTCCAGGCAAGAACCCTGGAGTGGGTTGCCATGTTCTACTCCAGGAGATCTTCCAGACACAGGGATCGAACCTGTGTCTCTTATGTCTCCTGCATTGACAGGCAGGTTCTTTATCACTAGCACCACCTAGGAAAAACTTTCACAGTCTTGCTTGATGCCAAAGTCATGGACGCCTCCAGCCAGCCCTCTGCCCCTCACAAAGGGGATTAGCAGGAAGGCCTGAGGTCTGATGAAGATGTTTCTGCACCCAGCAGCAGTCCCCAGCCACAGCCTGGCACCACCGGGGCCCAATCCCATCACATCCCAGGTTGTAGCAACCCTTCCCTGACATCTTTTCCTCCCCAGTCCCACCCCCCAAGCTCAGATTTCTCTTGCCTAATTTCTATATAAGGTTGAGGTTTGACCACAGCCTGTTGCAGCCCTGAGCCCAGCACTGGGTTATATGGCCCATATATGCTAAAAAAAAAAAAAAAGTATAAATGAGTCGAGTCAAATCTATCAATTTAGGTATCAGCAAGTGTGCACAGAACTTGCAACCAAGAAAAATGATATTGGTGATCTTTTTGGTTTATCTTTCTGGACCTGAATATAAGACCATGAGGCAGAAATGGCCAGTCTCAAGCTAACTGCTCAATACTCATAGATGAATTGCTGATTTGGGCTGCACTTAGCCTCATGCAGTGTCCTGAGCTGCCCAGTTCAATTTCCGGAGAACAAACTTAACTCTCCTGGTGTTTCCTGGGATCCTCAGACCCCAGGCCCACCCAAATCCCAGTGAAGGATTCAGCAGCAGACAGTTGCTGCTACCTGTGCCAGAGAGTCAGCAGACAGAGCTTGGGAAAAAGAGGCGTATGTATATTTCTGCACATGTGTCATGACTCGAAAGGAGGAAGATAAACTCATTTTAATCTACCTCAGGGCTTGCAATAAAGTACTGAAGGATCTAGGTTCATCCTTTAGGGCGTGATTTTAAAAAAAATCAAATTCTGGCTCATTCATGTCATTTTTCCTTTAAGTTTGCTGGGGAGAAGGAGGGTGGCCTCCAGTGATCAAATTACCTGGTCTTGTGCTCATCATCTGTATTAAAATGTTTTCTTCCATCAGCTCATTTTGCTCTAGAGAGTAGCACAAGTGAGAAAGAAGACTTAGGAAAACAAAGAAATTCACTGCAGGTGAAAATATGCAATTTTTTTTTAAAGAAAACATATATTTGTCTTGAACACATATGTGTGTATGTTGTTTCAACATGTGTTATTTGTCTTTCTATGTAAAGCCATTACTACGTGAGTAGCAAGCAGACAGAAAATGAAAAATAGAAAAGCGATTTCCGCTTTCCTTCCATCCTCATGAATATGAATTCTCCTCTTGATCAAGACAAAAATAATTAGACGAGGTCTCGGGAGACCCAAATCCTCAGCCTGATTCTCTCTCTAAATAGCTGCTTGGCCTGAAGCAAGTTACTTAATTGTTCTGAATTTTTGTTAAATAGTACAGAATGACTTAATATATGGACCAAAATAGACTTGTTACTGTTTAACTTAGAATCAAAATACATTTATTGATTCACATGAAAACATTTTTTATTTTATTGATTCACATGAAAACATTCTGATATTAATTATTCTGATAATAAGAATTTTCAGTAAGAAAATCAGTACTGCTGATTTTGGGACCCTCATTGTTAATATCTAGTTAACGTTGGATGACAGCACAAAAATTTCTAATACGTTTTCCTGAAAATGGACTCGACGCCACAGTGTCCCTTGGGGGCCACCCATGTCCTATGTTGTAAGAACTGGACCATCTTAAAAGCCTTCCCATGTAAGTCCTGTGTGTCTCCGATTTGTCTGTCACGTAGGGTCTATTTGGAAGTGTAATGACCTGTTCTACTTTCAGGTTTAGAAACAGACTCTTGCTGTCAATAGTGCTTGTCAACCTCAGTTGAATGGCGCTTAAATTCACAACCTGTTTCTGGATGATAATGGGTCTGAAATTGAAAGTGGAGAAGTCAAAACATTATTAATGTGTAATCATTGCCACACACACACAGACACTCACAGACACACGTGCACACAGATGCTCACAGACAGACGCACACACAGATGCTCACACGCACACACAGATGCTCACAGACACACGCACACACAGATGCTCACAGACACACACAGATGCTCACAGACACATGCACACACAGATGCTCACAGACACACACAGATGCTCACAGACACACACACACACACATGCTCACAGACACACGCACACAAAGATGCTCACACGCACACAGATGCTCACAGACACACGCACACACAGATGCTCACACACACACACAGATGCTCACAGACATACGCACACACAGATGCTCACACGCACACACAGATGCTCACAGACACACACACACACACATGCTCACAGACACACGCACACACAGATGCTCACAGACACACACACACACATGCTCACAGACACACGCACATACAGATGCTCACAGACATACGCACACACAGATGCTCACACGCACACACAGATGCTCACAGACACACACACACACACATGCTCACAGACACACGCACACACAAATGCTCACATGCACACACAGATGCTCACAGACACAGGCACACACAGATGCTCATAGACACACACACAGATGCTCACAGACACATGCACACATAGACGCTCACACACACACAGATGCTCACAGACACACGTACACACGGATGCTCACAGACACACGCACACACAGATGCTCACACGCACACAGATGCTCACAGACACACGCACACACAGATGCTCACACACACACAGATGCTCACAGACATACGCACACACAGATGCTCACACGCACACACAGATGCTCACAGACACACACACACACACATGCTCACAGACACACGCACACAAAGATGCTCACACGCACACAGATGCTCACAGACACACGCACACACAGATGCTCACACACACACACAGATGCTCACAGACATACGCACACACAGATGCTCACACGCACACACAGATGCTCACAGACACACACACACACATGCTCACAGACACACGCACACACAGATGCTCACAGACACACACACACATGCTCACAGACACACGCACATACAGATGCTCACAGACATACGCACACACAGATGCTCACACGCACACACAGATGCTCACAGACACACACACACACATGCTCACAGACACACGCACACACAGATGCTCACATGCACACACAGATGCTCACAGACACAGGCACACACAGATGCTCATAGACACACACACAGATGCTCACAGACACATGCACACATAGACGCTCACACACACACAGATGCTCACAGACACACGTACACACGGATGCTCACAGACACACGCACACACAGATGCTCACAGACACATGCAGTCAAAAGGGCAGGTAAAGGATTGAAACCCTCTTCAGTTTTCCAAGCAGAAACCACTGCCTTACTCCTCTGTGATCCAGAGCCTTTTCATTTATTCATGATCAAACATCAGGTAAGGGAGTTTCTCTCCCCAACAATTGCTTATTTCCAAGAGTTGCTGAAGCCCTGAGGCAGACCACTGGGTGTTTTCTTTCTGGGGCTGTGAGCTGAAATGAAAGGGAGAGAAAGGGAGCAGTCCAGTCTTGCTGGAATATTTATGTTGTTGGAGGTAACCTCAAGACTCCTGAAAACCCCAGAACCTGACCCACCTTCCATCCCCGCTTCCAACAGGAGAGGAAAGTGGACGAGCCTCCTGCTTGGATCAAGGCTACAGAGGAGCTCTTTTTACGCGTCTCTAGTTAAGGCCTTGCATCCTTCCCCTCTCCCCACCTGCCTCCATCCTGGCTGAAGCCTTAACATCAAGAATTCTGTTTCTGTTTGATTTCAGGAGAACAGAGCCAAATCTGCAGGATCTCACCAGCTTCCCTCATGCTCTCTGCAATTTTACAAGATACACAATAGTGCATGCAAAATGCCCAGAACTATAATTACCTTCTGTGAGAGAAGCAACAACAGAAAAACAGACTACCACATCTCACTCCAGCCAATCTCTACCTTGTTTTTATATAAATACCCTTACAGAGAAACATTTGCTCTATATCTGTGTGTTAATCTGAAGTCACTTTTCTAATACCCCCCTGGAATGTAAACCTTCTCTTTATTATTTTTAGAGCAAAAGCGTCAAAGTTTCCCATACGTTTCCAGGAACAGTTCCTTCCCAAGGGGAGGGAAGCCACACAGTAGAAGCAGGTGGTCAACTCATGGCTGATTGTTTCCCACGTGTGGAGGTGGTTCTGACCCAGGAAGCGTGTGGCTGGGAAGAGGGGAGGAGTCATGGCTGTGCTCGATGATGTGACGGGCCCTTGTTGGGAGGCGGGGTGGTGTCACATGGGTCCACGTCCTGGGACGGGCATCTTGAGTTCACGAAGAAGCTGTCCTCTGCCCAAACTGGGACTTTCGCGCCTGTTTCTCCAATAATCATCCTTTGAGTGTCTACTATGTGTTAGGCGTTCAGCAAGGCTCTAGACACACAGTGAGAGGTAACACAGGGGCCTTGGTCTCTGGAGAGTCACGGATGGTACAGAGACTGATGAGTAAAAGGCCTGAGAATGGACAGCATCCAAGTGACCCCATGAGGATGCCCACATGACAGCAGGCAGCCCGCCTAGGCATCTCCCTCCATGCCAGCTCCAGTCCTGAGAACTTTGCCCACGTTAACTCCCTTGGGCCCACAGCAACCTCATAGGCAGGACTGCATCTGCAGGAAAAGGATGCCAAGGACAGGGAGGCTGCGAGGATTTCCCAAATCCACTCAACACCAGGCAGGAGACCCGGTTCTCAACACCTGATCTGTCTACTTTACAGACAGAATGCTCACCCCTGGGCCTTCCCCTCTGACTTCTTGCTGCACTGAAAAGTAAACAAGGAAGCAGGGTTTTAAGATGGTTGACATGTATTCTCATCTCCATCAGCCAGACCTGCTCATTTTTCCCTAAAGATAATTAATGAAGAGGCTACCAAGAGATAGGCTATTACAGGCACACGGATGTAAAAGTGCATATATTAAACATACATGTGACAACTCTAGAGGAGAGAAGACCCCAACGAGGTCTATGCACACTATGAAAGTGAAAATTGCTCTGTCATGTCCAACTGTTTGGGACCCCATGGACTGTAGCCTGCCAGCTGCTCTGTCTATGGGATTCTCCAGGCAAGAATACTGGGATGGGTAGCAATTCTCTTCTCCAGGGGATCTTCCCAACCCAAGGATCAAACCCATGTCTCCCACACTGCAGGCAGACTCTACCATCTGAGCCACCAGGGAAGCCACTATATCTACCAAATAAAAGTGGAGGAGACACAGTCAATATTTACTGTATGTTATAGATTTATCTTGAGAAATGAACCATTTCCAGGCACATGTAGGCTAAGCATAATTCTGTGGTCTAGTCGGCTGTCCCCAACTTTATTGGCACAAGGGACCAGTTTCATGGGAGACAATTTTTCCATGGACCAGGGTTGGGGAGGTTGATTTGGGGATAATTCAAGAGCATTACATTTATTGTGCATTTTTTTTTCTATTATCATTCCATCAGGTCCACCTTGGATTATCTGGCATCTTGAAGGTTGGGTACCCTTGGTCTAGCCCAGTGGTTCTCAATCCATGGGGGCTGCTTTGTCCCCAGGAGATGTTTGCCAGTGTCTGCAGCCAGTTTTGGTTGTCATGACTAGGGTTGGAGGGAGAGGCTGGAGATGTGGCTAAACCCTGTATGATGCACAGAACAGCCCCCACACAACAAAGGACCCTCCCGTCCAAAATGTCAGTAGTATTTATCTTTGGTTGGAGATCACTGGGTATCTTTCAACACAAAAGAACCAAGTTTGAAGCACAGCTCTATGCCTTGTGTGAATACAAGTTGACAGACTGGCCTGTTCTCTCCAGTTTTGCATCAGATTTTTTTTCCCTTCATCAAACTTGAGATCAAATGAACAAATAAGCTGCATCCAGCTGACGATTTCTCCCATGTCCTGACAAGAGATCTTCCTTCCAAACCCTAAACTTTAGGTCCCTGTCCATCGACCCAAAGCTGAGCAGACACATTCTCCAAAGCACAATTAAAGAGATTGACTGCCTGTTAGTACCAGGCACCCTGGTATCAGCTAATCTGAAATTAAGTGGGAGATAGTTTGTTAGCACTGTGTTTTGTTAAGCAAGCAAAATGGAAAACCTTCCCCATCCTTAGAGATTGATTAATGACCTTTTAAAGGACCCAGCTTAACGGAACAATTGAAGAATATGGGAGCAATTAAGGGGCCTTTGCAAGGCAGTTCACTTATCAAAATGACTTAGACAAGATTTCAGTGGGATCATTGCCCCTTATACCTTAACCACTGTCAAATTACATCCAGCAACCCCAAGAAGACTATTTTAGGCGCATCAGTGAAATGCCACCCTGAACTTTTAGCAGCAATTACAGGCGTAACGCATATTGGCCACAGAGAGAGTCAGATTGAACTTCTCCTTGAGCTTCGATCCACATGCCTGGTCCCCAGAGATCCCTCACCCGCCCTGTGTTACAGGTATTTGCTGGTCGGTCCCATTAGCATTTTCCAGATAAAAGGCGCTCTCTGGAAAGGGTAAAAGCTAGGGCTAGCTCAGACAAGGAGACACATTGTCTCAGGAAGCTTTTCTCTGAAACAGTAATTACTAACAGCACCAGGTAACTTAGGGAAAGTGTGAAAGTGTCCAACACTTTGCAACCCCCATAAGGTATAAGGAGCTGTAGCCCACCAGGCTCCTCTGTCCATGGACTCCCCCAGGCAAGAATACTAGAGTGAGTTGCCACTCACTTCTCCAGGGGATCTTCCTGACCCAGAGATCGAACCCAGGTCTCCCACATTACAGCCAGGTTCTCTATCATCTGAACCACCAGGTAAGGCCTATATAGGGAAGCAGCTAAAACCAGCTTGGTGCTTAGAACAGAAATCTCACCCCAAGTATGTGTTGTTGTACCTTTTTCTTGCTCCACCTTTTTCTGTTTGATGAAAATGCACCAGCTCAGCCCTTTCTATTGATTATGGCAGGAGTCTGGGGGCCCTTCCAAGTGCAAGACATCAAGGATGTTTGCTGGGTATTAGTTTGAGCAGAGAGTGTATCCTGGTCTCCAGGCTCTCTGGGCTCTTCCTTTCTGGACCCAACTCTGCTCTCTGGCCCATAGTGGAAGAAAGAGAAGACTAAACATTCATTCAGACACGTTTGCCTTAGAGGTCTGTTTTTAAAAGCACCACCTGCCAAGGACATCACAGAATTTGATCTCTCCCCTTGGAATGATAAAAGTGAGTGAACAGACTTTTGATTGCTTGTGATGGCAAGATTTTCATTTTTTAAATTCATGGACCACTTGGGAAGGTTGTGGATTGGGCTGTGTTCCAATATTTATCATCACCAATGGCCTCTGAGTCTGTATCAGTCAGACAAGGATGGTAAACGCCAGTTTCCTTCCTTTTGCCCCCAATCTGAGGTTGTCCTCAGTTCCAGATTAAGCAGATGGAGTCCTTCATTGATGCAATGACTTTCTTTCACAGAAATTTTCAAGAGCAAAGAGCTCCAACAGCACCTGGAGATTGCCTTGACTGTCAGTTTCCTTCTTCTCCCATCCAGGACTCGCCAGTTCCAAATGATCCCCTCCCCACATTTTGTGGGTTTTCCAAATCCATTGGATAACTGGGATCTTTAAAAAGTGCAGGGAAGCGCTTCATAACATTGATCTTGGCAATGATTTCATGGGTATGACACCAAAAGCACAGGCAAAAAGGCAAAAATAGATGTGACTACATCAAAATCCAAAGCTTCTGCACAGCAGAAGAAACCATCAATGAGAGAAAAGGCCACATACAGAACGGGAGAACACATTGGTAAACCATTTATCAGATAAGGGATTAATTTCCAAAGCACGTATATAACTCACCATGTATCCTTAATTCACCTTGAGTCTGTGATAGCTTCTCAGGCTCTCCTTATTTCTTCGTATGCCAAATTAGGTTCATCTGATGTTTTCTCATGATGTGAAACTTGCTCAGTCATGTCCAACTGTTTGCGACCCCATGGACTATATAGTCCATGGAATTCTCCAGGCCAAAATACTTCAGTGGGTAGCCTTTCCCTTCTCCATGGGATCTTCCTAACCCAGGGATCAATACCAGGTCTCCTGCATTGCAGGTGGATTCTTTACCAGCTGAGCCACAAGGGAAGTCCAAGAATACTAGAGTGGGTAGCCTATCCCTTCTCCAGCAGATCTTCCCAACCCAGGAATTGAACCAGGGTTTCCTGCATGGCAAGTGGATTCTTTACCAACTGAGCTATCAGGGAAAACCCCTTCTCATGATGAGACTGAGTTATATATTTGACTTTCATATTTTAGTCTAATCTCATATTCTATGACCTTTTCATTCACCATTACTAATTCCAGGGTTTGGGGAGAGGGTGGTTCGTTTGAAAAGATGTTTCACACAGACAATCCTGGCATTTACGAGCAAAGAGAGCTTTAGGTCTTCCTTCACAATGTGTACATATTCTGCTTCCTTTCCTCCTCTCACTGTGCTGGCCAGGATGGGAACAATTTTGGACCATAGTGGTGAGAGTGGGTGTCCTTGTCTTGTTCCTAATCAGAAATGTTTCTAGTTTCTAATCATTAAGCATAGTGTCTGGGGAGAAAATTGCTTTATTTGGGGGTTTTAAAGATGACCTCCATGATTTCTGGTGAAGGTGAGTGGCTGCTACGTGGCCCTGGAGTGGCCCAGAGAAAATACCCCATGTCCAAGGTCAGGAGCGGTGGCCGAGAGGAGATACCCCACGTCAAAGGTAAGGAACAGCAGCTGCACCCTGCTGGAGCAGCTGTGAAGAGATACCCCACGCCCAAGGTAAGAGAAACCCCAGTAAGATAGTGGGCGCTGAGAGAGGGCATCAGAGGGCAGACAGACTGAAACCGCAATCACAGAAAACTAGCCAATCTGATCACATGGACCACAGCCTTGTTTAACTCAATTAAACCAAGCCATGCTGTGTAGGGCCACCCAAGAGGGACAGGTCATGGTGGAGAGTTCTGACAAAATGTGGTCCACTGTAAAAGGGAATGGCAAACCACTTCAGTATTCTTGCCTTGAGAACCCCATGAACAGCATGAAAAGGCAAAAAGATAGGACACTGTAAGATGAACTCCCCAGGTCAGTAGGTGCCCAATATGCTACTGGAGATCAGTGGAGAAGTAACTCGAGAAAGAATGAAGGGATGGAGCCAAAGCAAAAACAATACCCAGTTGTGGAAGTGACTGGTGATGGAAGCAAGGTCCAGTGCTGTAAAGAGCAATATTGCATAGGAACCTGGAATGTTAGGTCCATGAATCAAGGCAACTTGGAAGTGGTCAAACAGGAAATGGCAAGAGTGAACGTTGACATTCTAGAAATCAATGAACTAAAATGTACTGGAATGGGTGAATTTAGCTGAGATGACCATTACATCTACTACTGTGGGCAAAAATCCCTTAGAAGGAATGGAGTAGCCATCAGAGTCAACAAGAGTCCAAAATGCAGTACTTGGATGCAATAAAAAAAAAAATGACAGAATGATCTCTGTTTGTTTCCAAGGAAAACCGTTCAATATCACAGACCACCGGACCTGCCTCTTGAGAAACCTGTATGCAGGTCAAGAATCAACAGTTAGAACTGGACATGGAACAACAGACTGTTTCCAAATTGGGAAAGCAGTGGATCAAGGGTGTATATTGTCACCATGTTTATTTAACGTATATGCAGAGTATATCATGAGAAATGCTGGGCTGGGTGAAACACAAGCTGGAATCAAGATTGCTGGGAGAAATATCAATAACCTCAGATATGCAGATGATATCACCCTTATGGCAGAAAGTGAAGAAGAACTAAAGAGCCTCTTGATGAAAGTGAAAAACGAGAGTGAAAAAGTTGGCTTAAAACTCAACATTCAGAAAACAAAGATCATGGCATCTGGTTCCATCACTTCAGGGCAAATAGATGGGGAAACAGTGACAGACTTTCTTTTGGGGGGCTCCAAAATCACTGCAGATGGTGACTGCAGCCATGAAATTAAAATATGCTTACTTCTTAGAAGGAAAGTTATGACCAACCTAGACAGCATATTAAAAAGCAAAGACATTACTTTACCAACAAAGGTCTGTCTAGTCAAGGCTATGGTTTTTCCAGTAGTCATGCATGGATGTGAGAGTTGGACTGTAAAGAAAGCTGAGTGGCGAAGAATTGATGTTTTTGAACTGTGGTGTTGGAAAAGACTCTTTTTTTTATTTTACTTTACAATACTGTATTGGTTTTGCCATACATCAACATGAATCCACCACGGGTGTACATGTGTTCCCAATCCTGAACCCCCCTCCCACCTGCCTCCCCATACCTCTCTCTGGGTCATCCCAGTGCACCAGCCCCAAGCATCCTGTATCATGCATCAAACCTAGACTGGCGATTCATTTCTTATATGATATTATACATGTTTCAATGCCATTCTCCCAAATCATCCCACCCTCTCCCTCTCCCACAGAGGCCAAAAGACTGTTCTATACATCTGTGTCTCTTTTGCTGTCTCGCATACAGGGTTATCGTTACCATCTTTCTAAATTCCATATATATGTGTTAGCATACTGTATTGGTGTTTTTCTTTCTGGCTTACTTCACTCTGTTTAATCGGCTCCAGTTTCATCCACCTCATTAGAACTGATTCAAATGTATTCTTTTTAATGGCTGAGTAATACTCCATTGTGTATATGTAACACAGCTTTCTTATCTGAGTCCCTTGGACTGCAAGAAGAGCCAACCAATTCATCCTAAAGGAGATCAGTGCTGGGTGTTGATTGGAAGGACTAATGTTGAAGCTGAAACTCCAATACTTTGTGAACTCATGTGAAGAGCTGACTTATTTGAAAAGATCCTGATACTGGGAAAGATTGAGGGCAGGCAGAGAAGGGGGTGACAGAGAACGAGATGGTCGGATGGCATCACTGACTCAATGCACATGAGTTTGAGTAGACTCCAGGAGTTGGTGTAGGACAGGAAGGACTGGCGTGATGCACTCCATGGGGTCACAAAGAGTTGGACACGCCTGAGAGACTAAAGTGAGTGAAAAGATGACCTCCATGATTTCTCATGAAGAATCCTCATTCTCAAATTGTTTTCTCAATGTTTTTTTCTTTCTCTTTATTTTTCAGCACTTTAAGGTGTGTCTGTGAGGTTTTGGTTTTGAGGGTTTGGGTTTGGTTTTTTTAGTTTATTTTTTAGTTTTTTAATCTATAAATTTGGCTTTCACCAAATTTAAGATATCTTCTTCTATCATTTAGTTAATTTTTTCTGCAAGAATCTCTCCTCTCCTTTTGATAACAGACAAAAGGTTAGAATTTTTATATCATCCAGTAAATGCTGTTCATTTTTACTAAGTTTTTTTCTAGGTTCTTCAGATTGGATTTTTTTTTTCTTGGTTTAGCCTCAAACCCAATAGTTCTTCTTGTATTTGCATTTTAATACTCTGTTCATCTAGTGAATTTCACCTCAAATTAAATTCACTGCTTACTTCTAACATTTTCATTTGATTCTTTTTTCATACTACTCATTTCCCGTCTGAGAAATTTGTGTTTCTATTTATTTCAAGTGTGTTTGTTTTTACTTGATAGAATATAGTTCAAATAATTGCTTTACTATCTTTATCTGGTCATTTCTGATCATAACTGGTAGTGCTTTCCTTGACAACTGGTCCTGTCTCTCTTGGGTTTGTATATTAGGCTGTTCTGAATTGCATTCTGAACATTATTCTCTGACTGCTTACAATCCTCCAGGTAAAGCTTATTGTGATTTGCATCATTTTGCCAGGTAATCAACCCAGTTAGCCTCAGACTACAACTTCTGCCACATAGTGTAAATTCTGTAAGAGGTGGCTGTAATGTGAGTTTATTTTGGTTCTGCTTCTTGCATGCACCCCCAGGACCATCTGCAAGTTGAGGTAACTCGCATCATAGTTAAGTTCTTTGCGTGCTGCTTCTGGTGTTTGCTGCACTTGTGCTGTTGGAGGGGAAGCCAGAGACTTGTGTTGGTTTATCCAGAATCTGGGAGACCCCTTCTCCAGGCCTCTTCTCCTCCTGCTCTCTCTACCCTCTTGGGGATCCTTTGCCCAGTTCTCTGTGAGGACTAAGGGGTTCTTCAGCATTTGAATTTCCCTCATTGCCAACACACAGCTCCAAAGTTTAGCAGGGCTTGAGGTAGGGCTAGAAGAGAAAGAATAGAAAATGAAAAAAGATTAATTTGTCTCTCATTCCCTGGCATGCTGGGGCCCATTTTCCTGAAAATCTGCCCACAACGATGGGGGTTCTTTTCCGGTTTTGGGTGCTCATGTGTGCTCACTGCTATGCAGAGCGGCAGCTGAGGCCATCCTGAAGTCAATGCTGGGAAACCAATCAGGAGGAAAAAAACAACAGAAAACGTGCCTCTGCATGGGTCCCTTCTCACGTCTGACTTGCCATCCACACATGCTGGCTGTAGGTTACTCCTCCGAATCCTCAGGTAGCCATTATTTGTACTTTTTCGAGAACTTTAAATTTAAACACCTGGAGAGTGGCTGTAGAGTTTACCTTGTGAAACTTTTTTCCCCCTAAGTTGGGGCTTTACTATGTAATATAGAGTTATTTAAACATCCCAAGTTCTATACCATCAATAGGCTAGGGTTCTGCTTCCAGGGTTAAAAGTGATGAAGAAAATTGGATAAATGCAACTGGGCAAGAGCTGAATTTTTAATGGAAATGGTGTAAAACAACCATTAGCTGGCTCTGTCTTTCTTGAGAGATCCTCACACCCAGATCCTATGTGCCTAGGAGAGTGGAAGAAAATTGTCTTCCCTGCGTATGTCTTCAGGGAAGGTTGCTAGGCATCCCTCCAAGATCTCTATATGACATGCATTAAAGCAAGGACATACACTTAACATGTAAGACATTGCCTGTGTACTACCAAAATATCACTCAGTTTAAAATATATTTTCAAAGTGACAAAATTGCCCCAAGGACATGTAAAAGCCGATGTTATAAGAAAGCATAGTGAATCTGGAAGGGTAAAGAAGGTCACTGGGTTTTGGACTGGAAAAATATATATCCCCAATCCCTGAGTTTTGGAGATTTAATTGTTGGCAGTGGATCAGTTACTGCTAGATAAAGCTATGCAGGCACACACACACACAGTCACTCATAAAACCCATTCAGTACAAAGCATTTCTAAATAAAATGTTAATAGAAAGCAGAATTCAGTGGATTGTGCGCAAAATTATTCCATTCAACAGATAATAAAAAGCAATTAACCAACAGCACAAATAAGGCAGTAATGAACAAAGGATCCTGCCTGGCGTCTTATTTCCCACGTCAAAGCTTAGGATGGAAAGAGGGAAGCCAGAAACAGCAGACCTCCTCAAATCTAGAGCCAGATGACTTAAGCTTCTCCCACCCCTGTGTCTTCTCCCTAAACCCCCCGGGCTTGGACCACCAGACACCACAGAAAGCCATAGAACTGGCCATGCTCTGGAGACCAATATTTTCTTGGGACAGTAGACAAGTACACACGCACCACCCACAATTTAGATCACCAGTCCACGCCAACACTAGAAAGCTTCCAGTCAGTTAGGAATAAACATCTCATGTTCTTTTTTCTTAGAGTCTAAACCTTTGTTTACCAAATTGCTTAAAAGAAGGTTTACGGTCAAAAATATCTGATGAGTTTTGAGGAGAAAATAGGCCCTGAGATCTGAAAGTGAACCTTGCCTGCCCTCTTCATCTAGATGTTGGGAAACTTTGGGGGAGAAAAGTGCTTTTTATCTGTGTTAATTCAGAGACCCCATTAATAACTTGCCCCTTGAACATGCTAATGAAGGTCAGGGGCTGGGCTGAGAATTAAAGTCCGTGGAGAGGCGAGTTAGCACTACAGCTTCAACTCTCTGCCCTTTCAAAGCCTTTAACTTAAGCTGTTCAAAAGAAGAAAAATTATCTAATTCTCATTTTTCCTTTATTCCAACAACTCATTATTCCAGCAATAAAATTTATAAATTACATATTAGATGTCTGGTCCAAGGGAGTCCATGACATCAGGACAAATACCTGGGCTTGGGGGATCCAACAGGAGAGAAAGTCATTAAAAATAGTTAGACAATAATTATATAATTATCTTCGTGACAGGTCACCAGCCAAAGAATGCCGGATGGGAGAGAAAGATACTTAACAGGGATCTTGCCCTCATTTGGAGGTCAGGAGGTCTTCCTTGAAGAAGTGACAGTCAAGTCAAGAACTAAGGGTGTGCAAATATGACCCAGGTCGACGAGTGGGGAAGTGAGAACACCCCAAGGACAGAGTGTGGTTTGTGGCAGGGAAGCCAACACATGTGCTCGTATTGAAGACCAATGGCGAGAAATGCTTAGAAGAGCATAATGGAGCTTGAAGGAATATCCATAAGAAAAAATATCGACTTTGTATTCATTTATATTAATTAGTCTTTTATACTGCTGACCCAGTAACTTCTATTTCCTAAGCAGTTTTGTGCATCTTATAATTCCCTAATGGCTCAGCGGGTAAAGAATCCACCTGCAATACAGGAGACACAGGAGACACGGGTTCAATCCCTGGGCTGGGAAGATCCCCTGGAGGAGGGCACAGCAACACACTGACGTATTCTTGCCTGGAGAATCCCATGAACAGAAGAGCCTGGTGGTCTACAGTCCATAAAGTCACAAAGAACTAGACACGACTGAAGTGACTAAACAACGCATACTCCTCCCCAGCCAGCCATGGTCTTGCTCTTTGGGAGTTCATATTCTAGTTTCAAGTTTTAAGATGACTAAAGTCCTAGATTAGTAGCTTCTTTGGCCAAGTAAAATCTTAAAGTAAAAAAAGTTCTCCAAATATTTTGTGTGAAACATAGCATCAGTCAGAGAGCCTAGTGCTTATTGTCAGTATAATATAAGCCTGCCTTCCTCCTGCCCCATGGCTCCCATCCCCTCCCCAGAAAGGGTAACACTACCTTCATTTTGCATGTACCTTTTCACCTGAGTGCATTCTTGGAGAATGCACATTGGCCTTTAGTCAGCTCTCCCTTTCTTGCATTACTTGTCTCCATATTTACAGATCTATCCATTCAACAGGACATGCATCTCCTCTTTAACGGTAAGGGTGTGCACCCACCACACTTTCCCTTCCCACTCCTGTGTGTGTCCCGCTGGAAACCTGTGTGACGGTCGCATCGACAAACAGAACCACGGAAGGCATGGCTGGTTCTGAGCATATTCCTATGATCTGTTTGACTAAGTAATGGTTGGCTGATTGTCAGGGTATTTGCCTCACAGTTCCTGGTGATGTTAACGTTCCCCACATCTTTGTCAACACATGGTATGACCAGATTTAAAATTCCTCCCCAGCTCAAGCAGTGTGACCTCATTTTATTTTGCATGTAGCTACTCACTGAATAATGTGACGTCCTCCTTGTGTACTTGGATGATTGAGATTCATCTTTTGTGAATCAACTCAAACCTGTTGTTCATTCTTCAAATGGAGCTGGTTTTTATCTCAAGCTATGTTGTATATATATATACTAAGAAACTTCAGTCATGTCTGACTCTTTGCGACCCTATGGATTATAGCCCTCCAGGCTCCTCTGTCCGTGGGATTCTCCAGGCAAGAACACTGGAGTGGGTTGCCATGCCCTCCTCTAGGGGATCTTCCTGACCTAGGGATCCAACCTGTGTCTCTTACATCTCCTGCATTGGAAGGAAGACTCTTTAATATTAGCGTCACCTGGGAAGCCCCATGAGTTGGTTTCTACTCTACACAGGAAAAACTGAATCCCCCTGAATGTCATAGGAGGTTCTGCAATGTCTGACCACATATCCCCACACTCTCTGACTTGCCTCCACCCACTCTCTCCAGGTCCCACTTATTTCGAGATACCCCTCGTCTGTCTCCCTAAAGTGTAGGTTCCAGGAGGACAGAGAGAGCATCCTTTAGTCCCTCAGCAGTGCCCACCACATCTTGCATGTGGCATACAGTCCACCATTGTTTGTGCAATGAATGGATGCATGGACAGCATTTGCTATATACTTGGCATATGGTCATTGCTCAATTGGTGCCTCTTACGTTCTTGTTTTTATTGTTCCCATCATCACTGATAAAAAGGAGATTTGAAAAGAGAAAGGCAAGGGTATCATTGACTCAGACAGGGGCTGCCTCCCTCTCTCCCTTCCCCCCACACACTGTGAAAATGATGTGATTGTAACTATCATTGTGCTTCTTCTGCAACCTTGAAGTGGGTGGGCAACACTAAAAGAAACGCTTGAGCTAAAACCTCCATGGGTGTCAAGATACAGTTCCTTAGCAGGCTACTGACTAAATAACATGTTGGCCTGTAGGCAAATAGTCAAACTAAAGATCATTCAGCGGGTACCGTTGCGTTACCCATCTCATCTCCAAAGAAGGAATATTACAATTAGCAACTCAGAAACTCTTTTACATCTTAGTAACCATGCATAACAATTAATTCAAGCAAAACCTAATTTAGAATAATAATAACATGCCTTCCTAATGTTTCCTACATTAATCATGGTTAAGACAGTTACTATAGCAGCACTGTTGGAACTTATTGAAAATAATGTAATTCGTTGTAGCGCATGTTCTCTTCTGAGAATGCTACTATTTGTTTAAGCAAGAGAGAAAGAAACAGCAAAGCACTCTGTTTCCTTTGAACTAATTTGAGGTTCAATAGCCGACACAGATGAAAGTAATAAAGTGCTGTTTGCTCTGAGAGGAGGTGGTGGTGACCTCTGATTTTTATGGTTAGATTAGTTTTAAATATGTTCTCTTGGTCTCATTTTTCTCATCTTTTTGCTCAAACTAAAAGAAAAAAATATGGGATGAAGGAGTTGAGTTGAGGGGGAAGAGAAGTACCATACATTGTAGGGGAGCTATGCCGTCTCTGGGCCAGAGTAAAGTCAACTTCACTTTTGTTGCTTGAGAGCTTGCAGAGCCCGAACGAAACTTAAAGACATCAGTGAGGAGTCAATGACCAGCAGAGGCCAAGGTAGAAATCTGGGGAGAGGTCTGGAAAAATGTAAACAGCATGGGATTATGCGAGAACTCCCCCAGGTCTTCAGCTCAAGGCTCTTGACTTTTGGTCCCCACAGTGTTCACCCCCCAAATCAGGTGCTTCCAAGCAACCGACTGTTCAAGGTTTTCATGCAGAGTCAGCAAAGTTGCTGTTTTTCAGAGCAGCTGCTCAGACCTGGGTTCGACTCTGCCATGCTGCCAACAGGCTGGTCTCCTCTGGCCAGGAGCCAGAGTGAACTGGCTGCTCAGCAGTTGTTTTTTCGGCCGTAATAACTTCCCAATGGTTGCACAGTTGACACTGAGATCATTTCCTGTTGTGGGGTTGTCCTGCGTGGGGAGGAGGGGATGGCAGTATCCCTTGTCTCCTCCCACTAGATACGGGTAGCACCTCTGTAGTCGGGACAACCAAAAATGTGTCCAGACATGTCAACGTGTCCCCAGGAGGCCAAAGTCACCCCCCAGCTGAGAACCACTAAACTGTAAGATAAAAATAGAGTAGCTCCTTACTATGAAAATGAAATGAGGCAAGCTTCCTGGTGGACCATGAATCCCATGAGGGCAGGCTATGTGCTGTGGACTGATGGAACCTCAGAGGAGCTCTTGGGCAGAGTAAATCCTTGATACAGTTATTACAAAAGTCCCTCCTTGACCAATTAGAGAAAACTGACTTTCTTCCCCAAAATATTTAAACACCAAAATGTCTCAGTTAATAAAATAGAGAAGCTTTGTCTCAGAAGACCCATCACCATTTTCACCATAAACTTTGATACAGATGATATGAAGAACTATGTTTTAAGTCAAACTCTCTCAATATAAGCAAGACAATTTATGTTTACTCATTTCTATCAAATGCATCTGGGTCAACTCCTTCTGGAAGGCCTCTTTCCATAAGATCTGTTTTCCTTGACTTCTATACTCATTTTGGTAGATAGCTTTTTCCACTTTCTTGAATTTCCTTTTCCTTTTTTCATTCTGTTTGTCAGTCCCAGAACAATTTCAAAAACAGAATTTGCATTCTCCAGTTCACTGAAGACAGATTTATTTTAGACCAACCAGTTGTGCAGATTTCAAATATTGATTGGTCACATGTGAAAACCAAATTAGATTTCTTCTTGGATTCTCTTACTGACAGCCCTCCACTTACACTTAGTCTCAGGGAGGTTGGGGTCCAAAAATGCTTTCACATCAGCTGTGTAAAGAATCCTTATATCAGTGACTCTTTAAAATCGAAGGGTAGTTAATTTAATTTACACTGATATGTTAGTTCAGGTGTTATCAGTGAGTGTTTAAATAATTAAATATCTTATTTTGATATGGCTGTAGAGTCACATGCGATTCTTTTTACTTATTAGTCCATTTATTTTGATTTTAGTTTTGGCTGTACTGGGTCTTCATGTATCATGTGCTGGCTTTCTCTGGTTGCTGCAAGCAGGGGCCACTCGCTGCTGTGGTGTGCAGTCTTCACACTGCAGTGGCTTCTCTTGCTGCTGAGCACAGATTCTAGGTGTTTAAGCTTTAGTAGTTGCCGCTCCTGGACTCTAGAGCTAGGGCTCAGCCCTTGTGGCACATGAGCTTCGTTGCTCCTTGGCATTTGGGATCTTCCTGGACCAAGGATCAAACCATGTCCCATGCATTGGTAGGTGAATTTTTAACCACTGGGCAACCAGGGAGACACAAGGGGTTTTAAGAAAACACAGAAAGATTGCCTGTTCTTTTTGCCTAGTTTCCCACAGTGGTTCAGTTCAGTTCAGTCACTCAGTCGTATCCGACCCTTTGCGACCCCATGAATCGCAGCACGCCAGGCCTCCCTGTCCATCAACAACTCCTGGAGATCACTCAGACTCACATCCATCAAGTCAGTGATGCCATCCAGCCATCTCATCCTCAGTCGTCCCCTTCTCCTCCTGCCCCCAATCCCTCCCAGCATCAGAGTCTTTTCCAATGAGTCAACTCTTTGCATAAGGTGGCCAAAGTACTGGAGTTTCAGCTTAAGCATCATTCCTTCCAAAGAAATCCAAGGGCTGATCTCTGTTGGCTCTCCTTGCAGTCCAAGGGCCTCTCAAGAGTCTTCTCCAACACTACAGTTCAAACGCATCAATTCTTCAGCGCTCAACTTTCTTCACAGTCCAACTCTCACATCCATACATGACCACTGGAAAAACCATAGGCTTGACTAGATGGACCTTTGTTGGCAAAGTAATGTCTCTGCTTTTGAATATGCTATCTAGGTTGGTCATAACTTTTCTTCCAAGGAGTAAGAGTCTTTTAATTTCATGGCTGCACTCACCATCTACAGTGATTTTGGAGCCCCCCAAAATAAAGTCTGACACTGTTTCCACTGTTTTCCCATCTATTTTCCATGAAGTGATGGGACCAGATGCCATGATCTTTGTTTTCTGAATGTTGAGCTTTAAGCCAACTTTTTCACTCTCCACTTTCACCTTCATCAAGAGGCTTTTAGTTCCTCTTCACTTTCTGCCATTAGGGTGGTGTCATCTGCCTAACTGAGGTTATTGATATTTCTCCCGGAAATCTTGATTCCAGCTTGTGCTTCTTCCAGCCCAGTGTTTCTCATGATGTACTCTGCATGTAAGTTAAATAAGCAGGGTGACAATACACAGCCTTGATGTACTCCCACAGTAGTAGCATCATGCAAATTTGTGGTAAGTCTCCTTGTGGGGCTCCGATGTTGATACTGTCAAAATACAGAGCATTTCCATGACCCTAAGAAACCTCATGTTGTTTTTTAATATCCACACCATCTTCTGTGCTACCCCTAACTTCTCAGTGCCTGGCAATGACTAATCTGTCCTCCATTTCTATAAATTTTTGTCATTTCAAGAAGCTTATATACATGGAATTGTTTGGAGGTAAACTTTTGGGATCTTTTTCCATTCATCATAGTTTTCTGAAGTTTCATCTACCATTATGTTTAGTATTAATAGTTCAATTTTGTATGTGTGTGTCAAATAATATTACATGGTATGGATGCACTTTTCACTCATTAACACACATGTGGGCTTTCCCTAATTTTTTACTATTATGAGTAAAGCTATTATGAACATTAACACATGGGATTTGTGCAAATACAAGTTTTTATTTCTCTGGCATAAATGCCTAAGAGTGCAACAGCTACAGCACTTATAGTTTTTCAGCACACAAGTCATAGGCACATGTTGTTACATTTATACCTAACTATTTCAACAATGCAAGTAGTGTTGTAGTCTAATTTGATGTCTATGTATGCATTGTTAGTCTTGTGTTCTGTATTTGATACAGAATTAAAATTAAATAAAATTAATTTTTATGTTTATCATGTATTCTACAACCACAGTGAATTCACTCATTAGTTTTGGAAGATTTTAAACATAAACATAGAAACACATGTGACTACATCAAATTAAAAAAAAAAAAAAAAAACTTCTGCACTGTGAAGGAAACCAGCAACAAAATGAAAAGACCATGTGTCAAATGGGAGAGGCTATTTGCAAATCATATCTGATCATGGGTTACTATCCCAAATATGTAAAGAAGTTGTACAGCTCAACAACAACAACACACACCCAGTTAAAACATGGGCCAAATAGCTCAACAGACTTTTTCTCAAGGAAGGTACAGATGAACAGCAGGCAGATGAAAAGATGCTCCACGTCTTTGTTACCAGAGAAATGCAATCAAAACCACAAGGCAGTGTCACGACACGCCTGTTGGAGTGACTCTTTTCAAAAGGACAGGAAATAACAGCTGCTGGCGAAGATGCAGAGACAAGGGAACCCTCCTACACTGTTGGTGGGTTTTCACTAAACTTAACAGAGGGATGGAGGCAGTCCATCTACTCCATCTTCCCCAAGGCAGAAGTCTGACCATGTTTCATCACATTCATTGAGACAATACAGACAGAGATACCCAACCCAAAGGCTAGCTCAGCCATGAGCTTGGCAGATAATTAATCCAAGCCTCAGTTTCTACATCTGTAAAAGGGGACACTCATAGCCTGCCCACTTGGAATCGTGCATAGGAACAAGGCACCTGGTACCCAACTTAGTTCTGTCTTGTTGACTGTGATTCATCATGACCAACATTATCCCCAATACAGGAAGCACCCTGCTGAGCAGGTGATGCTTCCAGTGAGTGGCTGGGAGGAAAGGCACACCTACCAGGGTGGGGGTGCTCTGTCAGGAGGTGTGTTGTGTCCTTACTCAAGCTGGCGGACTCAGCATGGGTGATGACAGCAACCTCTGCACCCCTAATAAGAAACACAGAACCTCGGGGTTGAGGAGGCCCCCCTACACCTGCCATGTCAAAATCTGCATTTTGACAAGATCCCTGGGGTTTTCATGCTCACCCTGCAACGTGGAAAGCACGGGTCTATACAGACTTTGTTGAGTGGAGAAGGAATGGAGCTTCTGAGGCTTCACAGAGATCACTGTCCTCCCTGGAGAGGACACAGCAGCTCCCTGATGCAGCTTTGTGTTTGGACACTGGGAAGGTGAAACAGCAAAGGTGGAGGCCCAGAAAGCAGGCAGAGGAGTCCCAGGAGAGGCTCTTGTCAAGACTGGAGTTCCCCATGAGTCACGAGAGGAGGGGGAAGGCAGGGGAGCATCACCAACAGGGACGCACACGACCTCCCACAATCCTGTCTCCCGTCCTGTCCCCTGGAGTCCCTGCCCCATGGATTCAAGGACACCCTCGAGCTCACTGTTTGCTGCACACTGCCTACAATGGCTTTGTCTGGCAATTAGTATGGATCCTTTCTCTGCAGCCAAAGCTCGTGAGTGACCTTAAGACTCGCCCCACATCTGTTTTGCGCTTTGACATGAATGTGAAATCAGTGCCTATGAAGAGGTGGCTGCTCCCCTGGGGGAGCAGGAATGTCCCTGAGGACCCATGCAGCCAGTGAAGTGAAGTGAAGTTGCTCAGTCGTGTCTGACTCTTTGCGACCCCATGGACTGTAGCCTACCAGGCTCCTCCCTCCATGGGATTCTCCAGGCAAGAGTACTGGAGTGGGTTGCCATTCCCTTCTGCAAGGGATCTTCCCGACCCAGGGATTGAACCCGGGTCTCCCGCATTGCAGGCAGACGCTTTAACCTCTGAGCCACAGGGAAGCCCAGAGGGCACCGCATTTGCAAACTCCAAGGACCACGGAGGGGTTTCCCATCAAATCAGGCTAACCTGGAATAACAGAGATGGGGAAACAACCAAAGTGGCAGAGAATCCTCCCTGGCAAAGCATCGTGAAGAAGTAAAACAGAACCCAGTGCCCTCTGCCCCACCAGGCAGGGGCTTCACGCCTTCTAGGGGAGAGGTGCCCATTTTTTGTACGGAGAAACTAAGCCCACACACGAGGACTACTGAGCCTCAGTGCCACAGCTATAGAGATGCCCGCACACTGCAGTGAAATCCTGAATTCCATAAATAGGGCCCAACAAAGCCAAATAAATAAACAATTTATTTGCTTCTTTGGGTCTTCCTGGGACCCACCCAGGGAGAGAGGAAACAATGTTCCTTCTTTAAGTTGTGTGAGAAGACGTCAGAGGCTTAGAACACTGGCGAACAGCAAGCCTCAATATCAACAGGAGTTGGCGCATCCCTGGGCCTGTCCCAATACATTGTACCCCGAGCAGATGAAAGTGGTGACTGCAGAGGGGAATGTGTCTGCAGCGACACTTCTTCCCTACATGGTTTGAAACCAGCCACGTGTGCAGGGGATGGGATGGAGTTTCTAGACACCTGCTACCTTACACATGGGGATGGCCGTTTTCCTCTCTTATAAGGAATATCAGTGTCCTGGCTGTCAAATATAAACGCAAAACATAAAAGAAAGAGCATGGGTAGAGGGGAGGGCTTGTCGCTGATTGCACATTTAAATCCAAGAGCTTCCCAGGATCCCCTGCTCCAGTTATTCACCAGGCACTGCAGTCCACAATTCTTGAAAATTGCTCATTTATTTGGCCGCATTGGGCCTTCTTTGCAGCATGCAGAACTTTCACAGAAGCATGCGGGCATCTCTATAGTTGTGGTGCTGGAGCTCAGTAGTCCTGGCGCATGGGCGTAGTTTCTCTGCAACATGTGGGATCTTAGTTCCCTGACCAGGGATCAAACCTGCATCCCCTACACTGGAAGGTGGATTCTTCACCACTGGATCACCAGTGAAGTCCCTAGAGCCCACAATATTGTGTAACCAAACTCACACCCGACAAAGCGCTGGGACATGGGGCCACGTGCTGTGTGAGTGTCTGAGGATCAGGTGTCCAGAGAGAATCCTCCTGTCTTGCAGACTCAACCTGCCCGGTGAGGTCGCGGATGTTTAAGCCATTTGGGAATTTGAGCTGCAACTCCAATTGTCAAGGAATCATTCACAACACAGCAAGTTAATATTCAGAGAAAAATAAACCAGAACAGAGTGTGGTTCGAAAAGCGATTTCCCTGTGATGGTGTGTACAATACCATGACTGCATTCTCTGCTGGGTCCTTTTCAAAGCCCTCAGTTCAAAAAAGAAACAACAAAGAGCACACACACACACACACACACACACACACACACAAATGTGAACTGGGGAGAAAATCTAGGAGGAAAAAGAAGGAAACACATCTCTAAAACATCTCTTTACTTGGCATTTCCTTGGCCTATGTCTGGATTTTATTTTCCTGGTGTCTCCAATTCCTGCCATGTTTGTGTTTCTAAAGAAACAATTAAAAGGGGAAATGACTCAAGCTCTTTCCAGAATTTTCCATGTTTTGGTTTATAAGGAGAAGCAACTAATTGTGGCTGGGTTCTGTTCTCAGCTCCTCCTCCTTCTGACTCCAGAACATGGGTCAGGAATCAATCTTAACCATGTCCCTAACATGAACTGGTCTATTTGTGAGCCAGAGACTGGTTTATCTACCATCTTAGAAAACAGCATCACTCCTCCAGGTGACATGGTGATCTGTCCACTGTTTCCCTCTCTGCTATTCAGATTGCTGTGTCTTTCATTAAAGAGAAATCACAGAACCATTGCAGCCATGATTTTCTGGAGAGATAAAGGAAATCAACCCTGAATACTCACTGGAAGGACTGATGCCAAAGTTCTAATACTTGGGCCACCTGATGCGAAGAGCCAACTTGTTGGAAAGACCTGGATGCTAGGAAAGATTGAAGGCAGGAGGAGAAGGGGGTGACAGAAGATGAGATGGTTGCATGGCACCATTGACTCAATGAACAGGAGTTTGAGCAAACTCCAGGAGATAGTGAAGGACAGGGAAGCCTGGCGTGCTGCAGTCCATGGGGTCGCAAACAGTTGGACATGACTCAGCGACTAAACTACAACAACAACAAAGTTCAGAAAATATATGATATTTAGTCAGAAAAGAAAACTCACAGGAATATCCCTGACCCAAAAGAAAGAAGTGACAGCCCCAACTGAGAGAGACTGGGGCAGGCGTGGTAGTCAGCTACTGGTTGGCCCATCTGACAGACAAGCCACGGTCCCTGCCCACTGTCTGCTGGGATGGACCAGGGCCTTTGAGCCAGAGGCAGAGCTTTCATCTGTGTCCCCACCCCAGGACACATCATAAGAAGCTGACACTTCCTTGGAAGCTCCAGCTATGTGGGGCATAGCTGCCTCCATGCACCTCGGCCTTATCTGAGTTATCCAGGTGAAATAAACAAGAGCTCCTTCAAGAAGCAGACCTCACCCGCATGATGGGTGCCCACCATCCCAGAACAGGAAGTGGGTGTGGGAAGAACGCAGAGACTGAATTCTGTACGCTGTGGGTGGTGATGGAAATGGCTCGGCCGTTACGGAAAACAGTGTGCAAAATTAAAAATAATTTAAATTTTTTCCTTGAAAAATTAAAAATAGAATTACCATGCAATCCAGCAATTGTGCTTCAGGGTCTACATCCAGAGAAAATGACAGCTGGGATTCAAACAGATACAAATGCTCCCCTGTTCACAGAAGTGTTATTCACAGCAGCCAGAGGTCAAAACAACCCAAATGTCCATCGACAGATGAACCGATCAAGAAATTTTGTGATGCATTTTAGAAAAGGGGAAAGCCTGTCACTTGCTGCTGCATGGATGAACTCTGAGGACGTTATGCTCAGCAAAATAAAACAGACACAGAGAGTCAAATATTAAATGATTCCACTTCTAGGAAGGGTCCATGGTCATCAAAATCACAGAAGCTGAGGGACTTCACTGGAGGTCCAGGGGTTAAGACCCTGTCCTTGCAAGGCAGGGTGTGCTGGTTTGATCCCTGGTCCAGGAATTAAGATCCCACATGCTTTGGGGTGTAGCCAACATTTCTTTTTTTAAAAATCATAGAAACTGAAAGTGGAATAGTGGTCGCCCAGAAATGAGAGAAAGGGGATGGGGGATTCATGTTTAATGGAGAGAGTCACTCACCACTCCCTTGGAGAACAATGACTTTCCTCTAATGATACCCAGAAGCAGTGCTGCTTGCTAGCCAGCATCTGGGATCACGTGAAACACGTTTCAAGGTTCCAGCGAACGCTCTATGGAAGGTGACACCTGTGCTATCACACCTTTATTTGCATGCTAAAGAAATATTTTGCTGCTCCTTAGTCTTTAAAATAACTGCCTTTCAGATGTTTGCTGAAAAGGTGAATAGTCTGAGATTTATTTTGAGCATGATATGCTACAATTTTAAGTCTGATCTACCAAATTGCCTCGTTCTATTGACAAACTATAATCAGCCACCAAAATAAATAAGGGCCCACCTGGAACAATGGCGTGAGGTGCACAGCCTTCATTTCCCACTGTTCGTGGGGAATACAACCATCCTCAGGTATGTCAGTGAAACAGCAGGGCCATTTGAACCTACCATTTTAACTCAGAGGAATGCAGACAAATTTCCCTGCAGGACAGTCACCCTTCTGCTCCGTATCCCACCTGTGTTTGCAGATCCCTTTTCCATTCGTGGTAGAAAAAACGTTAATAACTGTGTCTGCAATCTGTACACCAAGTTCTAGAGTCCTCCAAATTCACCCACAGGGCCCTCTCTCAGAGAAATGTGAGCATGAACAGTAACGGGATGACATCCATGCTGTTGAATGGAGACATGAGAGGATGCTGATTTTTGCAGCGGGGGCCGGCAGGGATGCAGGCATCGTCCGAGGAAAGGAAATGGGAGAATTACACTGCCCTGGCCATCCAGCTCAGAGCTAAAAGCAGGCAGAGTCTAATCTCCACACCTCCAGTCCTCTGGATCATTCCTACTAAGACAAAACTCCCTATGAAGAAGCTTGTCCTCCAGAACCTGTCATGCCCTTAGGAATTACTCGGAGAATATGATTGCTCTGCAAGTAAGCATCATTCAAAGAAACTAATGGCCAGTCAGAGGGCCCTGCAGTCAGAGACACGGGATACACACCCATCTCCTCCTCTGTGAGGCCTGGCAGGGGAAGTGGGAGGGGATGATGTAACATGCTTGGAAAAGTCGAGAACATACTCCATCTTGGTGGTGGTGCTGCTGCTGGGTTGTATGAACAAGTGCCCAAAAGTCCCTTAGCCCTGCTCTCAGCACACAGTGGGTGTCTTCTGCCACACTCAGTGCCTTTTGCCTCTTTGCCATGGACAAGAACCCATCAAGATTCGGGAGGATTTATCTCTCATGTAAACACTGCCTTCTCTTCCCAAGCAGTTCCTCTAAGCAAGACACACAGAGCCCACACCCGCCAAAGTGACCACCAGAGGCCGTTCCATGCATTCATTCTGTTAACATACACAGATGCTGCTTCCAGTAGGGAAAGGTCACCTGCACGTAAACAGTTTATGTATAGCCCATAATGAAATGAAGGATACGGCCCGGAGCAAGATGGACTTTCTGCCGCCGCTTCCCTGCAAGGTAACGAGAAACATTAAAAATGCATTTGGCCCTGATAGGCTGAATTCATTTTAACTGGCATAAATAGGACAGATGAGCTATTCAAATGTCTTCAGAGCACCATATAATGAAATATTGATCATTTCTCATGGCTCCGCCAGGAGGGCAGACTCATTTGTTTTCTCTTGGCATTCGTATTTGGTGGCGCCCACAATGAATTCCATGTTGCGAGCTCGCATCCTATGCCCAGTTTTATTTACCCATACAGTCCAAAGTCTCATGCATCAAAGTTCAAAGGGAGAAAAGATACAGCATTAAATGCATAAGCTTTAATGAACCCTGAATCGATACTGTGTTCATTCTTTGGGTATCGGTGATTAAAAACTCATTTTTTTTTTTTTTTTTGTCTTTCAGGATTACCGATTGTTAAAAATGTTTATAAATTGTACTTTTTGTTTTATGAGATCAGGGATATGTGGAAACTAGCTCCTCTATCATTTGCCTTTGAAATATGGTGTGGAGAACTTAGTTCATCTTCTGCTGTGGTGACATTGCTGGCGAATTCTGGCTGGACCAAAATTCAGCAGCTCTCTCTATGGAGAAGACATGCTTGGTTGCTCTTTTACTTCAAAACCAAAGAAAACTCATCGTCGGATGATAGATCCACCACATCTCTAAGACAGAATATGCGGATATGCTTGAGTTTTGTTATTTTTTTCTTCAGAGAACTCTGAAGCTGTCTCTGACAATTTGAACTTCCAGTTCATGTCAGAGGGAATTTTCAAATAAAAGGGCTGAACGCTCACCCAACATACTGTGATCTCCTCTTGTCTGTGGGCTCCTCTCCTCAGACGCCCCTCCCCTGATTCTTCCAGTGCCTCTAGAGGGTCTCTCCGGGGCCCACACACAAGTCATGCTGTGGTCCTGATGGACAGCAGGCCCTAGGTAACATGTAGGTTCAGTTCTGGGACTTGCCTTCTGCACCAATGGGGAGAAGATTTTGATCTCAATGCTCTGAACCGTTCCGAGCACACTGGTGTTGTTCGGAACCCCTGGGTCAATACTGCAAATAGGACCGTGTCAACCTCTAGGTCAGCCCGCCTGGTGATAATCCAAGAAGAAAGGCATCGTTCCCTGTGGTTAGGATTTCCCTGCAATCATTAACAGTCCCCACCCAAGACCTACTGGTAACTTAGAACCTCAGACTGTTCTCCTCTCAAGAACTTCTGAACCTTGTTCTCTGCATCCCACTGCAGCTACCAGCCTCCCTCAGCCCGACCTTTCACCCCTGCACAGAGCCTGAGACCCTGCCCCATTCTTGGCTCCTCCACCCATTCTTCATTCTAACCAGTATCATCTTTTAGAAACTTCAACCTGATAAAGACATTGGTCTATAAACCCTTTTAATGATTTCCCAAAGTTTGAAACTCTTACTTACTATGGCACACAGGCTGCTGCCCACCTCTCTGTGCAGGCTTGTCCACCCTCCTTCAGGAATAGCTCCCTCCTCTTCCAGCTCCTCCTATGTGCTGTCAATGTGGTCCCCGCTGCCTGGCACCCTGTTCCCTGCACCTGCCATCATTCCTGCATCACCTTCACCTCCTCAAGGATGCAGCCTTCTCCAAAGCTCTTAACATCCTCTGTCCTAAGCTCCTATAGGTCCTGGAACACTTCTAAGGACGTAGTTACACACCTGGTCAATACCGGTTCTCCCCTGCACATTGGCAGTTCCATGTGAGGTGAGATGCCCTGTGTTGTTCACCCACAGCAATGCCAGGTTTCCTGCCCACAGCAATGTCAGACGTGTACTCAGGGCACTTGTGCCAAAGGTAACAAATACACTCGCTTTACAATGAACCCTGCCTATCCCAGCTCTAGAGGAACACTCTTGAAAGTGTCTAAAGGAACAGAAATACTTTTTTAGACTTCTGCTGAAATTTTGTTTTTGGCCCAAATACATGGTCAAAACAACTTAAAATTCACCAAAAATTATTTTCTCCAAAGAGTTATATAAACAATAGATCATCGGCTGAAGAGAGAGTGGCTGCATAGAAAAGAGAAGAATCGAAGATGTTTTCTCACTCAACGATAACCTAAAGATATTTAGAGAAATAGACTGGTTCAAGAACCAGACACAAGGAAGGGTGGTTTGAAATGACAGAGAAGGCCCAGATGTTGGCCTTCCGCCATCAAAGTCCTCATGTGAAACCACGTGAACAGTTTTCATTCAACTCACTGAAACCTATGTCTTCAGTCAGAACATGCTCCCAAGCCCCTCCTTCGCACAGGAGTGTGGAGCCTGGCTGGCGGGTTTGCAGCTCATGCTTACCTGGGTGCTTTCTCCTTAGATAGAAGGTGCCAGGTGACTGCATCATCTCTTTGCTCCTGGTCTGTACTCGACACCACGTCTGATGCTCAGGGTGGGGTAGCCTGCTGGGGACCCCAAGACAACAGATTCCAGAAGAAACACGTGTCGGGGGTGGGGACAGCTCACAGCGAAAGGAAAACTCTAGGTCAATGGGCTGACATGTAAGGAAGTGAAGTCCTTTGGAGGAACAGGAGAGGAGAGGTCAGGTCGGGGAGATTCCACTGGGAGAGGCCTTTGGAGGTGCAGGCAGGACCCGAGGCCACAGAAAGAAATCAGGATTGAATCCTCGTGTTGTTGGGGCTCTTCGTGATCAGAGAGAGTAACGTGGTCTTAGATTTATTTCAAAAGAAGATGACTTGTGTCAAAATATGTAAAAAGGAGAACTTCCCAGGTGGCACTAGTGGTGAAGAACCCGCCTGCCAATGCAAGAGAGTTAAGAGACACAGGTTCCAATCCTGCATCAGGAAGATCCCCTGGAGGAGGGCATGGCAACCCACTCCAGTATTCTTTCCTGGGAAATCCCATGGAGAGAGGAGCCTAGAGGGCTACATTCCATGGGGTCACACAGAATCAGACACTACTGAGGCAACTTATCACACACACATGTAAACTAAGGGTGCAACTGTTAATAAAATGAGAGAGAGTGGCTCAGCAAACGAGTCGCTCAGAAAGATGATAGTTTGTTTGTTGCAAGGCAAAAGGTGAGCTCTGCGTTCACTGAAGCTGGAGCTCTGGAAGAATCTCACACCTCTTACTCTTTCTTTATAAAGAGGTTTTCATCAGGTTGAGGAAGTGTGTTAAAAGTTCTCGGAAAAAAGGGGGAAGTGTGTTTCTTAAAAGAACACGTGCACCACCCAATTCTTTGACTTGCAATTGTGGCCAAGATCTCTGAGGTGGGGAGCTTTGGGACAGCTCTTCCCTTGCACACCGCCCTCTAACACAACCTTTCTGTTACCTGGGGGTGTCACCTGCCCCCTAAGTGACCTTTCCAGGGTGCTCTGGAGGGGGTAAAGTTGGCCTGGTATTCAGCCAGAGTCCCAGCAGATGGTGCTGTTCCCTCTTAGTACCGGCCCAGAAGAGGGGTAGCTGGGTGGCAGGGCAGCTCAATGCTGGGGTGCACTGGGGGTGCTGTGGCCCTGGCCTCCAGCAGCAAAGGGAAAAGATGTGCAAGCTACAGCAGAGCAGAGAGCTGGACACATGCTGCACTCATAGCGATGATTCTTACGGATTGAACACCTTCACAGCGTCTTGCTTGTATTGCCAACAAATAAGATGGGAGATTTTGCCCAAGGGCAAAAGGGAAGTTTCGTCAAATTCTTTTATTTACATCTGTGATTTTCTAGAAGATTTATCCAGATTACAAATTAGGACTGGGGCCCCTTCTCACAGTTACTGTGAAGGTGAGATGAGACAGCACCCTGGTAAACGCATGCAGGAACCGCTTAGACAGGACTTGCGTTGTTCTTGTCATGGTTATGGTTGATTATCACATCCTTCATGCAAATGCCCGTAGGTGTGTTACGGGTCAGGATCTGTGATGGGCACAGGGAATCCCAGGCACTTATGACTCAGCCTCTATCTTCAGAAAATACACAAGGGACTTTCGGGGAAAGGCGAGTCAACACAACAAAAAGCATGAAATTGGCCCAGAGAGAGTATGAGCGAGACAAGGAAAGGATGCAGGCCAGACTGCTAGAGAGGTGGGCGGGGGGGGAGGGGGGGGGCATGAGACAAACAAGCCAGACAGTCGGCCTAAGGCTTGTGCAGAGAAGTGATAGGTAGACAGTGACGAAGTGGGCAAACCCACGGGGAGGGCAGCCAAAGCAGCCCCTCAGATCCAGCCAAGGGGGTGCTGAGCCAGCCCCAGGCTGCGGGCTGGGGGACAGGACATACCCAGGGAATCTGGCATCCCAGTGGCCATCCACACGGGCTTGAGAGAAATAGAGCCACCTCCCCCGGTAACTCCTCCCTTCCAGATGCTCACCAGTGGCAGCCAAGGTCCACAGGCCCACAGTGTCCGGTGAGGGGCAGAGTGGATCCTGTAAACTAGGAGCCTTTCCTCTGCTTCCCCACTCTCTCCTGGTGAATCAGTGTTGACTTACTTCTCAGGGTTCAGGATTCTCTGCCTCTGGCAGCAGAGAAGGCAACAGTGCCTGCCTTGTGACGCCAGGGCTCCATAAGACCATTCCTCCAAGTGAGCGCTCCCCACATCTTCCTCCTGCTGCCATGACAGATGAAGTCTTTTTTTTTTTTAATGTATTTAGTTATTAATTTTTGCCTGTGCTGGGTCTTCATTGCTATCCATGGTTCAGTTCAGTTCATTTCAATCGCTCAGTCGTGTCCGACTCTTTGTGACCCCATGAATTGCAGCACCCCAGGCCTCCCTATCCATCACCAACTCCCAGAGTCCACCCAAACCCATGTCCATTGAGTTGGTGATGCCATCCAAACATCTTACCCTCTGTAGTCCCCTTCTCCTCCTGCCATCAATCTTTTCCAGCATCACAGTCTTTTCAAATGAGTCAGCTCTTCGCATCAGATGGCAAAAGTATTGGAGTTTCAGCTTCAACATCAGTCCTTCTAATGAACACTCAGGACTGACCACGGGTGTTCTGTAATTGTGGTGAGTGCGGGCTACTCTCTAGTTGTGGTATAGGGGCTTCTCATTGCAGCGGCTTCTCTTGTTGTGGAGCACGGGCTCTGGGGCACCTGGGCTTCAGTAGTTGCATAAAATGGGCTCAGGAGTTCGGTGCATGGACTTAGTTGCTCTGTGGCATATGGGATCTTCCTGGATCAGGTATCGAACCCATGTCCCCTGCATTGGCAGGCGGATTCTTAACCACTAGACCTCAGGGAAGCCTATGCAGTCTTATTGACTGAAAATTTTTTTTGCAAATCAACCTTACATTGACTGCTTTTTAAAGATATTTACTATCTAAAGATATTTTCAAAAATAGCCTTAACTTGATAAACGATATACATAAAATAGTGGATTTGGCTGTTTAGCCGCTAAGTTGTGTCCAACTCTTGCGACCCTAGGGACTGCAGCCTGCCAGCCTCCTCTGTGCATGGGATTTCCCAGGCAAGAATACTGGAGTAGGTTGCCATTTCCTTTTCCAGGAGATCGTCCCAACTCAGGGATTGAACCCTGATCTCCTGCACTGCAGGCAGATTCTTTACCGACTCAGCTAAAAATAACATGTAAAACTTCTTTTCTCATACACAACTGACACCCAACTCTTCACTTTAAGCTGTTTTGTCATGTGCCACCTCTTCCCTCAACAACAACTTTAAAAATGGGAGAAGAACCACTAGGGGTGCCTATCCCAGACCCAGGGGGCCCACAGGATGCAGCCAGGAGCTGGGGTCCATCTCTGCCTTCAGCCTCCGTCAGGATGGAAGCTCAGGAGTTTATGCTGCAGAGGAGGCTGTGAGGCCTCGCCTGTGGTTTCAGCACTTCTTACGATGATGGTACTCTCTCATGTTTCAGAGGCTAGGACACCCTGGCCCACTGCAGCTTTGTTTTTCTTGTCAACCTCATCAGACACCCCAGGTGTGGAATCTAGGCAGTACGTGACTTGGTTTGTCTGGAGCTCTGGAGGGTGGTCCAAGCACACACAAGGGATCATCGGTGGGGAGGAAAAGCATCCGTGAGTCCATGCTGGGGTACCAGCCCTGGCACAGCCAACACCGACTCTTGCCCATTAACCTTCAAGGAAGTGCCTCCCCTCCAACTAGCAACTGCTTTAAAATAATAGTCTCAGGGAGAATCTCCAGGAGATAAGGAAACAGACCATCTCCAACAAGCCTTCCTTCCACATCTGAGAGAGCTGAGCCCAGGATGGCTACACAGTGAGAGTGTTCGGTCCCATCCTCAGCACTGAAGTCATTTTAATTCTGCACAACTGAATTTAAAGCCAATCATTTAAAAACAGTTTACATTAAAGAAATAAAGCACTAAGTCCCCGATGCTATTAAAGCTGAAATGAAATGATTTTACCCCTTCAAAGCAAACAGAGCATAAGGCCTTTGGAAAGAAACGGATGCTCAACCCAAGGACTCTCAAGATTATCAAGACCTTGACCCAGAAATCCCAGCCCTCACCAATTGTGCTGCATGCATGATTCAACAGCACAACAAAGATACATGCACAAAGTTACGAACTGCGGCACTGTCCTGAAAAGTAGAAATTGTAACCGCTGGATATAGTTAGGGGCATACCTTCAGAAATTACATCCATCAGTACGAAAGAATATTATCTATCCATTACCATGATGATTACACAAACTATGAAAAAGCAAGATTACAAAATGACCTGTCTGTGTGGACTGCAGCTCTGAAAACTCCGATTTGTCGTTCGTAACAGGGTCAGAATTGAAAACAAAGAGTGTCTGAGGACAGACACTGGGCTCTGTGAGCTCTGCTCCACCACCTGGATGGGGCAAGTAGGCTGCCTGAAAGAATGGGAGAACAGTATTGAGCTGGGAATAGTATCACCGCAGATCACTGGTGAGATAAAAAGAGGGTGCAAAGCAGTGTGTACACTCATCTATAAGAAAACACACACATTCCCAGAGACAGGAACTGTTGACTTGGGCACTTCAATGTTTTTCTTGTGTGTGTATGTCCTTCCCTGCATTCAATTATCCTTGAATCAAGCCCATGATGATAAAAATTTGTAAAATAATCAACTACCACAAGAAAATTTGGGATAGCTATTTATCTTTTAAAATAAGCAGACACAGAGATCTCAAGTTTAAAATGAAAATATTTGTGCTCCTGTAATTTTTTTACATTGGGCATATGAGATTTAATATTACTTTTTAATGTGAATTTTTAATTAAAAATTAAAAATGGATAATAGGCATTTTCCCTTCTCTTGGAAAAAAAACAAACCTTCCTAGGAGTTCAGATTATGCATAAACAGTGTATGTGTGTACATGTGAAGTGCAGATAATTTTATTTGAATTAATGTAGTTAGGAAGCTTCTTTCACAAACAGTTATCACACCATAGTGAAAACATCCAGAGCATAAACAGCATAAATAAGCAAAATGAAAAAAATGTTATTGTACTGTTTACCAACAGATCTATAATTACAAAATAAATTAACCATGAAATGAAACACTTTGGGTTTTCTGTAATATTGTTATGAGAGATTGGGTGGGTTGTTGTTGTTGTTTTTTCAAATTAATTCTGGGAAAGCTTGAAAGTGAAATATTTACAAGGAGGATTGTGATTATTTTTAAAATCTATCAGCACACATCAGTGCTGTTCAGAGACGCCTGCTTTCATTTCCAAAGTCAAGGCTGCAAGCAGGGCGGTCACTCTGAAGAGGCTGGCCAGACACTGAAAGGACACCTTTCCAGGTAGGGGATGTCACAGCTGTCTTCAGGTGACACATCCAGGTCTGAAGAGCAATGTTTTTTCATTCTCCTGTGAAGCCAAGAGCCCTGAGATCTCAGCTCAAGTCCATGGAAACGAGGAGAAGAAAGCCTGACCCACCTTCCTCTCAAACAGTGAATTCCAGCATCCAGCCAACCGAGATCAAGACCAACTTCCAGGGCCAGGTACCCTGTGTGGGACACTGTGGGGGTGACAGCGTGTCTCCTACAGGAGACTCAGAGTGCTTAGGACAGATCCATCCCCACGGAGAAATGGGGCCCCTGCTTCTTTGCTTCAAGGAAAGTACACAAAACAAAATTTATGGGGAAAAGGTCCAACCTCCTCTCTGAAAATTCAGTGTGTGCCACACCATTTATCTTTTCATTCTCTTCAGTCATCGGCCCATTTCTCTTCTCTTCCTACTTGGGTTTAAGGTTTATTTGGTGTCAGGCTTTTGTCTTTACTATGCAGGTGCTTTTTCTTGTGAGAGAGTGTGCAGGAAACCCAACTGCACCCCCTATTAGGAAGAAAATCAACCCCTGGGTGATGCTTCTATTTACCAGGGAGGCAGGAACCCTACACCTGAAGCTCTGCTCCAGGGAAGCCTCATCCCATTCAGAAAGATGCCAAAGGAACGGACCAGAAGCACAGGCATCTACAGAGAATGGCCACTGGTCACCACCACTGATTCCCAAGTGCTTCTCACTGCCAGGCACTCAGCTCAGTGCCCCTGGAACATTGTCTGACTTAATTTTCCTGAAAGCTCAGTGAAGAACTTGCTTTCTTCACCACCTCTACAAGGTGCTGTTGCAAGTATGTTCATTGGAAAAGTCAGTTAAAGCAAGAACTTATTAAAAACTGTTGTTCAGTTGCTAAGTCTTTGAGACCAACTCTTTGAGACTCCATGGACTGCAGCACACCAGGCTCTCTGTCCTTCACCATCACCCAGAGTTTGCTCAAACTCATGTCCATTGAGTCAGTGATGCCATCCAACCATGTCTTCCTCTGTTACCCCCTTCTCCTCCTTCCTTCAAGCTTTCTCAGCATCAGAGTTGTGTGTGTGTGTGTGTGTGTGTGTGTGTGTGTGTGTGTTTTCCTAATGAGTAGGCTCTTCATATCAGGTGGCCAAAGTATTGGAGCTTCAGCTTTAACATCAGCACTTTCAATGAGTATTCAGGGTTGATTTCTTTTAGGATTGACTGGGTTGATCTCCTGGCAGTCCAAGGGACTCTCAAGAGTCCTCTCCAGCACCACAGTTCAAAAACATCAATTCTTTGGTGCTCTGTCGTCTTTATAGTCCAACTCTCACATCTGAACATAACAACTGGAAAAGCCATAGCTTTGACTAGACAGATTTTTGAGCGCAAAGTGATTTCTCTGATTTGTAATGTCCCTTTTAATACTCATTAAAAATTACACAATGTAAAAATATTTAACTTAACACATGCAAATGCACACTTATTAGCCAATCTTGTGAAATTTAAACCAAAGTCTCTTCTTCAAGTGCAGTACCACCAACTGCACTTCTTAAATGTTTGTCTTCCATGAACCTGTCACTGCCATCACAATGCGTGATTGTATGTGTGTGTGCTAAGTTACTTCAGTCATGTCCAACTCTTTGCGACTTTATGGACTGCAGCCTGCCAGACTCCCCTGTCCATGGGATTCTCCAGGCAAGAATACTGGAGTGGGTTGCCGTGCCCTCTTCCAGGGGATCTTTCTGGCCCAGAGATCAAATCTACGTCTCTATATCTCCTGCGTTGGCAGGCGGGTTCTTTACCACTAGCTCCACCTGGGAGGCTGATGCATGGTTAATGTTGTCCAATACCAGTTTCCTTAGAGTAGAAAGATGGCTGAAGATCACTTCTGTGCACAATCCTTCTTTTTAATACACACTCCTACCCCACCCAGTCTTTGACAGCTTCTGCTTCTGTGCCTGACTCGACAGCACTTTCTCTTTGACAGCTCGGTCTCCAAAACATTTCCCTTCATTCTCATAAAAACAACCCCTTTTTGTGCTCTCATTTCATTGGCTCACACAGTATTTAGTCAAATTGCATAATTACGATAAGATGTACAACCACATAAATTAATGTTGGAGCAAACACAAACAAATCTTGTTCAGCAGGTGCTTCTGCTGGAAGATCCAGAAGGGCCTGAGTGACTGGGGGGTGGGCTGCAGGCTGTGGGCATTGGGCGGAGGGGGCAGAGCTCCTCCATACTTTTATAGAGAAGAGGAGCATGCAGGTCACCAGGTGAATCAGTTCAGTGAAGAGCACTTAAAGCGGCATCAATGTAGCTGAAATTTAAAGGGCTGCCCGTGAACCACTGAGCATCATGCTTACTTCAGGCCCTCTGAATCATCCCTCCAGCTGCACAGTTGGCTCGGAGTTCCCCTTGCTCTCATCGTCACAGCACCAAGTGGGTCCTAGGGGACAGTAAGAGATTTTGAATAGTAAGTTACTGTCCTGCCATCTGCTGCCTCTGCCTGATCCTTTTCCATGGGGGACAATGTCCCCCCCTCAAATCCACATGTTGAGACTCCTCTGGCCCCCAGGACCTCAGATTGTGACTGTGTTTGGAGATTGGACCTTCACAGAAGTGATTAAGTTAAAATGAGGCCATTTGGTGTGCCCTAATCCTACCAGACTTCCCTGATGGGTCAGATGGTAAAGTGTCTGCCTACAATGCGGGAGATCTGGGTTCAGTCCCTGGGTCAGGAAGATCCTCTGGAAAAGGAAATGGCAACCCACTCCAGTGTTCTTGCCTAGAAAATCCCATGGACGGAGGAGCGTGGAAGGCTATAGTTCATGGGGTCGCAAACAGTCGGACATGACTGAACGACTTCACATCAATCCTACCTGACTGGTACCCTTATAAGAAGAGGCAATTGGGACACACAGACACCAGGGAAGGGAAGGGCCATGCAAGGACGCACCAAGAAGGCAGCCATCTGTAACCTGAGGAGAGAGATCCCAGCAGAAACCAGGCCTGCCCATACCTTGATCTCGGACACCAAGCCTCCAGAGGTGCAAGAAAGCACATTTTTGCTGTTGACGCTGCTCAGACTGTGAATTTGATATTGCAGTCCCAGCGAACTCAGACTCCTTCCAGCACATGTCCTAGGTTCTGAATGCTGTCCCCAGAGTCTATCACCTGAGTTCCAAAACCCCATCCCCCAGCTGAATGGACAGGAGGAATAAGGTTGCTGAGAGTGTAACCCTCAAGACCTCCTAAGTGAGAACCACCCAGGGAGGGGGTTTAAAATGCAGGTTCCCAGGCTCCACCCTGACCTACCCAGTTGGACTGAAGCTCTGAAACACTCCCTTTCAGAAGCTCCCAGGAGATTGCTGTGAAGATCAAAATGTGAGAACTGAGGCAGTGTCCTCCATGCAGGTCAGCCCACCTCCAGTTTCATCCCTGGAGTCAGAGCACATCACCTGCATGGACTTCACTTTTTCTAAGAAACCACTGGGATCTGGCTGTGAAGGGCAGCCTTTACCCAACTAGGCAAGTTAAAGCTGCCTGAATAGAACCCTATTCAGACCTGAAGCATCCCACTAATTCCAGTTACTGACAATAGTGATTGAAAAGTGAATATAGTGGTGACAGGCTCCAGGCTGGATGTCTCAGCTTAGATGCCGTTTCTCTGGCTTACCAGCTAGGTGACCTTAGCCAGCTTCCTAACTTTTTTCTGTCTCATTTCTCCCATTAAAAAACAACAACAACTATATCAAAGTGATGTGAAGATTGAAACCATAATACACGAGTACCTAGCAGAATGCCTGCACTTAATGAAAGTGAAAGTGAAGTCGCTCAGTCGTGTCCGACTCTTTGCAACCCCGTGGACTGTAGCCCACCAGGCTCCTCCATCCATGGGATTCTCTGGGCAAGAATACTGGAGTGGGCTGCCATTTCCTTCTCCAGGGGAGACCAAACCCAGGTCTCCCGCATTGGAAGCAGATGCTTTAACCTAATAGATGTTATTAGATTACAAGTTATACAATTTCAAGGATTACAACTACTGATACTGGCATAAGGAAAAATGCGTAAGATATAAATAGCTTATAAACCCTAGTATACAGTGAAAAGATCTTATTTGATAAGAGTAACTGCAAAGCTGTGCAGAAAAGAATGGTCTGGAACAAAAGGCTAATTACAGGGGACAAAACGGGACACTTACTCATTTTCACTAAAGGTATTGCAAGGGGAACCAAAAGGAAAGACAGAAAACCATTAGAGAACCTTAGAAATTATGAAGAGTGAATGTCTGTTTGGGTCAAAACACGATACCTTGGAGGAGATGAACCTTCTCTTTGGGTGCAACTGTAAACACTTGGATGAATGTTTTTAGTGAAGGAGGGAGGGGAGGAGGGAGAGAAAGAGGGAGGGAGGGAGAAAGGAAGGATAATGTTTGCTTTTTTCTTTTTAAACTCCCCTGTGTTTTTTCCTAGTTTCTACAATAATATTGCATCCATGATCAGGAAAAAAAGTATTTTTAAAGAAGTGAGTTAAAGAACACTTTATTATTATTTTTTTAATCATTATTACCATCCATAGTCTTTACTTTGGGGAAGAAAATGTCTTTATATCCTGAAAGAAAAAATGCAACCATCCCAAGTTCCTTTCAGAAACATAAATTTCAAAAGTAAGTTTTAAGCATTTTTGTATACAGAACAAAGCTTCTTATCAGCACCCCACTGCTGGCCAAGAAATGTGAGCCTGGAGAACATCAACAGAGAATTTTATGGTGAATAAGACAATTCTGTTCATAAATACTTATATAGTGGAGAGATTTTATTTCAATAAATATTTGCTTAGCACCTATGCTATGCCTGAGACTTTCTGGCAGCAGGTAAATAGGGGAATAAAAACAGTCCTGTGCCCCAGAGGATCATACAGTCTGGTGGGGCATACAAACACCATCGGATAACCACAGGAATAAAAACACAACTCCTGCTCTAATACATGTGGCAAATGAGAAGAGAGTCATTCTGGGAGAAGACATAACAGGCTTCAAGCTATTTCCCTAAATCCACAAAGCCGTCTTTGAAGTGGCATGTACACCTGCCGCCTTTCCAGGAAATCTGACACATATGTTTTACACCTGGCCTCTTTCGGCGTCTCTAGCTACATCCGGCTGGGGAATGGATTGAATTGCTTCTGTCTCAGAAGTACTAGAAACCAGACTGGAGCTTCGCACCTGCCAGGGGCCTGCAAGGGGTGGGTTAGTGTCCTTTTTTAGAGGGAATTTTTAGAGGGTACCATTTGTAGAGTGACTGTAGCCTCCTGTCCGGGAGGTGGGAGGGGTGATCAGGGCTGGAGAGGTGGCCTGAGGGAGGCGATCCCGTCAGAGAGCAGCCAGGCAACCAAGGTTACTGACGTCAACCCTGGATCCAGTAATTAAACTGGCATACATGCGTGCGTGTGTGTTTGGTCACTTCAACCATGTCCAACTATCTGCAGCCCTATGGACTGCAGCCCATCAGGCTCCTCTGTCCATAAGATTCTCCAGGCAGGAACACTGGAGTGGGTTGCCATGTCTTCCTCCAGGGATCTTCCCAACCCAGGGATCAAACCCACATGTCCTGCGTCTCCTGCACTGCAGGCAGATTCTTCACCGCCGCGCCATCGGGGAAGCCCAAACAGGTGTACACGTTTGACTTAATCTGTTCATTGGTTAAAATCTGCCGGGCCTGGTGCTGAAATGCAGTCTGTGCCCTGCTGGGTCTCACCTCAAGGGAAAGAACCCAAGAACCGCAGGACCGTGGCAGCGACCTGCAGGTGCAGTGGGTTTCTGAGCTGTAGGGACATGACTTGGCAGATTTAGGGCAGAGAGGAGGGCCGGGCTTCATGGAGATGTCACCCTGCACCCTGCAGCCAAGAAACCACGTGTGACCAGAGCCCTCTGAGTCTGGGGGGGGCGGGAAGAACGGGTGATGGAGTTCCTCTGTAAGAAATTTGTTGCACAGCTTCAAGGAGAAAGGAGTCTGAGTAGCAGGGTGAGTCCCAGAACCCAAAGGAGGTGGAGAAGCAGTGAGAACACCAGGGGCAGAGCATGGGAATGGAAGGGGGCAGTCACTCCCAGCCACAGGCCCAGCCACTCGCCAAGGTGAAGGTTCCAGTGAGAGACACGTCCCTTCTCTTCCAGGCAGCTTTTCCTGACTCTCCCCGAGTTGTATGAGAGCATCCATCCATGCCCCTCCCTGTGGTTCCTTGAGTCAGGTCATCCTTTGTGACTTCAAGTGATGATGCAAGCCACACACCTGCCCTGCACATCAAGGGGCCTGAGACTTACTCCCCCCATGTAGCAGGGCCTGGAAGACATCAGAATCGGCCACCCTAATTACAGAGCCTCCATGCCAGTAAACGCGGGCCTGCATGCACTGCAGAGGGAACCTGGGATGGCCACATGCCCCAAACCATCTTCTCTGGTGGCAGAGAACAGAAGGTGACAGAATTGGAGGTAAATTATTCAGTTTCTTCTCTCAGCCTCTGAGAAGGCTCTGTGCTGCGTGGGAGCTCGGCGCATTTGTCCTGAGTCACTTGCCCCAGGCTGCCTCCGCAGGCTGACTGACAGCTGAGTAGCAGAGCCCTGATCTGCAGGAACGGCCTCACTGAGCCCTGTGTCAACAAGCGGACTTTGATTCTGAGACAGCTAATGTATTCTGAGCCTCAGCTGAGCACCGGCCGGGTGCTGGGTGAGTTCTTCCCAGGAGACTGGAGAGGCTCCATGCAATGCTATGGAGCTGGGAGGGTGGCCAGCACGGGAGGAAGGCTGTGTGTTTGCAGGAGCATCAATAGGTGGTCCAGCACTGGGCGGTGAGAAGGAGGAGAACTAATGTCTAAGGCCAGATGTCTCTCCAGGCTCTGGCAGCAACGGAGGTGGAGGGCTGGACCTGCAGAGAGAAAGGGGAAGCCCTTTGGTCACATTTGGTCCATCTGGGTTCTAACAAGCACAGAGCAACTGCAGCCTCCTGGGAAAGCACACTTTAGCCTCTGCACATTGAATGCTGAACCCACTTTTCAGGTGCCTCTCAATCCCTCCATCAGCCAGGTGAGCACATCTCAGCCTGGAAACAGGAAGACACCTTCATGAAGACAGTGCTTCCTAAGAGTGAAGCACAGACTCAGGCCTGAGCCTATTTCCTAATAACTGGAACGCTCTCCATGAGAGCTCAGACACACATGTCTCTGCTGTTGACCAAGATGACTCCTGGGAGCAGCAAGTACCCAGGTTTGAGAGAGCAGGTGTGGACACCTGTCCAAGCTGTCGAGAACTTCACTTAGGAGATTCTGCTGAATAAAAGCTACTGAGCTAAAGGGTCAGTGGAAATGACTCGGGACCCTAAATGATGCCCTGGAATCCTCCAGACTGACTTCTGTGTCACTCACCTGGACAAGCAGAAAAAACGCAGAGCCCGCCTCAGAGGGGGCCAGTGTTGACGTCATGATTTCCTGTATATACCACACTCCTAAACCACTGATAACCAACTCAAGGGAGCCTGGGGGCAAGAAGTGAGCTCCTGACAAGCACAGGTGGCAGGCTGCTGCTACTGGAGCCTGTTTGTTTTGTTTTTTAATATTCCATTTCTTCCTTGTGAGATCTCTGCATAAAAACACAAAGGTCCTTGTGGTTAACCTGCATTCCTGCCTGCCAGTCCCTGCTTTGTGTTTCGTCCACTCCGGCCACAGTCAGGAGCTCATTTTCTCTGGAGGGGTCGCTATAGAAACCTTGGGGAAAGTAACTCAGAAGGATTTTCACAGTGTGGAAAGTCACTTTATTTCTCTACCCTCAGCTGGGCTCTTGTGTTTTCAGAATAGCCCTTGGGCAAAAGCCCAGTTGCGTTTCCTTTGGAAAAATAGGTTCTAGAGACAAAAATAAGATGAAGATGGGGAGGGCAAAAGGCTTCCAGGGGACCCTACCTGCCTAAAAGGTGTCCCCTTGGGTCTGTTGGGATATCCCTGCATTCCTTGCTAGTCCTTTCAGTCCTGACCAGCCTACTCGCACCTGACCAGAACCAAACTCAGTCCCAGGCAAAACACCTCGGCATTTATTACCACCTTCACAGAGAGAAGGTGAAGAACAGGTGAGCTTGTCCAGGGCAGTTTCAGAAAACAGGAGTGTCCAGAGAGCAGCCAGGCTGGCAATGAGCCTTGCAAAGTCACTGGGCACTCCGTGAAAGAGAACTCTCTGGAAAGCCCAGAAGACCGACGTTCATGAGAGCCGAGCTCCCCATGAGTGGAGGACTATGCTGTGCATAGCATCTGTTACCTTATCTGATCCACACAGGTGTTAAAATGCTAGCACAGTTACCATCTGCATTCTCTAGATAAGGAAACGGAGGCTTAAAGAGGTCCAGGAGCTTGGCCACGGTCACAGCCAGGGAATGCACAGAGTGTGAGATCCCAGGGTCACAGGGCACCACGTGCCTCTGGAAGCAAAGTGCACACACTCTGGAGAGTGCTTCGGATAAATTTCATCAACCTCAAATGGATGCAGAGTGGCTGTGAGCTACAGATTGCACAGGGCAGCCCTGACCTAGAATGTTCCCTGCTGCGGTCCAACCAGGTATTCTAATGTTTGGTCTAAAAAATCCAACCAGCATACTGCTGTGTCTTGGACCAGGGAGTCTGCCACCAAGGAACTTGGTGCTGAGAGCAGGGAGCAGAAAGGCCCCATGTCATTTGAGGTCCCGACACTCCTTTCCAGAAATTCTACCCTGTGTTCCTGCTGCTCCATTATGACAGATTTATTCTTCTGAGCCTTGAAGATTGGTGTACAATCTTCTCCATAGAATTGCAAATGTCCCATAGAAGGGCCGCAGTTTATGTCCCCTTGGTTAAACCTGTTAGGGAGAGTGACAAGCTGGGCACTCAGAGGTCACTGGCATGTCCAAGTGGCTCTGGTCATGGTCACTGACATATTGTCTTCTGCAGGCCCTGTGTTGGGACCCACTGCCACCTGACTTCCTACTTTTTGGGGATATGTGTTGGTTTCCTGTGGCTGCTGTAAGAAATTACCACAAATGTGGTGGCTTCAGCAACATGAGTTCACAGTCTTACGGTTCTGGAGGTCAGAAGTCTGATAATGGTATCACTGGGGTAATACCAAGTTGATGGAAGGGTTCTTATCTCCTGGAGGCTCCTGGGAGAATCTGTTTCTTGCCTTTTCAAGGCTTCTAGAAGCCCCCCACCTTCTTTGGCCCAAGGCCCCTCCGTCCATCTCCAAAGTCAGCAGAGGTGGGCTGAGTCCTTCTCACATCACATTTGCCCAACCTCTACTTCTGTCTCCCTCTTATAAGGATCCTGTGATGGCATTGGACCCACCCAGATCATCCAGGATAATGTCCTTTCTCAAAGTCATTAACTGAGGTCTCAAAGTCATCTGCAAAGTCCCTGTTGGGCTCTGGGGTTTAGGGTGTGGGCCATTTCCTGCTGCGGCAATGTTTTGTAGGGGTGTGTGTGTGTGTGTGTACGTGTGTGTGTGTGTGTGTGTGTGTGTGTGTGATGGAAATAGAGATAACATTCTTTGCCTTCTACTTATTTGTTATTAAAATGTATACAGTCTTGGCTTTGGTTGATCTCCTAGTTCTGGATATTAAGGAAATGTATATTATAAATTTTGGATCAAAAAGTGGGGAGACGCTGGCCCACAAGAGGATCCTCAGTTTCCTCTTAACTTGGTACTGACACATCTCCATAGTAAGGGCCTTGGGTATTCACTGATGAATTCCATGTGAGGTCTGTGTTTGTAGGCTTGATTCTGCAGTGTATTTACCTGGTTAAGACTCCTCTCCTGCTTATCCTAGAGTGTGGTAAATGTGGAGGGATGCTAAGAACATTCCCAACCCTACTTTCAGGAGCTGGACCTGAGATACTGGGTTAATAATCTCTCTGTGGTGTGTGCACTGGTTGAGGTCACAGCAGGTCCTTGATTCTTAGACAAGTCTGATGGCCTCTTCTCCTGATAGGCCTCCCTGGTGGCTCAGTGGTTAAGAACCCACCTGCCAATGCAGGAGAATCAGAAGGCTCGGGTTCCACCCCCTGGGTCAGGAGATGGCACCTCACTCCAGTACTCTTGCCTGGAAAATCCCATGGGCGGAGGAGCCTGGTGGGCTGCAGGCCATGGGGTCGCTAAGAGTCAGGCACGACGACTGAGCGACTTTTCAGTTTCACTTTTCACTTTCATGCATTGGAGAAGGAAATGGCAACCCACTCCAGTGTTCTTGCCTGGAAAATCCCAGGGACGGGGGAGCCTGGTGGGCTGCCATCTATGGGGTTGCACAGAGTCGGACACGACTGAAGCGACTTAGCAACTGCGGCCTGAGTCAGGAAGATCCCCTGGAGGAGGAAATGGCAAACCACTCCAGTATTCTTGCCTGGAGAATTCCATGGACAGAGGAGCCTGGCGGGCTATAATCCGTGGGGTCTCAAAAGCATCAGGCACAACTGAGTGATCAAACAACAACAATTTCCTTATGAGGCCATCTTGGAGAATCCAGTCAGGCTGCTAGAGGCCCTTCTGGTTCTCCTAAAACACATTCTGACATTTAGCAGGACAGAACTAACAAAGAGAGAACGTAGAATTGGTCCAAGGGGCCGAAAGGAGATAGGCAGAGGACAGTGGAGGAAGAAAGAGCTGGGGGATAGTTGCATGGGGTAAATCCAGGTGATAATTTTGCCACGACTTCATGCTTACAACTCTGCTGGCATCTGCTCCCCAAAGGCTATCTTACAGAGGAGTAGATGGCAGACGCTAGCATACTGAGGCACTTCTCCCCAGCTCTTTGCCCATCAAGACCTGACCTTCTGGGCCTGGGCTCTACATTATTTGAGGAAGGTGCTTGATAAATATCCGCACACTTCTCCCAGTCAGCCAGCCACTTATTCCTTCAACAAACTCTTACTGAATAATGCTGAGGAAAGAAACTATGCTTGTTGCTGTGGAGATAAACTCACAGCACAGTCTCAGCTCTCGAATCACTTGCCAAAATGTTCAGTCCTGATCTCACTAGGCATCTCTTTTGGTGAATTTTTAAAACACTTATTGTGACTTAAGGAGTTGCTTTTGTGCCCATTTCCTATAATTGTTTTGAGTGTTTTATCACTTTTATTCTTAAGAGTATTCTTTAAGGTTTCTAGTTAGAATGTTTGTTTAGATCACTGGGGATTGAGGCAAGCAGTAATAAAATAGTTTCTGGCCCCAGTTCTTTTAAAATGCTCTCTTTTCTTTATTCGATGCAATATTATAGTTTTATGAGGATTAAATAAACACAGTCTTGGATGTTGTTAGAAAATTCACATTTAAAGCATTAAAATGGGGTTCATCAAAATCACCAGCCTTTGAGGATTCCATAGAAATTTGGCTGTTTTTCAAATTTTATTGAAATGTAGTTGATTTACAATATTGTGTTAGAAGCTTGGCTGTTTAATTCCAAGACCATGAAGAGGAGAGAGGGAGATTTTGCTTTCTCCAGAGTAAACACCCCAAAATTGTTAGCAGACTAAGGATTCCTTCAAGTCTCAAAATGAAATATGGCTTAAAAATATCGCTGATTCAATACAAATCCCAACCAGCCATATGCATCATTTCATTAAAATATTCATTTTTAAAATAATGCCTTAGCCAAAGGAATTCTGATAGGCACTGTGTCCAGCTGGTCCTGTTTGAACTTAGCAACAGACATGAGGGGCTGGGGCTGGGGGTGGCCCCACTGATGCAAGTAAGTGAAGTGGTCTTTGATCCACCATCCCTGTAACGAAGCTAGAAGCTTCTCTGAGTTATGTACTGCCAGCCACCCTGGTTGGGAGCTGAAAGATCTGTTTCTACCTTTCCGAGCTAATGTTTAGAATTAGGCCATATGCACTGGCTATGATGGCTCCTCATCCTCACAATCACTTTCCTAAACCTGACAATGTTCTGCACTTTTATCATCTATCCATTTTCCACTTTTCTGAAAATATGTCTCCAGATCCCAGAGATGCATTTAAAAAGCTAGTTTGAATATTTCAACATTGACATTAAGCAAAATGGTGAGGATGAGCCTGGAGCAAGAACCTCCTCACTGATCTTCATTCTAGAAGGAACAAAGGGGCTTCTTCCTAGGCCGGGCCTTTCTGTCTGCCATGTCTGTCTCAGCCTGTAAAACACAGCCCTCCCCTCATTCCACCCGGCCCCGGCTCCACGGCAGATCCACAGCGCAAGCGTCACCCACCCAGCCAGGGCCCATGAGCGGCTAGCCTCAACCAGTGCCATGATTCCCATGTTCCCTAACAGGGACCCCCCTTACTTGTAGTCATTCTTCAGTCCCTAACTTGTGTCCGATTCTTTGCAATTGTAAGGAATGCAGCGTGCCAGGCTTCCCTGTTCTTGACTATCTCCCGGAGTTTGCCCAAGTTCATGTCCGTTGACTCAGTGATGCCATCCAAACATCTCATCTTCTGTTATCTCCTTCTCCTCCTACCCTCAATCTTCCCCAGCATCAGGGTCTTTTCCAATGAGTCTACTCTTCGTATCAAGTGGCCAAAATATTGGGGCATTAGCTTCAGCATCAGTCCTTCCAATGAATCTTCAGGCTTGATTTCCTTTAGGACTGACTTGTCCAAGGGACTCTCAAGAGTCTTCTCCAGCATCACAATTCAAAAGCATCAGTTCTCTGGCACTCAGCCTTCTTTATGGTCCAATTCTCACATCTGTGCAAAGCTACTGGTAAAATCATAGCTTTGACTATATGGACCTTTGTCAGCAAAGTGATGTCTCTGCTCTTTAAAATGCTATCTAGGTTTGTCATAGCTTTTCTCCCAAGTAGCAAGCATATTTTAATGCCATGGCTGCAGTCACCATCCTCAGTTATTTTGGAATCCAAGAAAAAAAAATCTGTCACTGTTTTCATTTTTTCCCCTATTTGCCATGAAATGATAGGACCAGATGCCATGATCTTAGTTTTTTGAATGTGGAGTTTTAAGCCAGTTTTTTCCCTCTCCTCTTTCACCTTCATCAAAAGGCTTTTTTAATTCCTCTCCACTTTGCCATTGGAGTGGTGTCATCTGCATATCTGACGTTACTGATATTTCTCCCGGCAACCTTGATTCCAGCTTGAGCTTCATTCAGCCAGGCATTTCACATGATGTACTCTGTATATAAGTTAAATAAACAAGGTGACAATATATAGTCTTGACGTACTTCTTTCCTAGTTTTGAACCAGTTCTTTGTTCCATGTCTGGTTCTGACTGTTGCTTCTTGACCTGCAAACTGGACAATGGGCTGCATTAAACTGCCTCAACATCCGCCTAACTTTCAGCAGTGACGGTTAGAACTCTGACCGATTCTCTGCCTTTTCCCATTGCCATTTTTCCTCCGTGTTGGGTGTGCTTTGTTCATGTGGTGAGTAAGTGCCCTGCACTGTCTTATAGTGTAAGCATGTGCATATGTGTGGGCTGATAGTTCAGTGTCGTATTTAGTCCAGTAAATAAACTTGATGTCAGCAACACTGCCCAGATCACCCCTCTGTCCCCCTCAGTCACCCAGGACAGTGCCTGGAATGTGACACAAGGACAGCATGTCACCTTCAGGAGCATCATCTTCAGCCAGGTCGCAGGATGAGAAAAAAACATCAATCAGAGCAGCACATGAATCGCAGCCCCCAACGTGCAACTTGGTCATTTTTGTTGTTATTGTTTCAGGACTATGTGTTACTGCAGCAAATTAAGTACTACAGCCCTGATTCTTCATGGGACTCAAGAAACGAGCCAAAGCTTCCCATTGCCCAGAAGGAGGTCACAGATGCCCAGTAAAAGTCACCTGAGCCAAAGGAGCTGGCAGTTTGCACATGGAGGGTGCGCAGCACCTGCCAGAGAGCCTGTGCAGCAGGACAGAGGGATATAGAAGCTGAGAACAGCAGGTATTGTGATGAGGTGAGTTATATTTGGGACAGGAAGTGGCAAAGGGCAGTCACAGAACAAGCCCAGAAATCCACACGGGGTCCACTAGGGGACATGCCATGGTCCCCAGGGACATAAATTAACCCTAGAAATGAGGAAGACAGAAAAACCTAAGGGGGCAGCTTATAACCTTGAATGTGACGATATTTTGCATCTGAATTAACAGAGACATGACAGGGTTGGTTAGAACACCTTGCAAGTGACTCCACTAATTGTCTGTTATTAGAGGAAATGTGGGCTTTCACAGACTCAAATTGAGTTATGGAAAATGTAATAAAGCTACCTTTTTACACACCCACGTTTTAAAAAGTTTTTTTTTTTTTTTCTGTGAGTAACATTCATACCCGTGACACACATAGACTGGCATATTTTTTTACAAGCCCTTGGTCTGTGGTATTTGAAAAATCAAGGGCTCCAGAGAAGTGAAGACTCCCCCCTGGGAAATTGACACAACACATCAGAGATAAAAATCGAAGTGATTCTTCTTTCGGACCGAGTCTCCCCACGACATAGGTGTGAGTGCTCCACCTCGGAAGGTCTGCTGCCAGGCAGTGGCAGGCGCTGAATCTCCTTTTCTAGGAGTTACACTGATGCTGACAAATGCTCTTTTCAAATGATTGATTCCCCAACATGTGAGAATCTGAGTTAAGTCTGAACCTCAGAGCACGAGTTCAGAGCCGAGATAAAAAGCTCGCCAGCTCGCCCTGCTTGGCCTTCTGCCCGGCTAAAGAAGCTTCCAGTCTCGAGAGCTGCCTTTGTGGACATGCGGAAGCAAGGATGGTATTGCTGACAGCTCACACAGTGGCAATGGGCTCCATACCCACCAAGATAAATGATGTTTACAAGCTCTTTCAGCCTCGAGCGTGGGTTTCCAACACGGCAAGCCAGCCATTGGAGAACAAACTGCTTGGACGTAGAGACTGGCCAATGGCTGTAACCAAAAGAACCATCTCACCTGACATAAAGCCTTCAAGGAAGTCACCAAAGAACCACAGGATTGGCTTAGAGCCAAATATTTGCAACACAAATTTTAGACTTACATGTTTTGTTATTTCAGTGACGGTAAACACTTGCTGAGCTTGGGCATTTGAAGAGAATCATTCTTTTTTCTTCTTCTTTTTTACACTTCTTTAATTGGTGGAAAGTGACTATAATTTTATGTTTTTTTACTGCCCTTACAGCAACACAAACCAGTGATAACTGTACACATACCCCTTCCCTCCAGGGCCTTCCTCCCCTCCTACCCTGCTAAGTCATTACAGAGTGCCAGGCTGGGCTCCCTGTTATTTAGCAATTTCCTACTAACTATCTGTTTTACACGTGATAGTGTTATACATGTCAATGCTACTTTCTCAGTTCGTCCCCCGCCTCACCTTCACCCGCTCTGTCCCCGAATCCCTTCTCTGCTACATTCATCAGAGTCATTTTTCTACCTTCCATATATATGCATTAATATATGAAATTTGTGTTTTGCTGTGTCACTTACGCATGTCACTTAAGCAGTTTGGACTGCAGTTTCCTCTGGCAAGCTGGGCTGACTGGCTGGGATCGCCATGGACACCCACACATCAATGCAAAAATGTTTATGCGGCGTCTGTTGTGTGGTGGGGGCTGTGTAGTCGCCGAGGATGCACAGGTGGGGAAGGAGATTTCTGTCACAGGAAGCTCATTTTAATGGGAAACATCACATAAATAGAAACATAGATCTATAGAGGCCCTTCCATGCACCAGTCTATCTGCAGAGCACAGAGAGGGAGTGGTCCCAGATTGCTGATAGGAATGTGTGGATGACAGAAGGAGAACAAGTGTGGGGATGGAAACCAGCCTGATACGTGTGGAGAAGTGTCCATAGATCGGGGCTGCTGGGCCATCCGTCACGTTTAATTAACGGATTCACTCATGGCTTCATTCAACAAGTATCTACCTGAACACCTGTTTTATGAGGGGCCCTGGAGAGTGAAAAGTCATGCAGGGAGGAGGCGGGGGCTTGGAGCCACGTAGGATTCCTTGGGTCGCTGCCTCCATCCCGTAATTCACAGGCCGTTCCTCATCACGCACAGATGTGAGAATTACCTGGGGCAGAGTGAAATACATCAGGTTTCTAGACATCTTCCTTGGAGATTCTGATTCACTCTTTTCTGTGTTGAGACTGAAGGGTCTGAACCATTAATGAGTGCCCTGGGGGATTTCTATTACCTAGAAAGTTTGGAAGCGATTTCAGGGGCAGTGTTGGGGCTGAGATATTTTTAGCTACTAGGAGGCATGTTCTTGGGGGCAGTACAGGGAACAAGGAGAAAAGAAAAGGCTGATGGATACAGAGAGAGGGATGCAGAAAGGGGGACTGATCAGAGAATGAGCAGCAGCTAAATTCACTGGCTTTGATTTCTAAGGCTGGAAGGAGCAGCAGGGGTCAGCTGCTGAGCTGGAGAACAGGGGCACAGAGACGGGTCCTACAGGGCCCCAGGGGGCACATATTGGGGCATTCTGGTTTTCAGTTGAGTTTGGGAATATCCTCAAATCAAGGCTGACCCCCAGCCTGTTCTACAGACCACCCTCTAATTATTTAATAATATAAAAGTTCAGGGCAGCAAGAATGAAAGATCACAAAAGACTTCCTATCTCTCTGAGTCCCTTTCAAACGCAATTGGATAATAGATTCTACTCAGAGAAGATTCTTGAGAATCCCTGGGACAGCAAGGAGATCAAACCAGTCAATCCTAAAAGAAATCAACCCTGAATATTCATTGGAAGGACTGATGCTGAAGCTGGAGCTTCAGTACTTTGGCCACCTGATACAAAGGGCTGACTCATTAGAAAATATCCTGGTATTGGGAAAGATTGAAGGCAGGAGGAGAAGGGGGCTACAGAGGATGAGATGTTTGGATGGCATCACCAACTCAATGGACATGAATCTGAGCAAACTCCAAGAGACAGTGAAGGACAGGGAAGACTGGCATGCTGCAGTCCATGAGGTTGAAAAGTCGGCCATGAATTAGCAACTGAACAACAACAAAAAAGTGTTAAGGGTTACTAGGTTAAAGCATAATAGGAAAAGCTGACTAGAATAGGCATGTACGCATAAGCTTATATATGTATATATGTTCAATAACGAATCTATACATATGTGCACATATAGTATGTATCAATATAATATTATTATCAGTATATATTATTGTATTACTTTATTTTTAAATTTATTTATTTTAATTGGAGGCGAATTACTTTCCAATATTGTAGTGGTTTTTGCCATACATTGACATGAATCATCCATGGGCTTACATGTGTTCCCCATCCTGAACCCCCTTCCCACTCCCATCCTCTGAGTCACACCAGTGCACCAGCCCTGAGCACCCTGTCTCATTCATCAAACCTGGACTGGCGATCTGTTTCATATATGATAATATACATGTTTCAGTGCTATTCTCTCAGATCATCCCATCCTCGCCTTCTCCCACAGAGTCCAAAAGACTGTTTTATACATCTGTGTCTCTTTTGCTGTCTCACATACAGGGTTATCGTTACCATCTTTCTGAATTCCATATATATGTGTTAGTATACTGTATTGGTGTTTTTCTTTCGGGCTTACTTCACTCTGTATAATCGGCTCCAGTTTCATCCACCTCATTAGAACTAATTCAAATGTATTCTTTTTAATGGCTGAGTTTAATACTCCATTGTGTATATGTACCACAGCTTTCTTATCCATTCATCTGCTGATGGACATCTAGGTTGCTTCCATGTCCTGGCTATTATAAACAGTGCTGCAATGAACACTGGGGTACACGCGTCTCTCTCAGTTCTGGTTTCCGTGGTGTGTGTACCCAGCAGTGGGATTGCTGGGTCATAAGGCAGTTCTATTTCTAGTTTTTTAAGGAATCTCCACACTGTTCTCCATAGTGGCTGTACTAGTTTGCATTTCCACCAACAGTGTAAGAGGGTTCTCTTTTCTCCACACCCTCTCCAGCATTTATTGTTTGTAGATTTTTGGATCACAGCCATTCTGACTGGCGTGAGATGGTACCTCATTGTGGTTTTGATTTGCATTTCTCTGATAATGAGTGATGTTGGGCATCTTTTCATGTGTTTTTTAGCCATCTGTATGTCTTCTTTGAAGAAATTTCTGTTTAGTTCTTTGGCACATTTTTTGATTGGGTCATTTATTTTTCCGAAATTGAGCTGCAGGAGTTGCTTATTTATATATTAATATATAAACATCATTTATTAAGCATTGACTCTGTATCTGGTACCATGATCAGCACATAGGATTATTATTTATTTAAATCATTAAAACTATCCTTTATTGGAGAGTTGTTATATGCTATATTAATGGAAAAACTGAGGATTGGACAGATCTGAGGACTTGCATAAGATCTCACAATTAGTAGGTATGAACCTTATATTTAAACCTGAATCCAGAAGAGTTCAAAGCATCAACTCTAAACCAATGTGATGATCACCACGGATGATGATGACAGTGATGATGATTACAATGGTGATGGTGGTGATGGCAATGTTAGTGATGACAAATCTGCCTATTAAGCCTTCACTATATACAGGGCTTCCCAAGTAGCTCAAAAGGTTAAGAATCTGTCTGTAATGTGGAAGATCTGGGTTCAATCCCTGGGTCAAGAAGACACCCTGGAGAAGAGCATGGCAACCCACTCCAGTATTCCTGGAGTATGCCTGGAGAATCCCATGGACAGAGGAGCCTGGCAAGCTGCAGTCTATGGTGTCACAAAGAGTCAGACATGGTGGGCGACTAACACTTTGATATACAGAGCACTGTTCTAAGCACTTTAAAAGTAATAACTCATTCATTCTTCACAGTGAGCTACTTTTGCTCCCGTATTAGAGATGAGGAAACTAAGGTATACACAGCACTTATAACTTGTCCAGTTTACACAGCAGGTAAGTGGCAGAGAAGACATTAGAACTTCAGTGGCAGGTCCAGTATTTGGTTCAAATATCGTGCTTCACTTCCTCTCATAATACAAATTCATATTATATAATGGAAAACAGTATATAAAATTATATATTTATAATGGAATGTTATTCAGTCACTAGAAAGAAGAAAATTCTGTCATCTGTGAATGGAATTTGAGGGCATGATAAGTGAAATAAGTCAGACAGAGAAAGACAAATACGGTATGATACCACTTATATGTGGAAATCATAAGAGCTGAACTCATAGAGACAGATTAGAGGGGTAGATGCCAGGGCTGGGGGCTGGGAATTGGGAAGATGTTTCCAGGCCCAAGCTCAGAGTGAGAAGATGAGTAAGTTCTAGAGATCGAATGCAGAGCCTAGTCATTACAGTCATTATAGTCAACAAGACTGTACTGTAAACTGCAAACTTGCTAAGAGACTGGATCCTAATTGTTCTCACCCCAAAAAAGAAAAGATAATTATGTGACATGATAGAGGTGTCAGCTAACACCACTATGGTGGTAGTTATACTGCAATGTATAAACACATCCAATCAATACATGGTACGTGTGTGTGTGTGTGTGTGTGTGTGTGCGTGCATGCGTGCTCAGTCATGTCTGACTCTTTGCAACCATATGAACTGTATCCCACTAGGCTTCTCTGCCCATGGGATTCCCCAGGCAAGAATCCTGGGGTCAGTTGCCATACCCTTCTGCAGGGAATCTTCCCCACCCAGAGACTGAATCCCATCTCTTACGTCTCCTGCATTGGCAGGCAGATTCTTGACTATTAACACCTCCTGGGAAACCCTGGTTCACCTTAAATGTACATGATGTCATATGTCAATTATATCTCGATTTTTTAAAATCCTGATAAAATACAACAAGATGAAACAATGACTTGTTGTGAGAGGTTTGTTTCCTTTACAAAAAAACTAAGTGAGGGTCTGGACTTGGAGCTCACACACCTAGTGGGGATGGGGTCTTCCAGGAGAGGAGGAACCTTCAAAGGCTGCCTGTCAGAGGACACTGTCTGGGTCCACCTGGGAGACTTGAAAGTTTTCCTTTCTGGTGCCCTTCCAAAAGTGGCTTTTTTTTTCTGTCATTAAAGGTTTTTTTGTCTTTTTATTTTTTAATATAAATGTGTGTATTTTAATTGAAGGTTAATTACTTTACAATATTGTATTGGTTTTGCCATACAGCAACATGAATCCGCCACAGGTATATACATGTTCCCCATCCTGAACCCTCCTCCCTCCTCCCTCCCCGTACCATCCCTCTGGGTCATCACTCACTCAAAAGTGGCTTTTGAGACAAAGCCCAAACTGGGGCATTTCCCCTACAGGGCCTCCCACCCAGGCTCCCATGTGTTCTGCAGTGACTGCGCCCACCCTGTGTCACCAGAGGCAGCAGGTGCCCTGGAGGGGCCAAGCTAGTTACTATCCACTCCCTGCATCCCTGTCACGGTGGAGGTGATGGAGCACAGGCTCCAGTTCAAGAGGAGGGGTCGTATGTGAAGCCACAAGAGACCGATGAGGGAAAAGGCAGAGAAGGTCCATCCCCATGGCAGCCACCCTCCCATCACAGTGCTAACAGGACACTGGCCACGTAATTCTCCAGGTGGCAAATTGGTGCCTATGTGGCTTAAACTGGAGAGAGCACTGGTGTGTGTGTACAACACGCCCTGACACTCACATGAGCAGCTTCCCATGGGGATCTCCAGCTGTGTGAAAGATCCACCAAACTCCTATCATATCCCTGGCTAACCTAGGCTTTGAGGGACAGGATGTGGTATTTTCCAGTTAAAGAATTTCCTGAAAAATATTGTACATTCCTTTGAAAGTTTTCCAGGATTTTATGGCATTTTAAACAAAGTAAAGTAACAAATGGCTAATAAATACATTTCAAAAACGCAAAGAGGCAGAAAAACAATGAAAAGAGAAACTCACCCCCCAGTAGCAGACAGCTAGAAGGGTCACGGGCATCAGGCATTTTCCCTTCCTGTCTATTTTCTGTTCATTTTGGTTTAACAACAGTTGTGATCAGAACAGAGACATGACTTTGCAACATGTCTTTCATTAGCATACCACAAGCACTTTCTCAGTTGTAGGCTCCATAAATGTTAGTTAAATATATTCTATTATCATGCCCATAATTGCATATTAACTCTACAGAAAGTAGGAAAATGTTAAGCAAAAGGGAAAAAAATAAAATTGAATTATAATTCCAACACTTAAAAATAAGTGCTATTATCATTTTTGCATGTATTCATTTAATATGCACAGAAGAAAGGCTAATACACAGATACACATCTATGGATGCAGTAATGGTTCACTTTACCCACTGTGTGCATTTGGGATGTAGGCAAAGTGGAATCCTAAGTGATACACCATCTTTATCCTATTAAAATGCCATTAAATGCTTATTTTTGTTTAATGGCTAAGTTCACTTCTATTTATATCAGGGAAATACAAAAAATAAATGAGTAATTATGAAGGAGCTTGTTTGCTCCATTCTCTCTCTCTCTACTCTATCATCTATCTATCTATCACCTATTGCTCTCATCTGTCTATATTATCTGTTTATCTATATCATCTACCTTTCTGTGTATCATCTATCTCTATCACCTGTCTATATTAACTATCTATTTAGCTATATCATCTATCTATATTCCTATCTATCATCTATCTCTGTCTGTAATCTAAATTCTTTCAGGTTCCAGAGTTTAAGTACCAGTTCTCTCCCTCCTGCTGCGTAGACATTTCCCCTCCAGTGTTTCTGACACATAGGCTCTTTACTTGCAAGTTTCCCAACCCACACCCTGGAGGAGGGATGTTAAAACTCAAGTCATAGGTCAGGACCCCACCCTGGGGTGGGGCAGTGTCAAGCTAGAATTGATTTGTTTTAAAAAGGCCCATTTGGCTTCCAAACCCTGATTTCCCTGTACATCCACTCTGCTTCTTCCTTTATTCTGTTCTCCATCCCCTTTGCTCACTGGGTGAGATACATGGAGTGTGTGTTCTGTGTTACACACTCAGGAGATATAATAAAAGGTACCTGAGCTTCAAGCCATTGGTGAATGAATACTTGAAGTTGAAATTTACAGCATACATAACTGACAAGGTATTAATATCGAGAACACAAAGGGAACTTTAGCAAGTTAGCAAGTTGATGGAAAGAAGGCTGGTAAGGAAAGGGTGAACACCTGAAACAGCTGACAGGGATCAGAGAATTACTCAGACACACCGTTTACGTCCAGATGTCAGAAACAGAACGTAGGTGATTATCAGAACTACAGCAGGAGTGAGCACTGCAGCCACAGTTGTGAAAAACAACTGGGAAGTTTCCAGTGACAAGGAGAATGTTCCTTCATTGTGACTGAAAATTTATCTTCCACTTTTGCTGTCAAGGAGAAAGAGAAACTTTGGCAGAGGCACAAACAAAAAATGAACACCAGAATGTCAATCGCAACATTACTTTGATAACAGAAGTAATCTATGTGACCAGTTGGAGAGTGCGTGCTTACTTGTTTTAGTCGTGTCTGACTCTTTGTGACCCCATGGACTATATATAGCCCACCAGGCTCCTCTGTCCATGGGATTCTCCAGGAAAGAATACTGGAGTGGGCAGCCATGTCCTCCTCCAGGGCATCTTCCCAACCGAGGGATTGAACCCCTGTCTCTTTTATCTCCTGGATTAACAGGCGGGTTCTTTACCACTAGCACCACCTGGGAAGCCCAACCAGTTGGAGAGGAGTGGATAAATTCAGTGTGAGGGAGACCAAGAGCAGTGTGGATGCTTCCTATGGGTTAAAAGGAAGGACCACGAAGTGTGAATCCATACGGAGCATCCCCATGATACCAGGAAGAGAGACAGGAGGAACTGGATGGAATCACCACAAAATACACTTGACGGTGTTTAAACACAGGCAATGACACCTCTTGGGAAGAAGACTGAGACTGAGCACAGAGGATAAAGAAATTTAAAAAAAGACTTCCTTCCATGGCGGCGATGTTTCATCCAAACTGAGGGTCGTCGTCAATCCAGTTCTGCACATCTGAGGATCAAGGTGGAGGTTCAATATCAATACATATTTGTTGCCTCTTTCCTTGCCTCTGCCCACGAAACCCCCCAGGTTTGCAAGTGCTGCCGAGGTCCTATCATCACCCCACACCTAGGGCTGGATGGTGAATGCTGCTCAGTTGATATTTTTTCCTGCCTCTTTCAACCATCATACTTGAAGTTTCAACTTGACCTGTTATGTTTCCGAAAGAGCAATAGAGAAGAAAGATGGTGGATGAATGAAATCACCGGTAGCTCCCTCAACGGATGCCAGGGCGCTGGCCACACAGACGCCTAGGCGTCCATCTGAAAAGAGAACTGGGAGCTAACGACTGTGATTTGATCCTGCTCTGCAGGGGCTGCTTATTGGAAGGATCCATCATACATAGAGATTATTTGTGCTTTAGCTGCAGGCCAAACACTCTGCCCTCAGCATCCAGCAAGAAGCCCGGGCCGCCATCTCTTCTCACTTACCCAGGACATAAATGACAGCGTTATCAGGACAGATGAGCTCTGTTTGCCGGTTTCCATCTGGTTTTTAAATCACTCAAGGAAAGCTCTAAAGACATGTTTTTATGCTGCCTAAAATACACAGAGGAGAAAAAGGGCTTGAGCTTTCACCCATTTCTTATTTCATTATTTGTGTTGCCTCCGCAGAAGAAAGATCACGAAGTCATTCCCCAATTTTTCTGACCTCCAAACACCCACTGTAACCTCTTAAATTTGATGTCTTCTTCCTAAATGTTCTGTCAGAAATTGCCCGATAATTCACTCTTCAGGCAGCTCTGACAGACAACGGGAACATTTCTGCTCCCAGCAGCTCAGGGCAGCTGAGGATGGAACTCATGGAAAGGCAGGCATTGAATCAGTCTCAAGAAGGACATGTGGGGTCCATGCTGGATTGCACTGCCCGGTACACGGGGCTCTCTCCTCAGAACCCAGCAGCAACTGTCATGTTCTTTGCTCCTGCCCCACATGCTAAATGGCTCTGTGATCTTTGTTCCAGTTCCTCTGCTTGAGCCAGGAGTTAGATGGCCCCCCTCCCAGGGTAAAGCAATTGGAGATTCATTCCCTTTGGACCCCAACTCCAAAAGACGAACAGCAGGACAGTTAAGGGAGGAGACTGGGCCCTGCCCAGACCACATATTTCTCATTCCCAAAGTCAGGAGACCTCCTCGACCACATGTGTGCAGACAGACTCCTCAGAAGTCAAAGCAGGAGTAATGTCGAGGGATACTCTATCCGTAGGCCTTTGTGGTAGAATCCATCTTGGTTAAGAGATGCGTGTGCCCACATGGGAGGATCCTGAGATATGCCAAATATGGGCTGTGAACCAGACAAATCAAAATGATTGGCCAAAGGAAAACTGGGAGAAATGCCCCATATGAGTGATTATGACACCCCATATGACCCTTCCACAAGGGTGCAACTCAGCAACTCAGGGACTCTCCTTCTGAGTCTGCCCGAGTGTCCATCCACATATATGGTACTTTTTTCTCCTCTTAATAAATACTTCATTTGCTTCACTACCTTCCATGCTTATGGAAATTCTTTTCTGCAAAACTGAGGGTCAGGGCTCTCATCACTGACTGCTAGGATCATAGTGGCTAGGATCTGGTGCTCTCACCACCAAGATCCAGCTTCAATCTGGGTCAGGGAGCCCAAGATACTATAGGCAGAGGCCACCTGAGGTCACCCTAAGCCCCCTACCCCCGCCTGTTGATGGCCTAGCTCCCTTCCTGGCCACCCTAGTCATGGCTACTGAGCCTGTTGACAGAGATTCCTGAGTTTCTACTCTGTGTGGGGCAAGATCACGGGGGCGAGGCTCCCACTCTGAACAAAGGAGTCTTCCAGGGCTCCACTCTCTCAGAGTTTCTCTCTGATGGAGATGAGAGACAAAGAAGGACTAAATGAATGAAAGATCAAGATCTTCATCATAAGCCATAAATGCTATGAAGGGAGTAAATAAAGCTTTGGGACTCACCAGGAGAAAAGAAATCAGAAATAAGTGAAGACATTTTAGACCAGTGGCCAGGCAGGAAATATTCAAACTGGAGCCTCAAAGGTGAAAAGAAGCCAGAGTTGCAAAAACATAGGAGGAAGTAGATTCAGGTAGAAGGCACAGCAAGTGGGACCAGCAAGGTGGAACCAGCATGATACATTCAAGAAACAAGAAGGTCAAACTGGCCAGGGGGTCCCAAGTCCAGCAGCCCAGTTCCGGCCCCCTTGTGAATCCTCTGAAGCTCCCCAGTCTGGGATTATGACCCTGTGTGCGTGCACCCGTGGCCTGGTCTGCTGAGAATAATAAAAATCCCCAACATGTATGGGGCAGTTCCCCAGGGCCAGACGCCACACCTTTAACACCATTTTCCAATTCCATTCTCACCGCCACCTTCTAATCCAAGAAGAGCCAAAGCCAGGGAATGTAAGCCATTGGCCCGCAGCATTGCACAGCTAGAAGGGCTGGAGTCTGGACAGAACCCAGGTTTACCTCCTGGGCTGGGTGCTCAGCAGCACGCCATGTGAGGAAGGGGCCAGGCAGTCAAGAGGGAGCTGGGGAACCCCCAGGGCCAGCAAGAGGGGGTGGTGAGGAAGAACTGGTCAATTTGCTGCTCAGCCAGTACATCTAGCTTCCTTGACCTCCACTCCTGGTCCAAAGAGTTCATGTCCCTTGTGAGGTCAACTCAGACAAATGCTTGGTCCCTGGGCCCTTTAGGTGAACAGGGGGCATGTCCTTGGGGACAAGCCTGGGATCTTTCACTGGGGTGGCAGCCATGCATGTGCAGAAGGCGTCCCACAGAAGACTGAAGCCCTAGACCAGGCCTTGTCGGTTTCATTTTCTATAAAGGGCCAGATAGGTCTTAGATTTTGTAGCCACTTGGTGTCACCTCTGCATTACATCTTCTACTACTGTGGCCAAGAATTCCTTAGAAAAAATGGAGTAGCCATTGTAGTCAACAAAAGAGTCCAAAATGCAGTACTTGGATGCAACCTCAAAAATGACAGAATTATCTCTGTTCGTTTCCAAGGCAAACCATTCGCTATCACAGTAATCCAAGTCTATGCCCCCACCAGTAGTGCTGAAGAAGCTGAAGTTGACTTGTGTTCATTGGAAGGACTGATGTTGAAGCTGAAACTCCAATACTTTGGCCACCTGATGCGAAGAGCTGACTCATTTGAAAAGATCCTGGTGATGGGAGAGATTGAAGGCAAGAGGAGAAGGGGACAACAGAGGATGAGATGGTTGGATGGCATCACCAACTCAATGGACATGAGTTTGGGTAAACTCTGGGAGTCGGTGATGGGCAGGGAGGCCTGGCATGCTGAGGTTCATGGGGTAGCAAAGAGTCAGACATGACTGAGCAACTGAACTGAACTGACTGACAAGACCTTCTAGAACTAATACCCCAAAAAAGCTGTCCTTTTCATTATAGGGGACTAGAATGAAAAAGTAGGAAGTCATGAAATACCCGGAATAACAGGCAAATTTGGCCTTGGAGTACAGAACGAAGCAGGGCAAAGGCCAAAAGAGTTTTGCCAAGAGAACACACTGGTCATAGCAAACAATCTCTGCCAACAATACAAGAGAAGACTCTACACATGGACATCACCAGCTGGTCAATACCAAAATCAAATTGATTATATTCTTTGCAGCCAAAGATGGAGAAGCTCTACACAGTCAGCAAAAACAAGACCAGGAGCTGACTGTGGCTCAGATCATGAACTCTTTATTATCAAATTCAGACTTAAATTAAAGTAAGTAGGGAAAACCACTAGACTATTCAGAGGCGAGGCAGTGAGGCGAAGTCGCTCAGTTGTGTCCAACTCTTTGCAACCCCGTGGACTGTAGCCTACCAGGCTCCTCTGTCCATGGGATTCTCCAGGCAAGAATACTGGAGTGGGTTGCCATTTCCTTCTCCAGGGGATCTTCCCGACCGAGGGATGGAACCCAGGTCTCCCACATTGGAGGTAGACGCTTTAACCTCTGAGCCACCAGGGAAGCCCTAATGACCTAAATTACGATTATACAGTGGAAGTGAGAAATAGATTCAAGGGATTAGATCTGATAGACAGACTGCCTGAAGAATGATGAACGGAGGTTCGTGACATTGTACAGAAGGCAGTGACCAAGACCATCCCCAAGAAAAAGAAAATGCAAAAAGGCAAAATGGTTGTCTGAGGAGGCCTTGCAAATAGCTGTAAAAAGAAGAGAAGAGAAAGGCAAAGGAGAAAAGAAAAGATGTACCCATCTGAATGCACAGTTCCAAAGAACAGCAAGGAGAGGTAAGAAAGCCTTCCTCAGTGATCAATGCAAAGAAACAGAGGAAAACAACAGGATAGGAAGACTAGAGATCTCTTCAAGAAAATTAGAGATACCAAGGGAATATTTAATGCAAACGTGGGAACAATAAAGGACAGAAATGGTATGGACCTAACAGAAGCAGAAGATATTAAACAGGGGTGGCAAGAATACACAGAAGAACTACACACAAAAAAAAACTTCACGACCCATATAATCATGATGGTATGTTCACTCACCTAGAGCCTGACATCTTGGAATGTGAAGTCAAGTGAGCCTTAGGAAGCATCATTATGAACAAAGCTAGTGGAGGTGATGGAACTCCAGTTGAGCTATTTCAAATCTTAAAAGATGATGCTGTGAAAATGCTGCACTCAATATGCCAGCAAATTTGGAAAACTCAGCAGTGGCCACAGGACTGGAAAAGATCAGTTTTCGTTCCAATCCCAAAGAAAGGCAATGCCAAAGAATGCTCAAACTACCGCAAATTGCACTCACCTCACTTGCTAGCAAAGTAATGCTCAAAATTCTCCAAGCCAGGCTTCAACAGTACTTGAACTGTGAACTTCCAGATGTTCAAGCTGGATTTAGAAAAGGCAGAGGAACCAGAAATCAAACTGCCAACATCTGCTGGATCATGGAAAAAGCAAGAGAGTTCCAGAAAAACATTTACTCCTGCTTTATTGACTATGCCAAAGCCTTTGACTGTGTGGATCACAACAAAATGTGGAAAATTCTTCAAGAGTTGGGTAAACCAGACCACCTGACCTTCCTCCTGAGAAATCTGTATGCAGGTCAAGAAGCAGCAGTTAGAACTGGACATGGAACAACTGACTGGTTCCAAATCACGAAAGGAGTATGTTAAGGCTGTATATTGTCACCCTACTTATTTAACTTATATGCAGAATACATTATGAGAAACTCTGGGCTGGAGGAGGCACAGGCTGGAGTCAAGACTTCTCAGAGAAATATCAATAACCTCAGATATGCAGATGACACCACCCTTATGGCAGAAAGCAAAGAAGAACTGAAGAGCCTCTTGATGAAAGTGAAAGACGAGAGTGAAAAAGTTTGCCTAAATCTCAACATTCAGAAAACTAAAGTCACGGCATCTGATCCCATCACTTCATGGGAAATAGATGGGGAAGCAGTGGAAACAGTGACAGACTTCATTTTGGGGGCTCCAAAATCACTGCAGATGGTGACTTCAGCCATGAAATTAAAAGACACTTGCTCCTTGGAAGATAAGTTGTGACCAACCTAGACAACATATTGAAAAGCAGATATTACTTTGCCAACAAAGTCCGTCCAGCCAAGGCTATGCTTTTTCCAGAAGTCATGTATGGATGTGAGAGTTGGGCTATAAAGAAAGCTGAGTGCCAAAGAACTGATGCTTTTGAACTGTAGAGTTGGAGAAGACTCTTGAGAGTGCCTTAGACTGCAAGGAAACCCAACCAGTCCATCCTAAAGGAAATCAATCCTGAATATTCTTTGGAAGGACTGATGCTGGTGTTGAAACTCCAATACTTTGGCCACCTGATGTGAAAAACTGACTCATTTGAAAAGACCCTGATGCCAAGAAAGATTGAAGGTGGTTGGAGAAGGGGATGACAGAGTATATTATTGGATAGCATCACCGACTCAATGGACATGAGTTTGAGTAAACTCCGGGAGTTGGTGATGGACAGGGAGGCCTGATGTGCTGCAGTCCACGGGGTCACAAAGAGTAGGACACAACTGAGCGACTGAACTGAACTGGTGTCTCCTCTCAGCTGTGGGTTTGGGAAAGCAGCCAGAGACTGGTAAATGACGGTGTGATGGGGCACCCATAACACTTGACTTGTACCCAAGGTTATGGGTGGATTTGGCACCCCAGGCCACAACCATCCAACCCTGGACCCACAAAAGGCTCCCCCTGATGCCAAAGGATCCTGGCCTCCTTAGGGCCTCATGGAAGGCCTGCTTCCAAACACCTGCACTGTAAGATTCACTTTCCTGGGGTTAGCTAATAGACAGCTAATGCATTTGTGTGCTAAGATGCTTCACTTGTGTCCAGCTCTTTGCAACCCTATGGACTATAGCCTTCTGGGCTCCTCTGTCCATGATAGTCTCCAAGCAAGAATACTGGAGTGGATTCCTAGGGTTAACACACTGAAATTCACTCTAAAATATCATCTACCCCAATAACAATTTTTTTTCCCCTTTGATGCCTCTTTTACTGTTCTGCAGCTTTTTAAATTTTCCATCACACATGCATTTTTACGAATGTCATCCCTTGAGATCTATTTGTTTGCTAGAAAGTGGTTTCCATTCTGAATGGCCCCCTTATTAGAAAACCATCAATTACTGGAAGGTTTGAAACAAAAAGAAAGCATTTGAAACCCTTCTTCCTGCCTCAGCTGATCCATTGGCATGCCCTCTCCTCTGAAAATCACCATGTGTTTTCCTGTGTGACCGTGTGCAGCAAATTATTACAATTAGGACCAAAGAGTAAAAAGCATGGCTTCAACTTTAATTAAATTTAAATTAAATGAGTTTGATTTTTTGCTGAGCAGTTCATTTCTGCCGAGGGTCCGGGGGTTTCTGACCCACCAATCTAACAAGCAGCTGAAGAGTCCATGGGGAAGATCTCCTAACGACGTGGGACCATTTCCTCCAGCCGTAAACATGTCTCCTGGATCAAGAAGGAACTGCTAGTCCCCGGGGAGCTCCCAGGGTTCCTCAGGTAGAAAATGTGCTTCTATAAGCGAAAATCCAACAAACTTCAGAGAATCTATCATTTTCCTCATCCTCCAACTCAACTCCCAGAAGAAGCTATGCAATTTACACCCACTGAAATGCTGGGGCACAGAGAGACCAGGGAGAAAATGAGAAGCTGGGTGCAGGGGTTGAGGAGGCTTGCAGGAAATCACTCATTCTTACCTGCATGAACGCGGTCTACATGCGGCCTCTGAGCTGGGGACTTTGGGGTTCACTCTCTCTTCAGCCCCTCCCCACTCGTCTCTGCAGAACCAGGGCAGGTACAGCATGAACCGTGTTCCAGTATCCGAACATGAAAGACCCACATCTTAATGTTGGGGTTATTTTAAGTCTTTTGCAAAGCAAAAAAATGATTACTGCCCCCCTCCCCACAAAGATAGTCCACATCCTAATCTCTGGAACCTGGGAACATCAAGATGTGAGTGAGCTAATGATGCTGAGAGGATGTCTTCCCGGACCACGTGGACAGGCCCTGAGAGCACCACGTGGGTGGTCCTGAGAGCACACAGAGGAGAAGACAAGGTGAATAGAGAGGCAGGGACCAGAGCGATGCCCCCTCCAAACCAGAAGCACTGGGCAGCCCCTGGAAGCTGGCAGAGGAAGGAAGGAGCCTCCACTGGGGTCTTCAGAGGGAGCTGGGTCCACAGACACCCTGATATTGGATGTCTGGGCCCCAGAGATGAGAGAGAATACAGTTTTGTTCTTTTAAGTCCCCAGTTTGTGATCATTCATTACAAGCCCCCAAAAATGAATGCACTCCTTCTCCAAAAAATGATTAAAAAGTCACTATCATTCAATCAGTAAATGCACTGATACCCTCTTCTTAATGAGCCATCACTCCTTGCTGAGCACTGGCCCATGTACTGTCACATGTGATGGTAACCGCTTCCAGCACCTCCTGTTTCACAGTCAAGGAAACAGAAGCTCAGAAAGGTTGGGTCACTTGCTCAAGGTCACCCAGCAAGAGTCAGAGCCCAGAGCTGGATTGGCCTCTCTCTGAAGCCCCAGTGTTAGCCACATCTCTGGGGCTCTGGGCCCATGCTGGGCTCTAGTGTGAGTCCCCAGCAGGGGTCAGAAGACTGTGTACCCTGCCTGGAGCCACATGCAAGTCATTCTAGAACCTTGTTCCTTTATCCCAGTGTGCACCCTACTTGGTTCAGAGAGAAATGTGGAGCAGAGCAAGAACACTCTAGAAAGGCCTGCTGTGGACATGGAGGAGGAGGATGAAGGAGATGGTCTATGACAATCTACTTCCCTTCGTCCTCTTAGCAAGTGTCTTATCAAATGTATTCTGTCTCTTGGGTGTTTTCTTGCCTCTCTAGAAGTCTCATTATAGAAAAAGACTCTGAAGCTGCTCATGGTGGGTGTCTGGAGATTGTCAGGGTAGAAATTGCAGGGGGTTCCAGAGCCACTGGATCATGGTCCCTTCTTGTAAGCTGGGGTCTCCTCAGGGCATGGTGGGGACAGGAAGCTGGGCATAGAGGGGAAGCGTAGACTCTCAGTGAGGCAGGCAGGGTCCTTTCTGGCTCCACTCCCTACCTGTCCATGTAAACTGCTTAACTTCTGACAGCCTTCACAAAATGGGAAGAAGAACAACCTAATAATGTCATATATAACAAATTATAGTGTGTATTTCAGGAGAAAACATGTGAAAATACAATTGACCCTTGAACACAGTTTGAACTGTGTAAGTCTGCATATGTGTGGACTTTTTTCACTAAATGTTAATTTCACTGAAGTGGTGCTACAGTCCTACGCAGTCTGTGACTGAGGGAATACAGGGATGTGAAGCTGTGGATACAGACGGTTGACTGTAAAGTTATACAGACATTTTTGACCGTTTGGAGTTTTGGCATCCTAGCCCCTGCATTGTTCAGGGGTGAGCTCGTCTCCACACAATTTCAGGCACAGTGGGTAGTTAAGAAGCATCAGTTTCTTTTATATTTTGAGCTTCCAGAGAATCAAAGTATTTTACATTTTTTATTGAATTTTTTCCCTTCATTTTTATTTATTTATTTTTTTACTTTACAATATTGTATTGGTTTTGCCATACATCAACATGAATCCACCACGGATATACATGTGTTCCCAATCCTGAACCCCCCTCCCACCTCCCTCCCCATACCATCCCTCTGGGTCATCCCAGTGCATCAGCCCCAAGCATCCTGTATCCTGCATCGAACCTAGACTGGTGATTCATTTCTTATATGATATTATACATGTATTAATGCCATTCTCCCAAATCATCCCACCCTCTCCCTCTCCCACAGAGTCCAAAATACTGTTCTATACATCTGTCTCTTTTGCTGTCTCACATACAGGGTTATCATTACCATCTTTCTAAATTCCATATATATGCATTAGTATACTGTATTAGTGTTTTTCTTTCTGGCCTACTTCACTCTGTATAATCGGCTCCAGTTTCATCCACCTCATTAGAACTGATTCAAATGTATTCTTTTTAATGGCTGAGCAATACTCCATTGGGTATATTTATTGAATTTTAAAGGACCTGTATTCATTTAGAAAGTAATTAAGTCTGATTCCTGAAATAGTGTGTGGTGATGGGAGAGTATGATGGGAACCAAGATCCAATAATCCCCAGATCATCGATTCTCATCCAGTTGTCAAGGCAACATAGGGTACCACAGCCCTCTCCAAGGGTGCACTAACAAACTTTGGTGGACACATAAAATTATCCAGATGCATTTTTTAAGAGCAGTTTCCGTCAGGGCAGCATTGAGCTGAGAGCCAGGCTACATCCGCTTCAGTTCAGTTCAGTTCAGTTCAGTCGCTCAGTCGTGTCCGACTCTTTGCAACCCCATGAATCCAAGCATGCCAGCCCTCCCTGTCCATCACCAACTCCCAGAGTTCACTCAAACTCATGTCCATCAAGTCGGTGATGCCATCCAGCCATCTCATCCTCTGTCGTCCTCTTTTCCTCCTGCCCCCAATCCCTCCCAGCATCAGAGTCTTTTACAAGGAGTCAACTCTTCGCATGAGGTGGCCAAAGTACTCGAGTTTCAGCTTTAGCATCATTCCTTCCAAAGAACACCCAGGGCTGATCTCCTTCAGAATGGACTGGTTGGATCTCCTTGCAGTCCAAGGGACTCTCAAGAGTCTTCTCCAACACCACAGTTCAAAAGCATCAATTCTTTCATGCTCAGCTTTCTTCACAGTCCAACTCTCACATCCATACATGACCACTGGAAAAACCATAGCCTTAACTAAATGGACCTTTGTTGGCAAAGTAATGTGTCTGCTTTTCAATATGCTATCTAGGTTGGTCATAACTTTTCTTCCAAGGAGTAAGTGTCTTTTAATTTCATGGCTGCAGTCACCATCTGCAGTGATTTTGGAGCCCAAAAAGATAAAGTCTGACACTGTTTCTAATGTTTCCCCATCTATTTCCCAGGAAGTAATGGGACCAGATGCCATGACTTTTGTTTTCTGAATGTTGAGCTTTAAGCCAACTTTTTCACTCTCCTCTTTCACTTTCATCAAGAGGCTTTTCAGTTCCTCTTCATTTTCTGCAATAAGGGTGGTGTCATCTGCATATCTGAGGTTATTGATATTTCTCCCGGCAATCTTGATTCCAGCTTGTGTTTCTTCCAGCCCAGCGTTTCTCATGATGTACTCTGCATAGAAGTTAAATAAGCAGGGTGACAATATACAGCCTTGGTGTACTCCTTTTCCTATTTGGAACCAGTCTGTTGTTCCATGTCCAGTTCTAACTGTTGCTTCCTGACCTGCATACAGGTTTCTCAAGAGGCAGGTCAGGTGGTCTGGTATTCCCATCTCTTGAACAATTTTCCACAGTTTATTGTGATCCACACAGTCAAAGGCTTTGGCGTAGTCAATAAAGCAGAAGTAGATGTTTTTTCTGGAACTCTCTCACTTTTTCCATGATCCAGCGGATGTTGGCAATTTGATCTCTAGTTCCTCTGCCTTTTCTAAAACCAGCTTGAACATCTGGAAGTTCATGGTTCACATATTGCTGAAGTCTGGCTTGGAGAATTTTGAGCATTACTTTACTAGCACGTGAGATGAGTGCAATTGTGCGGTAGTTTGATCATTCTTTGGCATTGCCTTTCTTTGGGATTGGAATGAAAACTGATCTTTTCCAGTCCTGCGGCCACTGCTGAGTTTTCCAAATTTGTTGGCATATTGAGTGCAGCACTATCACAGCATCATCTTCCAGGATTTGAAATAGCTCAACAGGAATTCCATTACCTCCACTAGCTTTGTTCATAGTGATACTTTCTAAGGCCCACTTGACTTCACATTCCAGGATGTCTGGCTCTAGGTGAGTGATCATACCATCGTGATTATCTTGGTCATGAAGATATTTTTTGTGCAGTTCTTCTGTGTATTCTTACCACCTCTTCTTAATATCTTCTGCTTCTGTTAGGTACATACCATTTCTGTCCTTTATCGAGCCCATCTTTGCATGAAATGTTCCCTTAGTATCTCTAATTTTCTTGAAGAGATCTCTAGTCTTTCCCATTCTGTTCTTTTCCTCTATTTCTTTGCATTGATTGCTGAGGAAGGCTACCTTATCTCTTCTTGCTGTTCTTTGGAACTCTGCATTCAGATGCTTATATCTTTCCTTTTCTCCTTTACTTCTTGCTTCTCTTCTTTTCACAGCTATTTGTAAGGCCTCTGCAGACAGCCATTTTGCTTTTTTGCATTTCTTTTCCATGGGGTTGGTCTTGATCCCTCTCTCCTGTACAATGTCACAAACCTCAGTCCATAGTTCATCAGGCACTCTATATAATCAGATCTAGGCCCTTAAATCTATTTCTCACTTCCACTGTATAATCATAGGGATTTGGTTTAGGTCATACCTGAATGGTCTAGTGGTTTTCCCTAATTTCTTCAATTTAAGTCTGAATCTGGAAATAAGGAGCTCATGGTCTGAGCCACAGTCAGCTCCCAGTCTTGTTTTTGCTGACTGTATAGAGCTTCTCCATCTTTGGCTGCAAAGAATATAATCCATCTGATTTCGGTGTTGACCATCTGGTGATGTCCATGTGTAGAGTCTTCTCTTGTGTTGTTGGAAGAGGGTGTTTGCTATGGCCAGTGCGTTCTCTTGGCAAAACTCTATTAGCCTTTACCCTGCTTCATTCCCCATTCCAAGGCCAAATTTGCCTGTTACTTCAGGTGTTTCTTGACTTCCTACTTTTGCATTCCAGTCCCCTATAATGAAAAGGACATCTTTTTTGGGTGTTAGTTCTAAAAGGTCTTATAGGTCTTCATAGAACCGTTCAACTTCAGCTTCTTCAGCATTACTAGTTGGGGCATAGACTTGGATTACTGTGATATTGAATGGTTTGCCTTGGAAACAAACAGATCATTCTGCATAATGATGCTAAAATTGCTGTAAGAGTAATGGCAAGAGAACTGTTACATGGGTACCACAGAAAGATTGGAGTTGGAAAACTCTGCCTGGTAAATATATAAATGAACACAGTCAGGAAAGGTCCTAATTCTATTAAAACAGTGACAAAACTTGAAGGGCAGTCAATTTACTGCTCAGTGATGTTACAGACAAGGTGAGGCACTGTGATGTCATGGCAGAGATCCCATTTAATGCTTGCTGACCTCTTTAGTGATGCTTTGAGATTTCAGCTTCTCCAGCGAAAGATACCAAAGTTTTTTGGCCCTCAAAAATTGTTCCTGAGAAGAAACCCTTTGTAAATCTCTAGACTGGATTGTGAGTGTCATCTGAGCTGAGGGAGGTTTCCTCCAGTGATGTGCTGGCAAGATCCATGAAAATACTGAGACCTGCTCTCTGAGATGGGCCTGGGCGCAGCTGATCCACCTGGAAATACTGCTTATGCTACTGGAACTAAACTGTCACCTGCTCACTCAAAAATAAGGACAGACTAACTCCTGGCATGGGACAGGGACTAAAGATGGAGGTCATAAACAGAGGCAAGATGATTGTGCTCAGGGAGCCCCTCCAAACAATCCAGTTATAAAGACTTTGATGTGTGGGATCAGAGCAGGGAAATCCCACTTCCCATAACAAACAAGTATAAATTCCTGAAGAGTTTTGTGTGAGATCAATCTATGTTTTCTGGATTAAATCTCATGGCCTTAAAGAGATCCCTTCTTCTACTCAGAGTGACTGACTAGGATTAGCAATGAAGGACAAACAATTTACATACCTTAAAAAGGAAGGTGGCAATATTTCAAACTGCTAGAGGAGTGTTCCAAGCGAGAAGAGTAGCAGTGAGCTCTAGGAGCACGCCAATGCCATTTGCTCCCGTGACACAGGGATGGTGAGTGTGGATGATAATGGAGGTGATCATGATGATATGATATAATGACGACATAATGACGATGATCACGACTATGATGATAACTAACGATGGTTTGATGATGGTGGTGGTGAGAGTGATGGTGGTGATGATATTGAGGATGTGATATGATGATGATAATGGTGATGGTGAAGACAGTGGCATGAAGCTAAAGTCCATGGGAGACTGCCTCTAGAGCAGGGGTTGGCAAACTATGGCCCATGGGCCAGATCTGGCCCACTTCCTGTTTTTGTAGATAAAGTTTTATTAACATACAGTCATGCTCATTTGCTTACATACTGTCTTTCGCTACCTTCACCCTAAATAACAACGAAGTTAAGTAGTTACAATAGAGACTATATGGCCCACAAAGCCTAAAAGATTTACCATTTGACCCTTTACAGAGAAGTGTGACAATTCCTGCTGTAGAAGGAAGGGGAGTTAGACTTCCTTCCATGTGTTCACTGGCCCAGTTTTCTTCAATCGCTTGTGAGCATAAAAACCACTTCGGAGCTTCTTATGTAGGCTTGTGGGCAGGTGGTTTGTGGACAATTCATTGATAAACACTTCACAGGGTCCATATACAGGTCTTTCAAAACCAGACATGTGGTTTTAAGAGAGCTTAAGTGCCTCTAATCCTCTAGTCTATTAAGTGAGGATTATATATTTTATCTAGAGGTGTTGGGAACCTAAATTGATGAAAAGTAGAAGAGTTCAACATTACATAAAGTTGAGTGGAATTAAGCTAGTTCAATCCTCCTGGAACAAATAAACATCTTCAAGCTTCTCACACCGGCCAGGATATAGTCCTTTAAGTTTGTCAGTCATTAAGTGGACCCACTGGAGAAAATTTTACATTGCCTTTAAATGATCCATTACTGTGATTTTGAGGGGAGCTTAAGTACTTACTATTGTCTCAGGGCAGTTAATGCCCCAGTTTTGAAATGCATTCTCTCCAAGAATCACCATTTTCAGTTTGTGATTTTTTTCCCTGGGATTTTTCTAAGAAGATAAAGCTAAATTAAATTCTTCTTCATACCGTCCAACATGAGTTATGGCCTCAGTCTCATTTAGCAACGTTCCCAATTTATCACCATTAAAAATGGTCTAAGAGGGCTTAATTTAGATAACATATTCCTTTGCTTCATTCCACTCCCCCGTGACTCGAAATTCTCCTTCTGGTGCCACAAAAAGACATAGGTTCTCCCTGAAACAGACATTACTGATTCCCAAATGATGTTCCTGAAGTGTGAGCTGATTTTCACGAAATGAGACAGATGTGTGGAGCTCCCACCAGCCACCTGCGATGGCTTCGGATCCACTTTTTAAATGAGAAAGGGAAGACATTCGGCAGAAATCCCTAGTTGTTCTTTGGGAAAGAGGAATCTTGGCCGAGGAGGCTACACCAATTCCACATATTCAGGCTTCTGAAACCCACAGGCAAGGGGGAGATATCATTCTTGGATTAGTTGGCTGTAAATGCAGAGATAATGAGACATGCCTGAGACCAGAGAAGGCTGGTTTTGATACTTGTATCAAAACTGACAGGTGGTGAAAAATGACAAACACACTTGGGGAAAACATCTCTCGATTAGATAAAGAGCTTTATGGAAAACAAGTTCAATGTTTGAGGAGGGCGGCACAGTGTAGCCTGCAAGAAACAGGATCCCCACATCATTCACTTGCTCTATTTCCTGGTATAATCCCCATCCAAGGGTCTTGTGGACCCCACCCTTGCTAATGCCATTTGGAGATTTATTTTCATTTAAGAGACTTGCCATTTCTGTGTATAAAACTAATGTGTCTTAAGGGCAGTGTGTGTGTTTATTCAGAAGTGACAAAGAGTTACAAAAAAGAAAATCAACATTAGATCCCCAAACTCTGAAACACAGACGTAACCATGTGAACATTTCACTTTTTACACCCGTTTTGGCTGTGTCCAATGTATGAAGAAATACGGGGTGTACATGAATTACAAAAGTAGATCTTGTGCTTCTTAGCAACTAGCTTTTCTCTGAAAAATACTTTGCGAAAACCCCACAGGTGTAGATATTCACAATCATTTTTGAATATGGAAGTGCTGTCCTATTGCATGAACAAATCCCAGCTTATATAATCAGTTGCTTATTGGAGGCACTTAGCGTGTTCCCAAGTTTTTGTTTTTATTCGTAAAGCACTGACAGCCCCCCTGATGTCCACCACCTAGACCCTCTGTCCAGTCCTTTTCTTATAAACACACCCTCCCCTCCCAGTCCCACTGTGGCAGATGAAGGGTTAAGGTCACACATTTAACAGGTAAAACTGGGAGCCATGCATGCAGCTCTTTCCTTGGTTTCCAAACACCTGCCAGGGTGTGTCTCCCATGCTCTCCAGGAAGGAGAGGAGACAGTGTCCAGTGTCAGACAGGAGCCCAAGGCAGCCGGGCACCCAGGACTCTCCTCCAAAGATCACCGACCTCCTTCCCTCTGACACACTCGCTGTTCTCCAAGGCAAGGCCCCTGCCGATGCCCAGCATGGTGATGTTCATTCCCTTTGATTGTCCACTTTAGGGACTAAAGGAAGAATGATGGTTGGTGATTTAGACTTTCAACCCTGGTGCGAGCTCACATTTAGTGAAAACCCAGCGGTCTCTGAGCAATGCTCTTTGACCCGTTTTCAGAAAGCAAACTGAGAACTTTAAGTCTTTAAAAAGTGATTCAAATACAATCACAGACGCTGGGTAATGGGAACACAGGGATCATTGAGCTATGCCTTCTACTTTTTTGTACATTTGAAATTTTCCATAGTAAAAAGTTGACCAAAAAGGAACCCAAATGAGCTTAGCTGTGAGGATTCAATGCCCTCGTGGATTTAAGAGCAAGTCTACTTAAATGAATTTAAGTAACAATTCTACTTCCCTTATGGCTCAGAGAGTAAAGAATTTGCCTGCAGTGTGGGAGACCCAGATTCAATCCCTAGGTCAGGAAGACTCCCTGGAGAAGGAAATGGCAGCCCACTCCAATATTTTTGCCTGGAGAATTCCATGGACAGAAGAGCCATGGGGTCGCAAAGAGACACAACTGAGTGACTAACACTTTTTCTACTTAAAAAAAAAAAAAAAACCCTACACACAGTGAATTTCAAGCTGCTTCATGAAGCACACATGCCTTAATTTCTGTTCTCTGTTCCATCACAAAGTTTTCTTTGTAAGTTCCATTTTCCCTTTCCTGCTGGAGAACATCACTCCATGGAGAAAAGCCCATTCAGCCATCAGTCCAGGGAATGGGGAATTTTCCAGGCAGTCGTATTTCTTGGAGAGGAGGAGAGAAAATACATCTCACTTCCGTATCTCAGACAAAACCAGGGAGAGCCACATGGAAAGAGAGGAGGAAGGGCCAGGAATGCAGGTGTCCCCTTCTCAGAATACCCTGGCCAACTCAGCCCACGTGACTCTCTCTTGCAAATGGCACTTGAGTCGAGGTCATTAAAATGCTCCTGATTTATGGCAAGTTCATGGCAAATTTACTGGGGGTCTCACAAAAGTTATTGTTGTGATGGTTTGAACAGAGCTAGGGCAGGGCAACTGCACGGGTGGGCCCCCCACAAGCTGTCACCTCTACCCTGGCTCTCCGCTTCCTGGAAGATGGATTATAGTGGCACTGCTGTGGTTTCTCAGCGTGACAGGAGCGAGGCTTGGCCAAGGTGGCCGCCTTCCAGAGCCACCTCATGAGTTAACAGCAAACATCAGGCAAGTCTCATCTTGATTTAGCTGGAAATCAGGAAGGCAGGAGCCGAAAGCGTGGCTGACAGCTTCCAAGCACTTCTCCCTCCTCGGTGCTTATCACAGCCCCAACGCAGTCAGCCCCTGACTTTCCTGGGGTTCACTCACCCCAAAGAGGATCCCTTCCCAGATTTCATGCTGGGTAAATATCAGTGAGCCCCAGTTTTCCAAAGTGGTCTACCACACACCTGTGCTACTGGAGAGAAGGTGGGAGGGACGTGTGCAGGACAGGAGGAGAGCAGCCCATCACCGTCCATGTGTGATGAGGCATTTTCATTAAAAAGAAAGATGGATTGTCAACCAGGCAACAGGATCTGACATGCAATTATGTCTGTGCACCTGCAGCTCGCCCCATATGCAAAATCCACAGGTGCAAACCTTGAGTCCAAAGACAGCCCTTTAAATCACCCGGCTCCAGATACGCCAGCGGTTCCTGTCGGAGCAGGAAGGCTGCTTTCAGGGAAGAGAAACTGTGGGAGAAGCTCATTCAGGACTTCTTTCTCACACTTGGTTGTGCTTCCTTCATCCAGGGAGAACTTTCACCCTGGAGAAATGACAAGCCTTTCTCTGGATCATTTCTGCAGCTGGTGTCCTATTCTCCTGCCCGACACAAATGAGGGGAGGAACGTTTGTCTTGTGTGTGTGCGTCTGAACAGCTAACACCATGCTGGCTCATCCGTCTTCTCTGGGCATCTCACTAGGACACTGGACATCTCCGTGTTTCGGCACCCTTCTGCATCTCCTTTCAGGCACGTCACCAAACCACACCTTTAAAGCTGCAGACACCCCCACCAGAAGCTTCTGTCCCTCCAGCACCTCCACTGTCATCATTTTTGCTGTCTTCCAGGGACGAGCCTACACACAACCTCACCCTGAAGGCTATGCCCTCTCTGCCCCACACACACTCTCTTCTCTCTCCCCTCTCTGAACCCCAATTGTATTTTGTCCCTCTTTGTCACTTTGATAATTCTTACCATGTATCAAGGAGAGCTGTGCACCTTTCTCAACCACGTTAATACCGGTGAAGTTAGTGACTTGAACCCTCAATGAGGGTGGTTGAGCTGACAGTTGTGCTTGCCTTGCCTTATTCAGTTCTCAGGAAAACCCATGTAACAACTGCTATTTTAAGTCCATTTTACAGATGAAGAAATTGAGGCTCAGGAAGATTCATTCATTTTTTTTAAATATAAATTTATTTATTTTAATTGGATTCTAATTACTTTACAACATTTTTAACAAACATTTCTCGACTTCCAGGTATAAGCATGTTGTCTCAGGCACTGGAGACATAAGAAGTGAAAAAAGAAAAAGAAACGCCGCTCTCATGGAGCACGTGGTCTGGTTAGAGAAAAGCTGTCAAAAGGGAACACATGACCAAGATACTTTCAGATGACAGTGCGTAAAGGAAACAAAATGCACGAATACAATAGAAAGTCACTGGGTGGGGTGGGGGAGTGGGCAGAGTAGGGAAAAGGCAGAATTCTAGCAGTGATCTCAAGGAGGTGGGGGATGAGCCATTCAAAGAGCTTTAGGAGGAACCGCCAGGAAGAAGGAGCAGAAGATGAGAAGGATGAGAGTCAAAGAACATGGATATCCAGGGTGAGGGGAGCACAGAAAGCCAGGGAGAGGCAGGCGATGGTGGGAGGAGAGGAGGGAGAAGGAAGAGGTCCTGCAGGTGCTTGGGTGGCCCCTGTGCTCACAGAGGTGACCAGGCGGAAGTGACGGTCCTGATACTCCACCCCATTTCCCCAGTGCCCCAGGATAGGGAGCATGCTCTCACTGTCTCCCGCAGCTTCACGAAGTCCAGCACCCAGGTAGGCACACTCCACCAGATGTCTACCTGCACTCCACCTGCTGTGATGCCCGAGTCCTGCCAACCCTACACATTAGTTACTCTTATTATCAGCCTTCTGCAGGCAGGAACCTAAGGCCCAGCAAGGTCACCAGGTAGTCATGGGGCCTTGAACACATGCAGTCTGGGTCCCTAGCCCACCTCTTTGGGGCTAGAGGTTGTGGGTGGGTGTGCAGGTAACCCGCCTTGAGTGATGTGCCACCGAAGCCCCTAGGGATGTTCCAGGGTGTGGCCGCTACTCTCCATGGGCAGTGACCACCCTGCAGAAGTGTTTCTGGAAAGCCACCCTAAAGGGGATGCTATATCTGAGAACTGAGCACAAATGGCCCAAGAATCGGAAGCCCTGATTAAGTGTGTGATTTCTTCGCAGAATTCAACTCCTGTGCTATATGAGAGACAACCTCAGCCCAAGCTGGGGCACTGGTGACCTTACCCCTGGCCCTGGGCTTAGCTCTCATGAACTTTACAGTGATGCCAGATCACCCCTGCTTTAGCGTGGCCTGTCCCCAGATGGCCCCAGCTGTCTGTCATCAGCAATAGTACCACCACATCAGGAGGGGCAAAGGGTGAGATCTCATGAAGTTTTCTACAGATTTTGTTTTCCCAAGACTCTTCGCGAATGAGATGCTCCCATCACTCCTGACAATAGGAAAACAGAACATCGCACAATCATTAGATTTTATTTATGAGGGAAGGCCTGAGTTTGCTAAAGCCATTGTTGCGCATGTATAAGTAACAGTGGCATCTCCCCACGTCCACCAGGAGAAGCTGGGCTGCAAGAATTTAAAAATCATAATAAAGTGATTGACAGAGAGGACACTTCAGGCTCTGAGTCCTAGGATCTGCTTTTAAATATTTGAAAAGTATGATTTTATGCATAAAATGGGCTTCCCAGTTGGCACTAGTGGTAAAGAACCTGCCTGCCAATGCAGGAGATGTAAGAAATGCGGGTTTAATCCCTGGGTGGGGAAGATCCCCTGGAGGAAGGCCTGGCAATCCACTCCAATATTCTTGCATGGAGAATCCCATGGACAGAGAAGCCTGGTGGGCTACAGTCCACGGGGTGGCAAAGAGTCAGACATGACTGAAGTGAATAAAAAATAGCTAGGAGGAAATATATCTCGAGTCTCAAGGGGCCCAAGGAGATCAAACCAGTCAATCCTAAAGGAAATCAACTCTGAATATTATTGGAAGGACTGATGCTGAAGCTGAAATTCCAATACTTTGGCCACCTGATGTGAAGCAACTCATTGGAAAAGACGATGATGCTGGGAAAGACAGAAGGCAGGAGGAGAAGAAGACAACAGAGGATGAGATGGTTGGATGGCATCACCGACTCAATGGACGTGAGTTTGAGCAAGCTCCAGGAGATGGTGAAGGACAGAAAGCCTGGCATACTACAGTCCATGGGGTCACAAAGAGTCTGACATGACTAAGCGACTACGCAACAAAGTGTTAATATTAGCAATGAGGGATTGTAGGTAGTTATTGGGGTTTTTTTTTTTCCTCTTTTAAAAAGTTATCTGTGCTTACTAAAATTTGATATGATATTTTCCAAAGAATTCATGATAGGAGCGTAAACGTGTACCTTCAACTCAGATGTCCAAGGAGCACATCGAATGGTGTGACAGTCCTCTCTTCCTGCTCCAGGACATCTTTGGACCCAGTAGGGGCCCTCAGCACACAGGCACTGCCCTTCCTAGAGACACAGTTGTTCTGCTGGTAATTGTTCCAGATGCATGAGTAGGTCTGGGTGTTTATCTGGCTTTTGGTCAAGTTTTGGTGACAAACTGCCCAACCCTTTGAAAGCCCTCCTGAACTCAGCTGAGTGGAACCATTCCCCACTTTCATGCCATCTTTGGCTACAGGTCCAGCAGGAGATCCAAGTTGAGACAATCAATGCTCTCAACCTAGAATCTGAGTTACAAGCAGAGAAATGACACTCCTACAGGATCTCACAGATGGGGCTGTTAATTCGCCTCTGCCAGCAGGAGGACCTTAGCAAAACACTATCCCCTGTACTGCAAGCCTTCTTCCAGTCAGTTGTCACCATTTGTTACATGAACTCTGATTGGTGTTTTTGTTCTTGCCATGATCCTGGATTGAAGGCAGACCCCATTCTACATTCCTAACTTAGGCATGAAGATTTCAAGGACCCAAAACCCAATAGACACAGCCAGCGGTCAATTTCCTTTGGTGGAGGTAAAGACTCAGTGTATCTGTCCAGACACCGTTGCATGAAGAGGGAGTCAGGCTTGCAAAGCAGCACCATGAAGGGACTTGGCTGGAGTTGACCCCTTCAAGGCAAGGGTCCTATTAGGACTTTATTCCCAGCCCTCCACACTGACCCAGAGGCACTGGCTACATGCTCTTTGCTGTCCAAATGCAAAGAATCAGTAACACCTGTGCCCCACAATCCATCCTTCATTTTGCCCATGAGATTGAGACTATAGAGAGTCAGTCTGACAGGTGTCCCAAGCCCCTCATCCCTGTAGAACCAAGTCACAAGCCTGTTTCAGACCTATGTCTGCAGAGAACACAGTGGTCTGTACTTGTGCAGAGCCTCTCAGGCTTCATTTTGCTCTGAAATTACCTGGGAGGCTTGACTATGGACACAGAGGGGGAAGGGGAAGGTGGGATGAACTGAGAGAGGAGCCCTGACATACACACTGCTGCTGCTGCTGCTGCTGCTAAGTCGCTTCAGTCGTGTCCAACTCTGTGCGACCCCGTAGACGGCAGCCCACCAGGCTCCCCTGTCCCCGAGATTCTCCAGGCAAGACCACTGGAGTGGGTTGCCATTTCCTTCTCCAATGCGTGAAAGTGAAGTCGTTCAGTCGTCTTCGACTCTTCGCGACTTCATGAACTGCAGCCTACCAGGCTCCTCTGTCCATGGGATTTTCCAGGCGAGAGTGCTGGAGTGGGGTGCCATTGCCTTCTTTGGACATATACACACTACCATGTGTAAAATAGCTAGGTAGTGGGAAGCTGCTATTTCCACAGGGAGCTCAGTTAAGTGATCTGTGATGACCTAGAGGGGTGGGATAGGGGTAAGAGAGGCTCAAGAGTGAAGAGATATATGTATGCATACAGCTGATTCACTTCGTTGTACAGCAGAACCTATCACAACATTGTAAGCAATTACATTCCAATAAAACAAAATGCCCATACTGACTCTGTGCTTCTGAGATGGGGCCTGAGACTCAGCATTTACACTAAGACGGTACTGATGCTGCCAGTTCGGGGACCACAGTCTGAGACACAAAAGCCAAGATCGTATTATCATTACAGCTGGCCTTTCTATGAAATCTTAATCCAAATGAGCCAGTGATGTTCAAAGTGAATCATGAAGTCAACAAATAATCCCTTATCCAGTGGATTTATGGTGATAAGAATCAAGAAACTAAGATCTTCATATAATCTTGAACAATCTTCACCTTTCTGGACTTTGTTTCCTCATCTACAAAATGGGGACAATGCCAGCATTGACCTTGTACATAATTGTGGGATTTAAATAACGTAATACACGTAATCTCTGAGCAGAAGGTCATACACAGGATAAGCACGTGGTACACGACAGCTGGGAGGATGACCGTTGATGAGAAAATGATGGCGTTGAGGATGATGGCAGTGTGGATGGTGGTGCTAATGGCTGGTTAACTGAACATGATTTTGGTGAGGTCTGCAGTCGGGGTCCCTGCTAGAGCCACCATGACAATGACCTGCAGCCAGGGCTTCAGAGGCAGAAAGGAATGAGTCTGGGATTTCGCTCCAGAGCTGTTGAGCTTGATTTATTGGTTTGGCTCTTTGAGTACATTTCTTGGAGTTGATTTATTGAAGGTTATTTGTTGTCTTTTGTCAGAGAAGTCACCTCACAGCAAGTCTTCCTTCCAAGTCAGAGGGGACATTCTGGGCTTCCCTGCCATGTCTGACCCTGCAGAAATGATCTTCTTAGAAATCGAGGCATTAAATAACCTCTGCAGGGCTGTTAGGGGAGTTCAACTTCTTTTTTTTCCAACCAGGTGCCTTTTTGAATTCAAAAAGAATTGGATTTCTTTCACGGAAGTGAAAATTAAAGAAATTGCACAAAAATTACTACAAGACCCAAAGAAAACAGAACACTTACCTGCAGGTGACAGCAAAGTGATGTTCATATGTATTTAAACTATTTGATTACATTGATGGCTAAATACTCCTTGAAACATACACATCATTGTTTGGAGACACGGAAAAAATTGGAGGAAGTCTGTCAATAAGAAAACAGCTGATTTAAAACCTGTCTGTTTTTCTCAACGGAAGACCAGTTTTCCTAAGAACTGCTTTGGTTTTATCCTGCGGTTTTGGCATGGAAAACCAATTCAGATGGAACACTAGTTCAAAACTAAGGCCAACTCAAATGGTCTTTTTCTCAATTGAAAAACCAATTCAAATGGAAGACCAATTCAAAATGAAAAACATCAGTCTGAGATGCATTCTAATGTTATGTAAATAGTACGGTAAAGATTGTACTGATGAAAAGAACTCTGGAGGTGTTCCACAACAATGTGAAACAGTGCCACCTAACTGTATGTTTTTTAAATGGTTACAATGGTACATTTTATGGTATATGTGTTTCACCACAACACAAACAAAATTGTGGCAAAAGTATCAAGGTATATATACATATATATATATATAGAGAGAGAGAGACTAACAGAATAAGACTCTGTTTCAGCATAATAGAATTTAATTTATAAGAATTTGATTTAACAGCCATGTTAATGTAGGAGGCCTCATTACATTAATGGTGAGGGGATGAAGCAAGCCAAGCATTTAAGAAGAAAGAAACTCATTTCAGAATCTCATCCAGATTACAAACATTTTAATGTAAAAAAGAACAATCAAAGTACGAGAAGAAAATTTAATTGCACAACATGTAGTCTTGCCGAGAAGGGGAATTTTACTAAGTATGACATTAGAAATCCCAAACACAAAATATTGGCAGATTTGACAAAGCAAAAGCACATACACTACACGCATAAATACCCAAAATTTTAAAAGTTAAAAGACAAATTTGGAACATATTTTGCATTGTACATAACAAAGGGTTAATAACCTTTTACTAGAAATATGCTTAATGTATGTTGTCCAATAGAAAAATGGGGAATGAACTCAAACATTTGTTTTACAAAAGAGGAAATACATTTAAACTATCAATCAAAATTAATCAGGGAAATGTAATGTCAAACAAAGTAAGGAAACCCTTTCCACTGTATCAGATTGGACAAATTAAAAATGAATGAAAATAAGCTGGCACGCTTCCTTGAATGTGGTTTTGTAATATGCTATCAACATTGTAAAACATGCACGTATTTAAATAATCACATTCTGCATAGTCAAGGACAGATACAGAGAGAGATGGAGATGAAGAGTGAAGAATGGAAACGATCAGAAAGAACATATGGCATTTTGATCCAAAGTTTCTGAAGTCCCTGAAGAATTTTGCCAAGAGAAAATTCCTTTTGCTGCATATGCTTGTCTCCACAAACACAGGCTTGTTCTCTCCACATGTGCACGAGAAGAAACAGAAAAAAAAAAGAAGACAAGATCTTTCATGCCAGTTTTTGTAGTGAATTCCTTTGAGGCATGTAGAATCTCTGAAAACTTCCTTGTGTATGCACATTCTCAAAGACTGTTTTCCATGAAACTAACCTAAATCAAACACTGTCATACCACTATAGGATTTTCAGGGTAATCTTCCCACTTCACTGTTGTCCAGTTTCTCTGTTGTTTTTATACTCTCTATTTCATTTATTTCCACTCTAATCTCTTTTTTTAAAAACATGGACTTTTTTTTTTTTTTTTACTTTATAATATTGATGTGTGGCAAAACCAATACAATGCGGACCATTTTTAAAGTCGTTATTGAATTTGTTACAATTTTGCTTCTGTTTCATGATTTGGTGTTTTTGGCCTGGAGGCACATGGAATCCCAGTTCCCCGATCAGGTATCCAACCTGCACCCCTGCACTGGAAGAGGAAACCTTAACCACTGGGCCACCGGGGAAGTCCCTCCACTCTAAATCTCGATCATGTCCTTCCTTCTATTTGCTTTGGGGTTAGTTAACTTTCTTTTTTCTAGTTTCTTAAGGTGAAAGATTAGGTTATTGATTGAAAATCTTTCTCATACAAAATGACCCTATTTACAAGTTGAATTTCCTCCTAAAAACTGCTTTGGTTGTATCCTGTGGCTTTGATATTTTGATTTCCACAAAAATTGAAACAAGTTCCTCCTCAAAAGACACTAGCTACTGAGTATAAATTAACCCGAAGAATGGGATAAAATACTTACAAATCATACTCCTGATAGAGGACTAACATTCGGAATATGCAGAGAACTGAAACTCAAGAACAACAACTCTATTCAATAACAGACAAAGGGTTTGAGTAGACATCTCTCCAAAGATGCATGAATAAACAGTAAGTACATGAAAAGCGGTTTTTAGCTGGCCAGTTAGTAGTTGAGCAGGTGTTCATAAGTATTATATTTTTTTGGTGTGTTGAAATGGGCTCTCCTGGTGGCTCAGTGGGTAAAGAATCTTGCAGAGAGGGCCACCTGAGTTCGATCCCTGGGTCAGGAAGTTCCCCTAAAGGAGGGCATGGCAACCCACTTCAGTTCTTGAGATGCATGTCACTTGCATCTGAAACTTGACTTTCCATACCCATACTCTTGCTGACAGCTTACCTGGGGCAGAAAAATCAGTTATCCCAAAAAATTTACCATCACCACCCAGGACCTGCTTTTCTGGATTCTAAGGGATAAGTCCACGCCTAGTACTCTGTAGGAAGTAGAGACAAAAGGCCAAGAATCTACTGGAAGCGGTGGGGTGGTCTCCACCAAGACAGCATCAGCATGCAACCATTGAAAATGGCTTGTTCACAAAACACTACACAATAGCTCTTCATCTACAAAGTCACCGTGGCAAATATCTCCCCAGTGAATTAGGTGTTTGTGTGTTTTGCTGAAAACGGTATCTTTTCTAAAAGATTGCTACCTAAATAAGAATGCTCTGGAGATCCTAATACAGAAATAAAAGGATGGTTCTGTCAACTCTGGTGTCTCTTTTAAGGAAGAGAAATGTGACGCTCTGAGCCGCCTGCCTCCCATACATCTTTCTCCAGTCCTCTCCCCCTACCTCTCTCCCCTCCTCACTACCTCCCTCTCCCTCCTCGGCCTTGTTTCCAGCGCTCAAACTGTCAGAAAGCCCTCAAATCTGTGCACTCATCCCAGAGAGCTCCAGGCTGTGCGTTCTGCACAGAGGCTGTGTCATATTTACATATTTTAAGGGGGATGCACCACGAGTGCTCTCAGTAGGGACGTGGTGGGGCTTTCAGCTTTCTAAGGCAACATCACCTATTCCTGGAAACAATTAGAGTCCTTCACAAAAGCCCCAATGCACACTGAACAGGGCTGGGAAAATGAAGGGAAGCACAAGACTGCCCTGGAGAGACAGTCTCTGACTCATTGCCAACCATGGAGATGGTGGAAGAAGCACCAGAGTGAACACCTCCGAGGACTCGCCGCAGGGAAGCTGGTAGCCTCTTCTCTTACAGAGATGGACAGAGCCCTAGAAAGGCAGTGCTGTGCCATGCGCTTTGTGTATTAATTACGTGGTGTTGATCAGGCCGGCTGGCTTGACCTGCTGCCTCCCACGTAGCAGCTGCGCCAAGTTCAGTGCAGCAGGTTAGGAAACAGAGGGGTTTGGTTTTTGTGTTTGGATGCAGATGTATTCGGAGAAGGCAATGGTACCCCACTCCAGTACTCTTGCCTGGAAAATCCCATGGACAGAGGAGCCTGGTGGGCTGCAGTCCATGGGGTCGCTAAGAGTCAGATACGATTGAGCGACTTCACTCTCACTTCTCACTTTCATGCATTGGAGAAGGAAATGGCAACCCGCTCCAGTGTTCTTGCCTGGAGAATCCCAGGGACAGGGGAGCCTGGTGGGCTGCCGTCTATGGGGTTACACAGTCGGACACGACTGAAGCGACTTAGCAGTAGCAGCAGCAGCAGACACATTCTGTGGGCACCACCTATGCGATCAAATCAAACTCATGTTTCCTTTTTGTGCAGTGCCCAGAGAATGGGACATACTTGGTTCTTTCAACAAGATAGGCAAGAGGGCTTGCAAGCTGATAACCCCTCCCCAGTTCTCATACTCATCAATTTACAGGGTAGCATCTAGCTGCCAGGGGCTTCCCAGGTGGCGGTAGTGGTAAAGAATCCACCTGCAAAGCAGGAAACATAAGAGACATGGGTTCGATCCTTGGGTAGGGAATATCTCCTGGAGGAGGGCATGCCAACCCACTCCAGTCTTCTAGCCTGGAGAATTCCATGGACAGAGGAGCCTGGCGGGCTACAGTCCAGGGGGTCACAAAGAGTCAGACACGCCTTAGCTACTAAGCAAGCACACATGCACCTAGCTAGCAAGCACCATTCTGGACCCTTCGTGAGCACGGTTTTTGTCTTTTTCACAATCCAACCATTTAGCAGAATGCTGGATTTAAAACTGGGAGGTTACTTTTTTAATTTTTATTTATTTGCCTACATACTTACTTACCTATTTGGTTAGCCAGGTCTTAGCTGCGGCAGGCAGTCACACAAGATCTTTGATCATGTGTGATCTTTCATTGTGGCCTTGTTGTCGTTTAGTCTTTGCAACCCATGGACTGTAGCCTGCCAGGCTCCTCTGTCCATGAGACTCTCCAGACAAGAATACTGGAGTGGCTTGCAGTTTACTCCTCTGGGGGATCTTCCGACCCAGGGATAGAACCTGCCTGTCCTGCGTGGTAGGTGGATTCTTTACCACTGAGCTGCCTGCGAACACTTAGTTGTAGCATGTGGAATCTAGTTCTGTGATCACGTACGGAACCCAAGCCTCTGGCATTGGGAACACAGAGTCTTAACTACTGGACCACCAGGAAAGTCCTGGGAGGTTTTTACCTGCCTGTTTTTATTAGTTTTTATTTTATTTTTCCCTCAAAGCTATATAACTTGTGAGTGGCAGAGCTGAGGTAGGAGTCTAAGTCTCCTACCTCCAGAGGCATCTTCCACAAGGAATCAGTGTACCAAGCACAGAACGGCACCTGCACCAACCCTGAGGGATGCCCACATCGGCATATGAGAATATGTATTAGTAGCAAGAGAATGGGTAAACGGTGTTACCCGTGTCAGAAACCAAGAGCTCAAAGTGGGCTGGAGATTGTTACTCCTGGAGTCTGCATTTTATCCCAGAGGTGGATGCTACTCCTTTGAAAGTGGAGAAAACGGTCCTTTCACAGCTGTTCAGGCCCTTGGCTTCCTGAGAGCTGCCCTGTTTACCATGGATTGTTTTCATGAATGTGTTCATCCCATGGGAAGAAGGTGGGGTTCTCTCTTCAATGTCTTTTGACCATGAGCTCCGACCTAGGATGGTGCTCAGCAGAGAGCAGATATATAATAAGCATTTGACAAATAAAAGAGGGAATTTATTACTTACATGTTCTTTGCACAGCATTTCAGTAGGCATTGGCACTTTTTTTTTCAGATAATACAATTTATTTATTTGGCCATGCTGGGTCTTCATTGCTGCACAGGCTTTCTCCAGCTGCAATGAATGAGAGCTACTCTCTAGTTGCAGTACCTGGGCTTTTCACTGTGGTGTCTTCTCTTTTCACAGAGATTGGGCTCTAGGGTGCACAGACTTCAGTAGTTGCAGTTCCCAGGCTCTGGGGCATAGGCTCAGTCGCTGTAGTGTATAGCCTTGGTTGCTCCCAGGCATGCAGGATCTTCTCAGACCAGGGATCAAACCCATTCTCCTGCATTGGCAGGTGTATTTTTTATCACTGGGCCACCAGGGAAGCCTGCATTGGGACTTTGAAGCCCTCGATATGGGTAATGATCAGTAGGAGAGGGTAAAACAAAGTCACTCACAAATGAAACACCAGGCAGAATAATAGAAGTGTCACAAAACAAAAAAGTGCCCAGAGCACAAAGCAAAGACCACCAGTGTCATGACAACCTCATCTCATTGTTCTTTGCTCCACTCTCAAAGCTGGGAAAAGTGTGTGGCGTGTTTGTGGGCACCCAATAAATGCCAGAGGCGTGATTAATAATCAAAATTCTCATTTGTCTGAAAACTCTACCCAGCATTTGAGCAAAACTGGAGAACATTTTTAAAAAACATAGTAGACTTTCAGATATAAGGGGAAATTGAGAAAATACTACTGAGAGTTCCCAAAAGCCCCATGTCCGGTTTTCTCTTTTATTAGCCTCCTATATTACATGGTACGCTTGTCACAATTAGCAACCAATATTGATGTATCATTAAAATTTATGACTTATCCAGATTTCCTGAGTTTCTAGCAAACATCTTTTCTGTTCAGGATCCCACTCAGGGCACCTTGCTGCATTCAGCTGTCTGGTCTCCTGATGTTCTTTCTGGCTGTGGAAGCGCCTCCAGACTGCCTTGATTGTGATGACCTTGGCAGCTTTGAGGTGTGTTGGTCAGGTATGTTCTGAGATGTCCCTCCACTGGAATTTGTCTGATGTTTTCTCCTGTTTATACTGGAGTGATGGGTTTTTGGAAGATCGCACAGGCCAAGCGCCCTTCTCATCACATCCCGTGAAGGGCATGTGAAATCAGCATGACCTCACTGTCTCGACCTTAATCATCCGGCTGAGGTCATGCTTGACAGATTTCTCTGCTGAAAAGTTATTCTTTCCTCCATGTTTCCATACTGTGGGCTTTGGGGAAGGAAGTCCCTGTGTGTAGCCAACAGGCAAGTAGAGGGGAGCTGCGCTTCTACCCATGAGGGCAGAGTATCTATTATACATATGTTACTTGAAATTCTTCTGCGCAGATCTGTCTCATTTATTTAATCATTAATTTACATCAATATGGGCTGACAGATATTCATTTTGTAACTGGTATTATAATCCAATATTCCCTTATTTATTATGTTGCTTGTATTGTCCCAACTTTAGCCCCTGGGAGTTTTCCAGTTGGCTCCTGTGGTATTTGACATACTTGGATCAATGTGATTTTTAAAAATATTTTTTCAAGATATTTTTGATGTGGACCATTTTTAAAGTCTTTATTAAATTTGTTACAATATTGCTCCTGGTTTTTCAGCCGTGAGGCATGTGGAGTCTTAGCTCCCCAACCAGGGATCAAACCTACACCCCTCATGGCAGGAGGCAAATCTGAACCACCAGACCACCAGAGAAGTCTCCATCAGTGTGGTTTTTTTGAGCACTCCCTTCCTTTCTGGCATTGCAAGATTCCCTAGGCATGTCTTGTATTGATACAGTACCTATTCCATCCCTAGGATGAGCCACTTTCCCAAGAAGAACAGTGTGGAAACTAAGATCTGGCACAAGGAATGCTCGTTTCTCCTGTGGCCATTGTTTCCAGGCCTTCTCACCTGACCAAGCAAGGCAACATGAGTATAGGTACCAACTGATATATATGGGTTTATCTATAGATGTTTCCCAGAGTATTGCTTAGTATCTATATTAAGCTACAATGAGTTCACACTGGTGTCTCTAAGCCATGACCACATGGCTCATTCTGACCTTCCCTATCTGCAATCTCCTGCCCTTGCAGTAAGCCACCTGGTTCCCATCAGCTGATACCCATTTATGTACATTGCGTACAGCCGATTCCCATCGTTACATTTCAGCATAGGGATAGCGTTTCATACCCTCTTGGGAAACAGTCAATAGGAACAGACTTGTTCACCCCCATGCCCATCAGGAAACCTGTTTCCTGTAGCTGTAATGTACTTAGATTCTCCTGTAACAGTCTTCATTCCTTTCTGGAGTCCTTTCAAATGATCTCAAACAGGGGCTCTGTATCAATCTAGAGGGGTGGGATGGGGTGGGAGATGACAGGGAGGTTCAAACAGGAGGGGATATATGTATACCTATGGATGATTCATGTTGAGGCTTGACAGAAAAGAACAAAATTCTGTAAAGCAATTATCCTTCAATAAAAAAATAAATTAAAAAGGAAAAAGAGAAAATGCAAAAAATGATTTTTTAAACATTTGGATATAAAGGTTTACTCTCTGCTCTGTTAAGTTCTATGCCTTTTGACAAATTCAAAATGTCCTATATCCACCACTACAGTATCACACAGCATGGTTTCAGTTCAGTTCAGATCAGTCACTCAGTCGTGTCCGACTCTTTGCGACCCCATGAATCGCAGCACGCCAGGCCTCCCTGTCCATCACCATCTCTCGGAGTTCACTCAGACTCATGTCCATCGAGTCCATGATACCATCCAGCCATCTCATCCTCGGTCGTCCTCTTCTCCTCCTGCCCCCAATCCCTCCCAGCATCAGAGTCTTTTCCAATGAGTCAGCTCTTCGCATGAGGTGGCCAAAGTACTGGAGTTTCAGCTTTAGCATCATTCCTTCCAAAGAAATCCCAGGGTTGATCTCCTTCAGAATGGTTTATTCCTCTAAAATATTCGGACTTCATCTCTTCCTTCCTCCTCCTCTTGAACCCCTGAGTAATATTCGGTCAATGTGGTTTTGCCTTTTTGTAAAACATTGTATAATGGGAACCGTACAGTTTGTTGTCTTTGCAGACTGGTTCCTTCCACTTAGCATTGGCATTTAAGTTTCTTCCATGACTTTTCACAGCTTGAGAGCTTATTTCTTTTGATCACTGAGTAATATTCCACTGAATGTCACTGTCTGTTTGTCCATTCATGTTATGAGGGACGACTTGATTGCTTTCAGTGTTCAGTGACTATGCATAAAGCTCCTGTAAACATTAACCATGCCCAGGTGTTTTCCAACAATTGGGTAAATAGAAGTATAGTTACTGGGTTGCATGGTAAGACTTTCTCTAGCTACCAGGCTGCCTCTCAAAGTGGCTCTAACATTCTGCATCCCCACCAGGAATGAATGAGAGGTTATGCTGTTCTACATCCTTGACACATTTGTCATTGTCTGTTATTTCAGAATTCAGTCATTTTAATATGTGTGTGGTGGCATCTCCCTGTTTTAACTTGTAATTCCCAGATGAAAAATGACATTGAGTGTGATATTTTTATATGCTTATTTGCCATCCATATATCTTTACTTGTGAAGTGTCTGTTACAATCCTTTATCCATTTTTTAGAATTATTTCCTTATTGTTGTAAGAGTTTTTTACATATTTTGGGTACAAGTTCTTCATCAGTTATGTGGCTTGCAGGTGTCTCTCCCAACACTTGGCTTGTCTTTTTATTATCGTAGCAGTCATTTTCACACAGCACATGGTTTTAATTTTAAGAAAGTTGCTGCTATTTCAAAAAAACTCAATGCCAAATCCAAGGTCACCCAGCTTTTCTCCATTATTTTCTTCTAGTTTTATGGCAATCTGTTTGATTTTTACCTTTAATCCATTTTATTTTTAGACCTGTGATCCATCCTGAGTTAATTTTTGTGAAAGATGTAATGTAAGGTCTGCATCTAGACTTATTTACTTTTTTAATTTTCACATACAGACATCCAATTGTTCCAGCACCATTTGTTGGAATGTCTAGCCTCCCTCCATCACATTGCCTTTGCTTCTTTGCTAAAGATCAGTTGACCGTATTTTGTGGGTCTCTTTCTGGGCTCTCCTATCTGTGTCACTGGCCCCGCATCTGTGCTTCCATCAACACTACTCTGTCTTGATCTTTGTAGCTTATGGAACAACTGAAAGTGGGTACGTCAGGTCTCAGCTCCCCTCTTCCTCAGCACTGGGTGTAGGAAGCAAGAGTGTAGGTCTTCTGCTTCCTACATAAACTTTAAAATCAGTGTGCCAGTTTTTACAAAATAAAGAAGTACAAATTAATGGTTGAGAAAGATGGGAGGAGGGAAAGATAAACGCCCAGTGCGGAAGAAACGACAGAGAGATACATTGATGATCGATAAATAGAGAGAGAGATGGACTTGGAGCTATTTCTCCCTCAGGTAAGTGCAGCATAACCCCATACTCCGTAAGTATGAGCCATGCACAGTGACTGTCTTCTAAAGACTGTGAAAAGCTGAAGGAAAAGTAATTTTGCAATGGAGAAACCCAATGAACACTAACTAAAACCCAACGAACACTACCAAGGTTAACAGAGAGAGTAATAAGTCAGGTTGACAGCATGAGCACTTGATGAGATGTGATGAGGATGACATTTTACCTCCGTGGTCTTCTTTCTCAAGACCCATAACCCCATTCTCACCCTGTGAAAATAACAGCAGCAGACAGACCCAGACTGAAGGGCTTTCTGTAAAATACCTGACCGGCGTTTCTCACACTGTCAAGCTAATAAAAAAATAAGTCTGAGAAACTATCTGTCTAAAGGACCTTAAGGAGCTACAATGACTAAATGTAATGTGTTGTCCTAGATGGTACCTTGAGACAGAAAGAAGGACATTGGGTCAAAACCAAGGAAGGCTAGCTAAAATCTGGGTATAAATTGATGCTATAAATGCGTAGATACCAGTTGACTAGTTGTGATAAATAAAACAAACTGATGGAAGAGGCTAACTAGGAGTGGGATGTATGAGAACTTTTCGACTATCTTTGTCATTTTTCTGTCAATAAAAAAGCATCTTAAAATGAAGACTTTATTGAATAATAAATAAATGGGTGAGCAGCTGAGACTCAATTCTGCTGTGAATTCTAGGACTGAGTAGAGAACACAGCTCAGAATGACAATGACGTCACCTGAGGGATTAGGAAGCTGGGATGTTCACCCTCCAATTCACACCAGTTGTGGCTGAGGACTACTCCTTATAACCCCATGCATATGTGGGACACAGGCAGGGGTCAACAATGTCAGCACCCACCTACCAGGAGAGGACCTAGGTTCTTTTTTTTAATCAAGGGGCAACCTTGCTGTTTCTAAAATCTCTACAAGGAAGAACTTCCTGAAGATTTAAAAAAAAAAAAAAACAAGTTAAAGAACAGCACATCCATTGAGAAAAGGTGAATAGAATTATACATCAAGGTTTACAACTTGTGGGTACCTTATTGTCATGTTAATTTCAAGCCCAAGTTGTTCAAATCTCTCCTAGGAATTTGAAATAACTTTTGTGCCCCCTTAGGAAACAGCTGGCCTTTCCACCCTGCCCAGGGCTGGGAAATGACAGCCTTCTGGCACAGCTGAGGAGCTTTCCACAGGGGAGCTAGGTCCCGCCCCTGTGACCACCTGGCATCTTTACCTGCTCAAGCAGGGGCTTCCCAGAGCGAATACTGGGTTCCCAGCTGTCGCAGGACAACATTTAGAGCAGCGGAGGTGACCTCCCTGCTTTATTTTACAGGAATAGCACTGACCGGCCTGCTTCTGAGCAAATCTTAGCAAGGCCGTGGTGAAAAGGGCACCTCTAGCTCTTTAGGAACATCTTCAAGGAGGGAAGAGCAGCCCTGTTCTCAGGGAAATGTCAAGTGACTATTTTGAAAGCAAAATGGAAGCAAACTTTAATTCTCAGGAAAATGAGAAATTTGGTGTGGAAATGCTATTTTCTTCAGAATAGGCAAGTCTTTCCTCCTCAAATGCCTGCTTGATCTGAATCCATGCGACAGCAAACCTAGTCATCCAGCACTGAAGCAGTTTCCTCCCAAACCATCACTTTCTGCTCCTTTTTAAATTTTCTAACTTTATTCCTCTGCTGTGTATGTGTGTGTTAGTCGCTCATTTGTGTCCGAACCTTTTGCAACCCCATGGACTGTGACTCACCAGTCTCCTGTGTCCTTTGCTGTCTCCAAGAATTTGACCAAATTCATGTCCATTGGGTCAGTGATACTATCTAACCACCTCATCCTCTGCTACCCTCTTCTCCTTTTGCCTTCAGTCTTTCCCAGCATCAAGGTCTTTTCCAACGAGTCTTGTCTTTTCAGGTGGCCAAAGTATTGGAGCTTCAGCATCAGTCCTTCCAATGAATATTCATGGTTGATTTTCTTTACTATTGACTGGTTTGATCTCCTTGCAGTCCAAGAGACTCTCAAGTGTCTTCTCTAGCACCATAATTCAAAAACATCAAGAAAACATCAAGCTTTGGCACTCGGCATTCTTTATGGTCCAGCTCTCACATCTGTGTATCACTCCTGAAAAGACTGCAGCCCTGACTATGCAGACCTTTGTCAGCATAGTGGTATCTCTACTTTTTAATATGCTGTCTAGGTTTGTCATAGCTTTCAGGGGCCCTCCAAAATCCCCCTCCTGTCATGTCAGCACCACAGTGTCATCTGAACATGGCTCCTGACTTCCTCATGGCATTGATTCTTCTCTGAGCTCCCAGGTTATCCCTTACCAGGTCCAACAGATCTCTGAATTACCCAATGCATAACACATCTGAACTCTTCTCAGCTGGATCCTGCAGGCCGTTTTCCCTTCCTTTGGTGACTGTGCTCACATTAGTCTTACCTACAGAAAGCCCCACCCTCTCCACCATCCACACGCACCTGCCCTTTTCTAGGTTCAGCTCCATCCTTCCCTAATCAACCCTCCTCCAAACAGTGACTCAGCCTCCAAGCTTCTACAGAACTGACTTGGCACCGAAAGTCTTGATGCCCAGTGATCCATGGGTCTTCCCTTGAACTTATTGACTTGATTTTGACCTCTAAGAACTCTAAGATCACCTTTGAGCTTACTGGTACCAGTCAAGCGTCTGACACTCGTGAGAAGTGTTTCAAAGGGCAGGTGTCATTGATGTTTCTGATGAAATTGTTTCATATGCCTAAATCTTGAGTCTCATTCAATTATAAGCTCCTTAAGTTGGTCATTCTGTGATACATATTTTTTCCTCCTTCAACCTCATCTTGGATTCATTAATCTAAACTTAAAGTGACTTATGAGGTTCGAATTCATACGTATTTGGGGAGTTCATGAACCAACACCACTGCACCCACTAGATCAGCTGAGAACGTGCCTTTTATCTGCTGGTGGCTTACAGATGGTGAGGTTTGCCCCTAGAAATACAGGACTCGAACCATTTTCCATTCTGGTCTTTGAACCTTTGGCTCTGTAGACCTTTATCTCCTGCCACATCACATTTTATTGTCGACCCTGTAGCCAATTTTCTCTAGAATCACAGAATAAATCAAGAGGGAATGAGCATGTGCGCTTGATCCTTCTGGCGTATAATTTGAGCTCTTCTGGTAATATATGAACTGAAGTTGTCCTCTGTGCCTTGGACTAAATCCAGCAACATCAGTGGTCAATGAGATTTTATTTTTATAATAGAGTAGAATAAAATGCAACCAACTCCATGCTTTATGGAAAGGAAGGTTTTAATGGAAGAAAAATCATCACCATCACCATCTCTAGCAGATTCTTAAAGCTCTCATGGTTTATGAAAATGTAATTCATGATGATATATTAAATATTAAAATCAATGTAAGACTTAATCCAAATTTATGGGGCAGCTTTGCTTAATTTACTGTCTTTTGCATGATTTCCTTTACAGATAACTTTTCACACACTGCATCAATTATAAAACAGTGTCCACATCCTTGCCTTGTTTGCACCTAGACCAGGATTAAAACTGAACTTGGTGGCACTTTATTCTCTCCAAAATCATGTCTTTCTTTCTTCCTCCATCACTTCAACAGGGCTACCTGGTAATTCTGGCATGATTTTATGGATTGCTGTTTGGAAGCTGGAGACATTTTTCAAGGGTCAACAGAGTGTTTCACTTAATATCTGGCTTACCCTTGAATACTTTTTTGGTGGTGAAAGTGTAAGTATTCATCAAGGCCATGTTCCTAAGAAGACTCACAGAGAAGATGGCAGAGAAGTGAGAATCTGGTCCTTCTCAAATTCTTCAAGACCTGTGTCTCTATTAATGAACTAAGTTCAGTTCCATTTCAAATTTCCTTTGTTTCAGGTCCACGTGTCAGGCTCCAGAAGGATGGAGGTGAGAAACAACCCTAAGGGTCTCTCTGCTGAGGAGTGATGACACTCACTTGAACTTTTCCCCTTATTTAGAGGGTTGTAAGATGCCAGAAGCCAGAAAGTCTCCTTGACTTGGGTTTTCCAGTGGGGTTTTCTTATCAGCTGGGATGATAGCTGCTGGGAGAGGGTAATGATAAGCATTATTGATGCTCTGATGAGCATTTTCAGAGCATGAGCTATGATGGGGTTCAGCCGCCCTATTAACTTAGCTAGACACCAAAAGAAAGAGAGGGTCACAGGACCGGGAGGAGGTCCCAGAGAGATGGAGAGCCTTCAGTGAGAGTGAAAGGAACTGAAGCTGGGTCCAGAGGGCACCGAGGGCTCCACAAGCCCGTGGTGGTGGTGGCCAGGGTGGGAGGTGCGGGATCCCAGCCGGCCGTCGGCTCACCTGCAGACTGAGTATGAGAAAGAGAAGGTCAGGTGGCTCTGGTTATGGGAGAAAGAGCAGGAACAGGGTAGGGGCGGCCCTGGGATGAAGCAGAGGGAGCGATGGGGGCAGGCTGACCCGCCCTCAAGCCTCAGGCAAGCCCCGGAAGCCCCCTCTCCAGGGTGACCCTGCAGGAGGTCCGCAGCCAGCACTCCCAAGGCCCCCCTCGATTTCAAGTCCCTCCTTCGCTTGTCCGTTCCCATCTGCCCTGACCCTGAACATGTCTCAGCTGCTGTCCTCATTGTCCCTCTTGAGGCAGAAGACCCACAGGTGCAGGAAGCTGAGCCCTGCCCTGGAGGCCGAGGAGCAACTGGCCTCTTTCCAGGCACCGAGAATGCCACTGTCTTGTGTTCACTTGTTTTTGTTCTTGTTTTTGTGCCTCTTTTAGAAAGGTGGTAGCGATAACCCTGTATGCGAGCCAGCAAAAGAGACACAGATGTATAGAAGTCTTTTGGACTCTGTGGGAGAGGGCGAGGGTGGGATGATTTGGGAGAATGGCATTGAAACATGTATATTATCATATGTGAAATGAATCACCAGTCCAAGTTCGATGCATGATACAGGATGCTCGGGGCTGGTGCACTGGGATGACCCAGAGGGATGGTATCGGGAGGGAGGTGGGAGGGGGGTTCAGGATGGGGAACACATGTACACCGTGGCAGGTTCATGTTGATATATGGCAAAATCAATACAATATTGTAAAGTAATTAGCCTCCAATTAAAATAAATAAATTTATATTAAAAGAAAAGAAAGTGGAGTTCTTCTTGGAACCCTTTTTTTTCCCGTTTACAGTGAAGTCCAGGGATTGCAGGCCTGGCCTCCAGGCCAGCCATCTGGGTCCTAATTCAGCTCTGCTGCTAATCAGCTGTGACGTGTGTTGGGGACTCATCTAACATCTGCTGTCCACATGGTACAGGGGCCACAGTGAGTCCTACTTGACAAGGGTTTCATGAGAGTTAAAAGTGTGAACCTAAACACACTGTAAAGAGTGCCTGATATAAAACCAGCCAGCCAGGAGTGTCTGCAATGGTGATTTTCATGAGCTCAGCGCCCAACTCTGAGGTTTCCATGTCAGCCACTCCACCTCCTGGTGTCCTCCAGGCCCGTGTCACACAGAGCAGCGCATGTGTGTGCGACGGAGCAGGGCTAAGAGAGTGAGACACCCCACCACAATGAGACTCTCCTGTCAGAGGAGAGGATGTCCAGGCATCAGGCGTATTGAGGTCCCTTCATCCTGGCTCCACGTCTGAGGAGGGCTCTGTGGACGTGCGTGAATCGGGGGAAATACAGTGTCCTTCACAAACAAACCAGAATCAGGCCTCTTCTGTTCCCCGCCTCCCCGATCTGCTTCTCCACAAACCCCCTTCTCTTCTTCTTAGGACTCATAAGCCTTCCCACAGAGATGAGATAACACAGGGGCAGGCAAGAAGCAGTGCTGGGCGGCCTTCTCCACACATCCCCACGTATAAGGGACCACCTGTAAACCAACTGCTTGACAAGCTGTTGCTCTGATTTCGTCTCTAATCAGATTGTACTTCTCGCCTCTCTTCTCCAAAGGACTACGATTCATGAGCTTTCTGATAGAATAGGATAATCCTTTCTTGTTGATTCAAAGTAGGAAAACAGAGAATGGAGGACTTCTCACACCCACGCCAGAGAACTCAGAGGAAGGAGGAAGTAGTAGGTGTGAGGAGGATGTTCCAGTTGTTGTTGCAATTCCGTCTTGCATGGTGCCTGCATCTGTACCCTGATCTGAGGCCCAACTCCAGCTTCATTAACTTTCCATGAACAACTCACAGGAATAATAATCTATCCTATCACTGGAGCCCAGAGTATCTGAGCCCTCAGCACACAGTCTAGGAAATGCCTTTCACGCATGGCTGACCAGATTTTAGGCTCTTCAGGATAGGAACAAAGATTTCTTTTATATGGTCTAGTGATAAAGGACCCACCTGTAAATAGAGGAGGCACAAGAGATGCCGGTTCAATCCCTGGGTTGGGAAGATCCCCTGGAGAAGGAAATGGCAAACCCACTCCAGTATTTGTGCCTGGAAAATCCCATGGACAGAGGACTCTGGTGGGCTATAGTCCATGGGATCACAAAGAGTCAGAAATGACTGAGTACAGCAACAACAATAATAACAAATCATATTTAGCCTAAGAATTTTCAAGGAGATGGCCCTTCCAATACTTCATAACTTTGCATTCTTTTTCTTTTTTAAAAACAAATATGTATATATTTATGTGGCTGTGCTGGGTTTTATTTGCAGAATACAAACTGTTAGTTATGGCACATGGGATCTAATTCTCTGACCAGGGATCGAACCCAGGCCTCCTGCATTGGGAGTGTGGAGTCTCAGCCACTGGATCACCAGGGGAGTCCCCTCCACGAAATTTACTAATGGATTTCCATCAAGGAGAAGATAATTAAACAGGGAAAATGGCTTTGGATTTTCCTTTCTCACTGCAAATTATATTCCATACTGGATTATTAGATCCTGTATGAACTGTTAGAACATATGGTCTATGTTGTATATTCTGGTGAAAAGCAATTCAGGGGGTAATGGGTGCTGTGGTACCCCATCCAGACCACTGTAATGGGCTGGTACACACCCAGTGCTGGAACAGCGGCTGCTGATGGCCTCAGACACCCCCATCTCAGAAGCCTTGGTCTTGGCAATGGCAGCTACCTGACATGGGCCTCCTTGCCTCCTAGGAGTGGAGATACAGACAGGAGGTCCCTGACCATGGGCCAGGTCCAGGTGCATGTCCTGCTTGAGGGCTCAGTGAGGGCAGACTGTCTCCAGAGTCTCCAACTAAGACTACATCCCCATCTGCACCTTCTCTGGCCCTTCTGGCTCCAGCCCTCACCTTCCTGACTGCCCCGAGGACAGGCTCCAAGATGAACAGACCTGGAATCTAGCCCTGAGTAGCTCTGTAATCTTGGGCAGATCTGTCCAACTGGAAGGATATTCTTATTCCACATTTGTATAATATTCATAATCTCTGAACCTGCATCTCTTGTGTCTCCTGTGTTGGCAGGCAGATTCTTTCCTGGTGGCTCAGAGGTAAAGACTCCACCTGCCAGTACAGGAGATGCAAGAGACGCAGGTTCGATCCCTGGGCCTGGAAGATCCCCTGGAGAAGGAAATGGCAACCCACACCAATACTCTTGCCTGGATAATCCCATGGACAGAGGAGCTTGGAGGGCCACAATTCATGGGGCAGCACAGAGTCGGGCACAACTGAGCAACTAAGCACTCGTTGAACTTTCTGCACACATCCTGGCTCCCTGGTTATCATGATGAAGATAACAGAGCAGGAAAAACACAGTACAGAGAGGTCACAGGACCTTGGGCTGGTCACTGTGGAGCTGGGGGTCTACCTCCACCCTCCAGCTGCAAGTCCAGGGTGCCCACCTCCTGCTGTTGGGGGTCCTGGGAGTCCTGGATGGCCAACCTCAGCACAGGAGACACATTGCATAGCAGGAACATTGACATAAAATTTTAAATACATGGTCACAGGAGCAGAGGCACAACTGCAGACCTTGAGGGAGAGCTTCAAAGAAAAGATCCAATGGGAAGAGGCCAGGAGCCCAGGGGCTGCAGGCTCTGTGCCGCACTCCCCCATCATCCCAAGTACCTCCACCACGTCCTGAAAAGGTTCCTCCTGCTCGGTCTCCCAGATGAAAGATCCTGGAAATTATATAAATGATCAGCTTGGCGATGATGGAAACGTCTCTGGCACTTGCTTCTCTCCTGAGCTCCCTAAAAAGTACCTTGAAGCAAAGAGATCCAAATTTGGGTAATTACCCACCAGGCCAAAAGGGATCCTCTGGCAATCCAGCCCCAGCTTTCAGAAGAGGCCGAGGAGGATTCAGTCAGGGCATCTCGATCCTTTGTAAATGTGCCTCTCACTCTCCAGGCGCTTCTGTGTTTCCTGTTGTTTCCAGGACTGGCCCTCACTCATGTCATTAAGAGCCTGACGCTAATGAGGCTGCAGACAGACAGACGTCTTGCTCCTGGGCTTGCAGGTTGTTTCTGAGTGAGCAAGGCCTGCCACAGCATCCTCGATCCTGGCCCTTCTTCCTCCTCCCACCCCCTCCTCCCACAGCGTCAGCATTTTCTTCAGCATCCCTTTTACCATCATCCTCTTACTCTATTTTTCCTAAGGGTCGTATATGGTCATTCCAATTACCCTTTATTGTTGATTAAATTGCACCTAGTTTTCAGAAGATTGATCTGCTATTCCAGTCATACAACCACCAAACAGATGCATCTAGGGTCACACTGGGTCCCCACTTTCCATGCAGGTGCTTAATTTTGCAGCTTCTGGGATCCTCCCCAAGTTGTGCCGGAGAACATGCCCCTAGGCTGGGAAACAGCTAGGGCTGGCTGGGGACAGGCTGGTGACACCAGCGAGCAGCCTGAACATGGTTCCTTTCCAGCTCTTCTACAAAGATTTTGCCAAGAACCCCCAGATTCCCTCACAGTTAGGAGCTCTCCCAAAAGGAAATCAACCCTGAATATTCATTGGAAGGACTGATGCTGAAGCTGAATGCCAATACTTTGGCCACCTGATATGAAGAGCCAACCGATTGGAAAAGGCCATGACACTGGGAAAGATTGAAGGTGAAGGGAGAAGGGGGCTACAGAGGATAAGAAGGTTGGATAGCATCTCTGACTCAATGGACATGAATATAAGCAAACTCTGGGAGACGGTGGAGGATAAGGAAGCCTGGCATGCTACAGTCCACGGGATTGCAAAGAGTCAGACACGACTGAGCGACTGAACAACAACCTCCTGAGCCCCAGGCACAGGAGCCCCACACACCCCTCGCCTGGCATCTCTACGGTGTTAATCCACACAAATCCTCTGATACATCCAGCCCCTTGCAAGGACTCTGTCCTGGCAACTGTCCACCAGGGAAGTTTAGGCAGCGTCCTTACAGCCACAAGACGCGGAATAATCCCTCGGAGCTTGTCAGTAACGGACTGGAGAAGTGCAGCTGTGAGCATGGACACTCCACAGCCCTTAGCAATGAAAAGAGGTATCGACATGGGATATGGGATACTCTCCAGGCAAGGTTTTGAAAAAAAAGAAAAATCTATATAGACATCCATTTCTAGAAGGAACTACTAACACAAACCAAAAACACCCAAGCTCTTAATAAGAGTCCCACTCAGGGAGAAGGATTTTAGGCAAGCAGGGGACGTGAGCTTTGCATTGTGTGTCTGATGTGTGTTTGTCTTTCTGGGCAAGTATTTCCTTTAGTGTTTTGCAACAGTGACAAGTAGGAAAACTGGATTACGAACAGCTTATCGTGTGTTTTCTTCTGTCACAATGAAACAGGAGTAAAATGCCCTGATAAAATGATTCTCTTTGTTTGATCTCTAACCACTGCTCCTCGCATGCAGGCAGGTGGCTTCAACCTGGAGGTGCGGAACTGAATGAGCAGGTCAAGCCCTTCATTTTGATGTTAAATTCCATTATGAGCTGCCTCGCAGCAGTGGGGCAGGCAGGGTAGCCCTCTTGGCATAACCTATATTCCTGATCCTGACTCAAGAACCACATCTACCTGGAGCTACAAGAGCAAGTTGCTGGCATTTGAAAGCTTAGATACTTAACTGCATTGCCTTGTGAAACTCACTTTTCCAAATGATTCACATTTTAACCATGTCCAGAAGTTCCATCTTAAACCCATTTTCACATTTGTCTTGATGGTCAAGATAATTTTTCAGGCAATCTCAGTGTCAGTGGTAACATGGATGCCTCTGCAAAAGTGAAAGGAGAGGAAAATAAAAATCTTTAAGGGAAGAGAACGTTTCAGAGATGAGAAAGAAAGGCGTATCACTCAGGAAAGGAAGGTTCACAGATTCCCATTTATCACATCCTCACTGCACACCTTCCATGAGCTTCTCCGCACTTAGAAGACGTCTTAGAAACATACAAGGATCATTGTAGCTCTGTGTGGGTCCCCTGAGAGCAGCAGGGATTCTCGAGGGAGCAGGAGAGTGCTAATGTGCATGAGCCACCACAAAGCCCCTCTTATCATTTAATTTACAGATTAAAACAGAGACCCTAAATTAAATCAGCATTGCAGGCCCGAGACATAAATTAAATATGTGTTGTAGGCTGGAGACTCTGATTAAGAGATTTGTCATAATTGAAAATTGTGTGGGAACTTCCCTGGTGGCTCAGTGGTAAACAGTCCACCTACCAACGTAGGGAATCTGGGTGTGATGCCTGGTCCGGGAAGATCCCACATGCCGCAGAGCAATCGAACCTGAGAGCTGCAGTACTGAGCCCACCTGCTGCACCTACCGAAGCCCAGAAGCCCTAGAGCCTCCGTTCCACAACAAAAGAAGCCACTGTAACGAGAGGCTCGCGCACAACTACAGTAGCCCCTGCTTGCCAACAACCAGGGAAAACACCCTCACAGCAATGAAGACCCAGCACAGTCAAAAACAAACAAACAAAATGATTTAAAAACCAAAGAAAATTGGCCATATGGTGTGACATCCCATAAGGGATCCCCCAAAAGTTACACATCCCCATCACACTTGTCAATTCTGAACAGCATGGCATGACAAGATGAAGGATTTTATTTTATTTATTTTATTATTATTATTTTTATTTTGCTCAAATTGGAAAAGACCATAGCAAGAGCAGCTTAAGGTACTGGGGTCTGATTTTATAGATTTGACGAGTATGGATATTTTGGGGAAATAAATATAATTGCAGATGTGTTTCCACTCTGAAGATAAGCCCTGAAGAACCAACTCCTTTAACCACTTCTGTGCTTAAAACCCCACCCAGACTCTGATGGGACCCTGGGCTGCACCGCTGGGTGCTGTGTGTTTGACTTCCCAGTTGTGCAAGTTCCCTGAAGTCAGGAACTTCTCCAACCAGCAAACGGGGATCCCCCGTGCCTGGCGCATCAGAGCTTAGTTACAAATAGAGAGAAGGATATAATGTGGATCCGGGTTTGATACAGATTCAGATGCTGATGCGGATAAAGGTATGGTTATAGACATCTAGTATAGATCAGGTATGGGTATGAATCCGGAAGAGGATATATGTGCACAGATGCTGTAGTTTGAACGAATGCATGGAGTGAGTGAAGGAGCACCCCTCACCAAGCACCTGCTTCCACGCTTCCTCCCACATCCATCCCCACAGGGGCCTTGCCTAGAGATCCACCAGGAAGCCTCTATTTCCTTCTTTCTACCCCTCCTTAGAGGGTAGATGGGCTATGAGGCGAGCACAGAAAATATGTCAGCTGGCCTCGTGATTCACTGGGCTTCCCTGCTGACTCAGACGGTAAAGAATCTGCCTGCCATGCAGGAGACCCATGTTCGATCCCTGGGCTAGGAAGATCCCCTGATGGAAAGGACGGCTACCCACTCCAGTATTCTTACCTGGAGAATCCCAAGGACAGAGGAGCCTGGCGGGCTACAGTCCATGGGGTCGCAAAGGGTAGGACAGGACTGAGTGACTAACACTTCCACTTTCACCCCAAACCTGCCACATCATAAACATTCCCAGAAATGTTAAATGAAATGCAGGCTCCAGAGCCCCCGACCCAGACCGATTCAGACTCTCCAGGGAGGGACCCATACATGTTTCACCTACATTCCAAATGATTCTCATAATAAGGTGAGTTTGGGACACACTGACCTGGCTCTTCATAGCTCAAGACCACTGGAAGGATGGGCTCTGGACTAAGAAACTGCCTGTGATTGGGGTGGTCTGAGAGTCTCCCTGACCTGTGTGCCCTTCACTAGCCTTGGAGGGACAGGGGAAAGGAATCAGTCAGCATGAGCAGAAATGAGGGCTGCCTTTGGACTAGAAATGACCTGCTCCAAACCTCCTCTTTCTTTCCCAATTAAGCCTCTCCATGTGGAGGCTGCCGGATCACCGGGCAATGGAATGAGACAGAGCAGAAGCAGGCTGCCCGGAAAACTGCTGCGCTTCACTGTGGTGACTGCACACCCCCTCCAGCTGTAGCTGGCTTACCTGCAAAAATCATTAAATTCAAAATCACCATATATATATATATATATATATATATATATATATATATATATATGAACAGGCACACAAACACACTGTACCTGCCGATAGCCAGCAGCAGAGCTAATCACATGCACTACACATTCCATGCAATTTCACACAATTATGAATCTCACAAGAATGCAAATAAAGAGAAAGCCAGGAGCCTGGGCGGGGGGAAGTTACATGGGAGGCATCACAGGGTGAGGAGGTCTCTGGTTCTTCCTAAGAACCTTTAAACCCCAGGAAACTTCCCAAAGGCCCTTACCCAGGTGACATGCACATCGGGAAAAATCATAGGTAATGCGCATTTAGAACAGAGTGATCTGGGATCCAGAGGCACCGTGGAGATGAGATGGAGCAAAACCCCACCTGGTCCACAGAGCCCCCACCTAGAGCCCGCCAGCCCTTCCCCCACCAAGGTGGGCATGCACAGAGCCCCTGAAGGTGGAGCCCTGGACATCCACCACAGTCAGGTGTTCCTGCTGCCTGAAGCACCTCATCTGCAAAACAAGCATTGGGTGGATTTGATCTGAGCATCACTGCTTGCCAAGTCCTGGTCTAAGGGAGCTTTGGAAGGGCGATCACATTGACTGCAGGATGCGGAGTCAAGTGGAAAAACCATGATGTCCCAAAGACAACCTCAGTGAGATTCATGGGGCCAGTTAAAGGAGTGACCCCCCAGACCTCTGTCTGAGGCAAAGATCAACATGGAAGGTTGGACATAGGGACAGCCAGCCAGCTCTGAAACTCCCACTGCACAACTACAGAGGCCCACACGGATGGCTATACCTCAGTTGATGGGCTGAAAGTGTTAGTCACTCAGTCATGTCTGACTCTTTGTGATCCCATGAACTGTAGCCAGGGTTCATTTGTCCGTGGAATTCTCCTGGCAGGAATACTGGAGTGAGTTTCCATTCTCTTCTTCCAGGGGAGCTTCCCAACCCAGGAATCGAATCTGAATCTCCTGCACTGCAAGCAGATTCTTTACTGTCTGAGCCACCAGACTTAATGGATTAGACCTTTAGAAATATAAATGATAGGGGTTCCCTGAAGCGTGAGTTTTAAGAGCTCCAGAAATACCCTCAGAAACTTCACTCAGTTTGAATCTGTTCCATGTCTGTATTTTCATTTCTGGGTGCATATGTATTTAGTTGTGTCCAACTCTTTGTGACCCCATGGACTATAGCCCACCAGGCTCCTCTGTCCATGGGATTTCCCAGGCAAGAATACTGGAATGGGTTGCCATTTCCTCCCAAAGGGATCTTCCTGACCCAGGGATCAATCTTGCATCTCCTGCACTGGCAGGCAGGTTCTTTACCACTGAGCCACCTGGGACGCCCCTTCATTTCTAGGACCCAGAGTAATAATTCAACTATAGGACTATCCTTGTAAGCCAGTGTCCAGAGCCAGCTGGGTCTGTCTTGTCTTGGGCTTCTAGGGGTCTCAGGAAGCAAAGTTTTCAACATGACCTTAGAATGGGTGCATGGAGCCCAGAAGCCCACTGAACCCACAGAAGGCAAATATCCTGTGACCACAGCATGGTAACACCCCAGGATCCCATGAACCACAGGACAGGGGAATGAGGTTGCCGCCATTTTACTGGTGGAGCTTGGGGCAAGGGTCAACGTTGTGCCTCATTTCTGGCCCTGTTATGTGTTTCTCGATTGTGCAGACTGGGTGACAACAGGCAAACACCCCACCATAGACTTATTCACAAATCCCTCACAGAGAGACTCCCAGGAGGCTTCGTCACCAGCTAGAGACCATGGACTGAGTCTTGACAAATAGATTTTGTTTCCACAACCCACTTGAAAGTAGCACTGTTTCTGCTGCAATCGAATCAATGCACATATGGATCGCTTGTTCAATAAAAGAAACTAAGGAGGAGGTATTTCAGGAACTAGAGAAGTGGCCAAAAAATATAAAGGAAAAATGATTTAACTGCAACATATTGGAATGAACGTCTCAAAGCATGCAATAGAAGGAAAAGTTCTACAATAATTATATCAATGAATGGGAGTTCCGTGTTAAAGGCACTTTACTAATTAAGCCTGGAAATTTTTCCTCTTTTTTTTTTTTTCTTTTTGCCTGACATCACAAAATTCTTGGTTTGAACTGATTTATCTGATGAAATGCCAGACGTTTCCTGTTGGAATGATGTCTGCCTACTAGAAATCTGACATCTGGGCACGTTATGCACTAGATGTATTTTCTGAGATGATCCCTGTGACCTCAGCCAGTCTGTTACCAAAACCCATACAAGACTTGGAGAGCATGAACCTAATCAAACTGAGGCCAGTTCCCTGCTTCTGGAGACAGGGAGCCCCTATCACTCAGCCTTCCTCTCTCCTCCCTTTCTAATTTCAGCTGCCCAGCCCCCTCCACATGCTGCTCGGGCCACCTGGTGTCCCCCAGCCTGTCTCCCTAATATATCTTGTTCACACCCACCCACCTCAGCTTGGATTTTCTGCCCATCTTCTGGCTACTCCCAGCTCAAGCCCTGTCTCCCCCCAGTAGATCCTCGTAACCTCCATAAACCCCTACCATCTGTAGAACTCTAACTGGTGCACTTCCCACGGTCAGTGTCACAGATCTTGTTTTTAATTCTCTGAATACATGGAGATTGACTTTCCAAACCCAACACAGGTTCTAGAGGACAGAGACAGAGTTTTATATATATGCAACAGGTGTTTATTAGCCAACAAATACAGCCAGACCCCCCAGCTGAAGCCAGGCACCCTTCAGGGTGATAGACCACCCCAGCTGACCTGCTGGGCTGCTGTCCGCTGCCAGCCTGAGAGGAGGGTGTGCAGGGGTGGGCTTGTCCTGCCTCTTGTCCAGGAGGCCACAGCTCCGTGGCACTTCCTACCCACCACCCTTGTACTGCACTGTCTCTGGAAGTCAGAGCTCAGATGTCTCACTCTATATGGAGCTGCCTTTATATTAAAATTAACCCTAGACACCCAGTGTTTATTGCACCTCTATTTACAATAGGCAAGACATGGAAGCAACCTAAGTGTCCATCAAAAGAAGAAATGGACAAAGAAGACCTAAGGTATATAAGGAGTACGTCAAGGCTGTATATTGTCACCCTGCTTATTTAACTTATATGCAGAACACATCATGAGAAATGCTGGAATAAATGAAGCACAAGCTGGAATCAAGATCGCTGGGAGAAACATCAATAACCTCAGATATGCAGATGACACCACCCTTATGGCAGAAAGCGATGAGGAACTAAAAACCCTCTTGATGAAAGTGAAAGAGGAGAGCGAAAAAGTTGGCTTAAAGCTCAACATTCAGAAAACGAAGATCATGGCATCTGGTCCCATCACTTCATGGGAAATAGATGGGAAACAGTGGAAACAGTGTCAGACTTTATTTTGTGGGGCTCCAAAATCACTGCAGATGGTGATTGCAGCCATGAAATTAAAAGACTCTTACTCCTTGGAAGGAAAATTATGACCAACCTAGATAGCATATTGAAAAGCAGAGACATTACTTTGCCAACTAAGGTCCGTCTAGTCAAGGCTATGGTTTTTCCAGTGGTCATGTATGGATGTGAGAGTTGGACTGTGAAGAAAGCTGAGTGCCAAAGAATTGATGCTTTTGAACTGTGGTGTTGGAGAAGACTCTTGAGAGTCCCTTGGACTGCAAGGAAATCCAACCAGTCCATTCTGAAAGAGATCAGTCCTGGGTGTTCTTTGGAAGGAATGATGCTAAAGCTGAAACTCCAGTACTTTGGCCACCTCAAGTGAAGAGGTGACTCATTGGAAAAGACCCTGATGCTGGGAGGGATTGGGAGCAGGAGGAGAAGGGGACGACAGAGGATGAGACGGCTGGATGGCATCACCGACTTGATGGACGTGAGTTTGAGTGATCTCCGGGAGTTGGTGATGGACAGGGAGGCCTGGCGTGCTGCGACTCATGGGGTTGCAAAGAGTTGGACACGACTGAGCAACTGAACTGAACTGAAGGTATATACAGTGGCGGTGGTGCTCCATCGCTCAGCTGTGTCCAACTCTTTTGTGACCCAATGGACTAGAGCCCACCAGGTTCCTCTGCCCGTGGAATTTCCCAGGCAAGAATACTGGAGTGCATTGCCATTTCCTACCCCAGGAAATCTTCCTGACCCAGGGATCAAACCTGTATCCCCTGCGTCTCCTGAATTGGCAGGCATATTCTTTAACAATGTGCGACCAGGAAGACCCAAGTGTACATATACAATGGAATATTTCTCACCCATAAAAAAGAATGAAATAATGTCATTTGCAGCAACATGGATGGCTCTAGAGACTGTTATATTGAGTGAAGGAAGTTAGAGAAAGACAAATACCATATGGTATCATTTATATGTGGACTCTTAAAAGAATGATGCAGGCAAACTTGTTTACAGAATAGAAAAAGACTTAGAATTAGAGGATGGACTGTGGTTGCATGGGGGAAAGGAAGGAATGAGGAGGGATGAAATGGGAGGTTGGGATTAACATGCACACATCACTATACGTGCAACAGATAATCAACAATGACCCATCGTATAACACAGGGAATTCTACTCAATACTCTGTAATAATCTATATGGGGAAAGAACCTGAAAAAGAATAGACATATGTATATGCATAACTAAATCACTTTGCTGTAAACCTGAGACTAACACAATATTGTGAATCAACTACAATATAAAATTTAAAAATTAAAGAAAAATGAGCCCCAGGCACAGAGCTAAAAGTCAAATGTGTATGATTCCTCAGAATGTTTTTAACATTTTCTTTTCTCTTTAATAAAGGATGGCTTCATCGTGAAAGCCATCAGCTGATACAGCTGGAGCACTGCTTTCTAGGCAGCATGCAGAAATATTCCTATATGAGGTGGGGAGCGGTATCTATGGTAACAAGATGCAGAGGCCTTCAGCACCTGATGGACTGATGGGGACCTGTGGCTGTGGCTTGTTCCTGAGAGCTTGTACCCAGCTCCAGGTCCCTGGAGCAGCATCAGCTGGGACCTTGCTCCTTCTTGGGAGGAATACAGCACATGGGCGAGGACTCAGTGAGCCAGGGTCTCAGAGAAGACTGTTGAGATTTGACTCCTGACACTTCACCCCCTTGAGATCATCCCTGTGAATGTGGAGTACAGCTCCTACCCTTTCGCTATGTGGAGATGAAACCAAGGATATGTGCACTGCGCTTGGTCCCCTGCAGGCATGGCGAGAGCTCGATCAGTGACAGTTATGATCTTCTCATTTTATATCGTGTAAGAGACTTCAGCTTTATGGGCAGGAAAGGCCATTCTTGGCTTCACTAACAAAGACCCTCAAGACAGGTTCCCAGGATGAGATTCCGGTCCTTCAGTTCAATCAGGGTTCAGAGCTAAGCCTTGAGGCAACCAGCCCTGAGCAGGTGGTTGTTCCTCATGTCTGCTCTTCTCACCTGTGTGCCCTGACCTGTCATCTCTGTAATTACACTGGAATACACTTCTCATCACAGGCACCAGGAGAACCCACAAGTGAGCAGGCAGCTGGTTAAGGAAGAGAAAAGCGAAAGTTGACCTCATTTGGATAAAAAGGGATCCACCCGAACCTCTCCCGGACGCAAGTCTTACCATACCAGTGCTCACCAGTAGGCACAGACATGTTCTTTCCTTTCCTATTTTTTTTTTTTTATTATGAGGATTTTTGTGAGTTTTGTTCTTTTCTGAATTCAGTAGAATTACAAAGCTTGGAAATAACTGCAAGAATCTGAATGTTTAGCAGGAAGAGAGCCTCAGGCGTTCAGCGCTCTTGGAGCCTCTGCTCCTAAGTACAGGCCTGAACCCAACAAATCAGCAACTTCAGAGGCGCTGAGATTAGCGCATGTGTGCCATGCAGGATCCAGCGATGACTGAGAAAGTAAGAGGAAGGGTGAGCACTCGTCCAGACAGCGCCTTCCAACAGGAATAGTGAGGACAGTGACCAATTCAGGGTCACCAGCAGGAAAGGAGCAGCGAGAATAGCAAGATGCCGCAACACCAGTTGGAATATTTGCAGGACTGAGGAAAGGGCTCAGGGGCAGGGGTGTGCATTTACTTGAACAGCAACAGAGTGGAGGGGAAGAGCTCTCTGTGGCTGCAGAGAATAGAACTCAGACTAAATTGATAAGCATTTCATAGAAAGGCCACTGTGCCTGTTTAAAATAAAATCTAAATTTGTCAGTACCGCCTGCATGGTCCTGTCTAATCTGACCTCTTCCCCTCTCTCTGATCTCGCCTCCCTCCACCTGCTCTTTGTTCCCTGTGCCCAGCGGCCTTGCAGGACTTCCTCCAGCAGGCCACGGGACAGTGGCAGTTGCCATCCTCTCCTTCTGACAGTAAGTGGCCTTTCCCTTCCTTGGCTTGGATCCAGTTTAAATACCATTTATTCGGAGAAGGCTTCCTGGACCTTCCCGGCTGACGTCGACTCCCAGAATCACTTTTTGCTGCAATAATTATCCAGTTTTATTTATTAACAAACCCTGGTGCTCATCATTCTCTAAAAGTAGTTTGTGTATTTGTCTGCTGATAAGGACTGTGTCTTTCTCTAACATTTGCCACCTATGCTCAGCTCCTGGGTGAGTATCTGATGAATAAGGAGAGCTCAGCAGTGATTTATCAGGTGGGTACGTGAGTGCAAGAAGAACAAGATGCTCTACCAGTTCTGAGTGGCTCCGTCCCTCAAGGAGAGATAGAAGGGCCAGCAGTTCTGTCTCCATGCAAAGGAGACCGTCTCTCCCACACCAAAGAGACAGCAGCTCTTCCCTCCTCACTTCCTACACCTCCCACCAGTCTCCAGCACACAAGCATGCAGAAGCCAAACGGTCTTCTTTTCATTCACAGCTTTTGTTTTTGAAAATCCTGAGATTTCTGGTAATTTGATGTATCAAGCAATAATCAATATCTCTCTTTAGGGCATTTTTAGCCACAGCTATGTTTTTAACTTATTTTTCTCCAAACACAGGTTTTTCTCTGGACTGAAAATCCATAGCGTTTCTAAATTCAGATCTCCCGGGGTCCATGTTTTCAACGCTGTGAAGTCTAATTAACTGTGAGTTTATAAAGTGATAATTGCCTGGTACATCTTGGGAGGGTCCAAGAAAGTGCGTCTCCAAGGGCTTGTGCCCAGCAGTCCTCAAGGTCACCCATGGACAAGGCTGCCCTCAATGTTAATCCAGTGTTGGAAGGAGAAAAAAGCTTATTTAATTGGGGAGTACTTAATATATCATTTTCATATTAAAACAAACACAGCCTTGTAGAGTAAATTCACTAGATTTTAAAAGACAAGGCTTCAATAGTCAAGGATGAGGGGGGTCACTTTTATGCTATGTTCGGTTTTCCAGAACTCCATGCAGCCGGGAGAGATCAGGTGACATAATTCTAGCCAAGGGGTTTTGCTCACAAATCCAGTCTTTAGGAAGGAAGTCACTTCTCGAATAAAATGACAAAGCTGTACCCTGCCTGGAATACAAGGATATGTGCCGGAAGGATTTTCCTGCCATGTAGGCAAAGGTCATGCCCAGAAGTAAAGGTGGGGAGGTGGACAGGCCCTGACTCCTGGACCTCAGTACCCGCCCCCTACATCCCCAAGACCTGTTGTATTGGAGAGAAGCAAAACCTTGACCGATGCTAGAGTTACTGCAACTCTAAGTGTGAACTCCTGGTTTGGCCTCTGTAACAGAGATGATTAAGCCTCTTCCTCCCTGGTCCCTGCCCGACCCTCAGTCTGATATGGCACAAGGACCTGCTTGACCACTAGAGACACATTCCTGAGGATGCAGCTTATCCCACCCCATCTGTCTGACCTCTGAGAAGCCTTCAGAGATTACCACCAGACCATCTTCTTCTTTTTTGCAATTGTCTTTTCAAATTAAATCTCTCCTAAGTGAAGCCCAGATTTGCTTTTGTTTGACAGAGGAACAAACACGTGGGGAGAGAGCATGGAATCTTACAGTCTCTGGGCTGTCAGGGTGACCAGAGGCTGTCAGAAGTCAGAAGTCCAACCTTTTGACTTGGTTGTGAGTGAATTCAGTCCAGGGCAGAGGAAATCATTTTCCAAGTCTGTGCCGTGGTAAAGCGATGGGTTTCAGGCCACGTCTAACTCCCATGTCCATGGTCTTTGCAGAGCTTCCCACCTTAAAGGGCAATCCTGGGTGAGTCCTGTGTTTGACACTGACCCAGACCCCCCATCCCACATACACAGTGTCCTGTATACACACATGCACAGGAAGCCACACACACATGTCTACGTATGTCTAAGCCTAGTTTACATGATTAAGCCTAAACCTTAATCCTGGTCAATCAGATTGCCACTGAGTTTCGCTTTCTTCACACCCCATTTTGAAGTTCAGTTGACAGATCAAAATGGAAATTAACCAGGAGGCCTCACAGTGGTTGTGCTCGGACAGGCACCAAATCACCAGGCCTTGTGGAGGCCGCCTTTCTGTGTCTCCTCCCCTGGGAGACCATGCCACCTCTCTGTGGCCACTCCCACCAGAGGCTGCCTTTCCTCTGCCCTGCCACCCACCAAGGTGATGTTGGAGCTGTTGGTAGTGACCACACAGAGTACACACAAAGCATCCACTTTTCCTGGAGGAAGGAGGGAGAGGGGCTTTATTCTGAGAATGGATGTCTTGATGTACACAGTGGAACTCTCCTCCCATTGAAGAAAATCCTCCCAATAAACAGTTGCTGAGGACATATCAGGCACCTAAGACATGTTTCCACCTTTCAGAACCTCACAGTGAAAGGGTACAGAAGTAGCGACAGTGATGTAAACGTTGACAATGACAAGCATGTAAACGTTGTTGTTCAGTCGCTCAGTCGTGTCCGACTCTGCGTCTCCATGGACTGCAGCACGCCAGGCTTCCCTGTCCTTCACTATCTCCCACAGTTTGTTCAAACTCATGTCCATTGAGTCAGTGATGCCATCCAACCCTCTCATCCTCTGTCGCCTCTTAAATGTAAAGTGTGTGATATATGCACATAAACACATACATATATGTAAAATGTACATAAATAGATACATAAACATACATACTTAATGAGTATACATATATATATATATTTTGTTTATAGGCTTCACCACACCAAAACCTTGGGACAGGACTACTGGTCAGGTCAGTCACCATTCCCTTTTTTACAAATGGAGAAACTAGGCTTAGAGCTTAAGTAAATCAGAAGAAGACTTCTTCTTGAACAGAAGAAGTCATGACTGAATGTTTCAAAATTTAACTATCTTATTCCAGGGCTTCCCTGGTGCCTCAGGGAATCCTCCTGCCAATGCAGGAGACATGGGTTCAGTTCCTGGTCTGGGAAGATCCTCTGGAGAAGGAAACAGTAGTCAGTTTCAGTATTCTTGCCTGGGAAATGCCATAGACAGAGGAGCATGGCGGGCTACAGTCGGGGTCACAAACAGTTGGAGGCAACTGAGCAACTAAGCACGTGCGCACACCTCTTATCCCAAAGCCAGAAAAGTCAGTCATCTCCCAACTTTGCATAAGGTGGCAATTCCAGTGGACAGAAGCTGTTATGAAGGAGGTGTGCAAAGGTCCAAAATCCACCCTGAAAGCTTACTGTGAAATCCCAATGCTATAATTAAATGACTCTCAGATGTAGGCCCAGCTGACTCATCCTAGAAGAAGCAGTGTAAACTTTACAGGTATGGTATGTTCAGTTCAGGAATGAACTGACAGATAATAGCCTAGAGCTCACTCTGTCTTGCCCTTTGAAAATCTGATCTAAACAAATAAGTCGTAGGTGACTTTGTAGAAAGTGTCAGGCATTGGCGTGACTTGACTTCCGTTCATGGTTTTCAAAGCAACCCTATCAGAGACAACTGTGGACCCAGCTGGCTCCAGTGAAAGGCCAGCTTTGAAAAGGGTAATACTACTTCATCTGATAGTGGGGAACTTGCCTCTGCGCTGCATTCAATTTGTTATGACATGTTACTTTGGGAGAGATACATGAAAAAAAGGCATCCTTACACAGATATTTAGTTGGAAAAGTGAGAGGTATTTTAATAGTCTCTTTGGGTGGTTGTGGACATTCTTCTCTGATACTAAACCAAAAATCAGTAAGCACTAGTTTCCCAAAGATAAGGTACAGTGCAAGTCTGAAATTTTAGCAAACTCTGGGAGATACTGTAGGACAGGGAAGCCTAGGGTGCTGAAGTTCATGGTGTTGCAAAGAGTCAGACATGACGTAGAGACTGAGAAACAACAACTCTACATGGTACCCAGGTCTGAAAAACTACGGTTGACCTGTTAGATATTCTTTCAAGGAAAAATGCTGTTTCTGTGGAAAAAAGGAAGACAGTTCAGCTGGCAACTCAAACATCCTCAAGAAACTTCTCCTCTAGAAAACCCTTGAGCTCTGGTTTGAGGACAAGTGTTTTGTGCTTCCCAAGTCATCACACACAATATTTTTATCAGAGCATGCAGAAGTCACAATGTAATAAAATTAACACTTTTACTGCTCCCTCAAGGAAATCCTTAAGTGAAACTGGCATGGCTTCACTTTGCAGAAGTGCCTGGAGATGAAGATAGTAACTTCAGTACTCCCCACCAGAAGTCCGGAATGCTCACCACCACAACTCCTGACCATCAATGCACACGTCATCCCAGGGCAAGATAAACACTGTCTTAGTGTAATTATGAAAATAGTTCTGACTTTACAGACCCCTTAAAGGAGAATGAGGGTTCCCCAGATGTCTGTGGAGTTCATAGCATAAAATTTTGTAGTCAAGGACAAACTTAGCTTCCTCCTTCCCCAGTTGACCTTGATTCCCCAGCTCTCAGGGAGACCCAAGGTCAACCTTCTCCATTAGTCCCTTGGCTCTGCTTCAGCTCGTCCCATATCTGACACCCCCTGTCTTGGAACAATGGTCAATACACAAAGGGTATTGATGATGAGAGCCCCAGTGCCACCCCAGGTCCCAAGTTGGGAAACCCCACTGTCCTCCTCCTGGTTTCTTTTTCATTAATTGTCTCCATATCTCAAAAATGTGTCTATGTTGCTACTCATTAATTCATGAAGCACCTATTAAGCACCCTAATGAGCTGATCCCTGGGCTACTTGTCTTTACTGTCCTCTTCTTTAGAAAAGAGGAGGTGCCCCCAGACTTCCCGGGCAAAGCAAAAAATTAACCCTTCCCCGGAGTCTCAAAAATTTTATTTTCAGCTAAAGTTTATTTATTAGCACATATACGCCTAGCTATTAATCACATTATTTTTAATTAAGGAATTTTCCAGGGTCAAGTTGCCAACTGAAGTTGCTAGGCAGTTTGCCCAACTAAGGACTTCATTAAGAACAAGGCAAAAATTAAAAAAGTGCAGAGAGTTCAACTGGGAAGAAATCGCCTAGGGAAGCAGGACTAGCTGAGTTCTCTGAATTTACTATCTCACCCCTGACTCTCTCTTTCACCCTCCTGGCTCCCAGTTATTGTGGATGAACAGGGGCTCACTCTGTAGGAACCACAATCTTATCTCTCTGGCTCTGGACATAGAAGTAATTTCAGGAGGTCAAAGGGGAAATGAGAAAGGGCTGCCTGGGTAGAGAACTAAGGGTTGGTTGTGTGATTCTATCCATTAAGACATATTCAGATGTAAGCAACAGAATCACCAGCTAAGAGTTTGTCAAACAGGAAAGACATGTAATTTTCTCGTGTAGCAGGGAGTTTGGAAGGAGAGACTCTTGGGTGTGGTGCAGTGGTCCACCAGGGACCCAGACTCATCCTCTTCTCTTCCTCTGTCATCTTTGCCACTTTGGGGCTGTTAATCCTGGGCTTATAGCCCTATGTTTACATGTCCTGAAGGATCAGCTTTGCCATCTATCTTTCAATCAGGACATAAACACCTTTCAGCCTTCCCCAGTCTCCCCATCATGTGTCACTGGCCCGGAATAACTTCATGCCCATGAGTCACCTAGCCTGCAGGAAATGGGTGGGATGAGACCAAGGTGGTGATGCTTGGCTGCTCAAGGCATGAAGCTGCCTGAACAGGAATGGGGTTTCCTAAAGTCAGAAGAGGAGTAACCATGCCCTTAGGAAGATAACCAATGGCACATTATGGGTTGTTAGTCTCAAAGCCCATTTCTTAGGGCAGCATGATGCTCCCACCCAGCTGACCATTATGAGTGGCACCTAAGGGGCAACAGTCACTCAAGTTCTCTGGGAGTAAAGACTGCTTTCAACTCTATCTAACAGCAGTAGGAGTCCCAGAGAATCCAAAAGACTCCCTCCGTCAGTTGGGAGATTCCCTGGTAGCTCAGATGGTAAAGAATCTGCCTGCAATACAGGAGACCCAGGTTCAGTCCCTGGCTCAGGAAGATCCCCTGGAGAAGGGAATGGCTACCCCTTCCAGTATTCTTGCCTGGAGAATCTCTAAACAGAGGAAGACAGGCAGGCTACAGTCCCAGTTTAGTTCAGTTCAGTTGCTCAGTCATATCCAACTCTTTGCAACCCCATGAATCACAGCACACCAGGCCTCCCTGTCCATCACCAACTCCCGGAGATCACTCAAACTCACGTCCATCAAGTTGGTGATGCCATCCAGCCATCTCATCCTCTGTCGTCCCCTTCTCCTCCTGCCCCCAATACCTCCCAGCATCAAAGTCTTTTCCAATGAGTCACCTCTTCACATGAGGCGGCCAAAGTACTGGAGTTTCAGCTTTAGCATCATTCCTTCCAAAAGAACACCCAGGGCTGATCTCCTTCAGAATGGACTGGTTGGATCTCCTTGCAGTCCAAGAGACTCTCAAGAGCCTTCTCCAACACCACAGTTCAAAAGCATCAGTTCTTTGGTGCTCAGCTTTCTTCACAGTCCAACTCTCACATCCATACATGACTTGGAAAAACCATAGGATTGACTAGACGGACCTTTGTTGACAAAGTTATGTCTCTGCTTTTGAATATGCTATCTAGGTTGGTCATAACTTTCCTTCCAAGGAGTAAGAGTCTTTTAATTTCATGGCTGCAATCACCATCTGCAGTGATATGAGGTTGCGAAAAGTTGGATCTGACTGAGCAACTAACACTTTCATCACAAGCTAAGACTCAAAGCCAAGTTGTCCTGAAACCAACACCCATGCCCTTGGCTCATCCTGAGGATGTGGACATTCCATGGGCAGAGGAGCCTGGCAGGCTATAGTCTATGGGGTCACAAAAGAGTTGGACATGACTTGGTGACTAAACAACAACAATGTACAACAAAGAAGCAAAGACCTTTTACAAATAGGATAATTTAAACAAACTCATGGCATTTTGGAGGATCAAAGGCGAGCACAACCCACTGTCTGGAAATGTCAATCTTCTGGCAACATTAGGTGAGGGAGGAAACCTCCCTACAAAGGAGAAAACAACTTACCAAGGAAATCTCTTTATATCAAAACAAAGCATTTACAAGCTAAATAGCTATATTGGCAGTAGATTAGATTGAAGGGATAGAAAGATAGATTGATAGATAGAGATGTATAGAATATTAACCTCATTGCATGTGTGCTGCTGCTGCTGCTAAGTCGCTTCAGTCGTGTCTGACTCTGTGCGACCCCATAGACAGCAGCCCACCAGGCTCCCGCATCCCTGGGATTCTCTAGGCAAGAATACTGGAGTGGGTTGCCATTTCCTTCTCCGTTGCATGTATACCTACTCCCAAAATTGGATAACAATAACATTCAGGAAATTCCTTGGCATTCCAATGTTAGGACTACGTGCTTCTACTGTAGGAGGCACAGGTTTGATCCCTGGTTGGGGAACTAAGATCCTGCAAGCCATGTGGCTCAGCCAGAAAAATAAACAAAATTGCAAAAATAAAATAACATTCAGATGGAAAACTGAGTTACCAGGAAACTTGAGAGTATCCAAACTTTCCTAAGGGCCCGAAGCTACTCTCTGTGAGAGGTTTTCTTGGGTCAGCTCATTAGTGAGGCTGTTGGTCATTTCTGACTGTTCCCACACAGGTTTGAATCGCAGGGCATAACGAGATGGAATGTGAGTGAACAGTCTCATCTGCAAATGGGAACATAACTGAAGCCGCTTCGCTTGGGAACCCACCAACTTCTGAGAAAGTCGCATGAGAGGTCAGAGTGTCACCTGTACTTGTCACCACCCAGAGGTGCCTGAGCCCAGTGACAGCCTTTAAGTCACTAACTCTTGGGGGGGAAATCAAGACCTCCAGCCTTTTTAGTAAATCACTGAAGAGAAGGGCAGAGGAAAAGAAATGAAAATCTGTTCCTTCATAGCTTCAGAAATCACTCAGGGGGCTGGGGACATTCCTAGATTGGTATATGATTAATAATTCAGGGGTCTAGTTTGTGCAGCAGCGAAGATCCCCTGGAGGAGGGCATGGCAACCCACTCCAGAATTCTTGCCTGGGAGATCCCATGGACAGAGGAGCCTGGTGGGCTACAATCTATGGGGTCGCAAAGAGTCAGGCACACCTGAGGCAACGTAGCATGAACTCATACTTGTGTAGAAAGAATAGACATAAAGGAGGGTTGCTCCATCTTCTTTCCCATCTCATGCATTTTTCTTACCACGTATTCACTCTCTGCTGCTGCTGCTAAGTCGCTTCAGTCGTGTCCGACTCTGTGCAACCCCATAGACGGCAGCCCACCAGGCTCCCCTGTCCCCAAGATTCTTCAGGCAAGAACACTGGAGTGTGTTGCCATTTCCTTCTCCAATGCATGAAAGTGAAAAGTGAAAGTGAAGTCGCTCAATCATGTCCGACTCTTCACGACCCCATGGACTGCAGCCCACCAGGCTCCTCCATCCATGGGATTTTCCAGGCAAGAGTACTGGAGTGGGATGTCATTGCCTTCTCTGATTCACTCTCTAGTGAAGGGTAATTTGATAAATCCATGTTTTGTTTTCTGTGTCCTGGCCCTGAGCGGTCTGGGTCTGGGCCTCACTCCACTCTGAGCACAGATGCCCGATTCCATCATTGATCTTATTGACTCTGACCCGGGCTCACACCCCTGGCTCTGCCATCCTGGGTAATGGGTCTCTTTTGGGGAAGCATCACTGTCTCAGGGCACAAGGCAACCAGGTTCCTTGGCTGCAAGAGTGGCTAATTCATGTGCCAATTTAACCAGGCCACCACAGGCCCAGATGGTTGGTTAAAAGCTCTCTCTGGGAGTTTCCAAAAGATTAGCATTTCAATCTGCAGACTCTCCCCAGTGTGGATGGACCCTATCCTGAAAGCCTGAGCAACACAAAAATATGGAGGAAGCAGGGATTCACTGCTGCCTGACTGTCTGAGTGGGACTGGGGTCTTCTGCCACCCTTGGGCTGAGACTTATCACCTGGTCTCAGGGCTTCCTGGTCAGCCAACATCACCACTGGCTTTCCTGGGCCTCCAGCTGGTGGGGGGTGGACCATGTAATTTCTCAGCCTCTTTAACTCCATGAGCCAATGCTTCATAACAAATCTCTTTATATTTAAATATAGAAATCTCATATAGAAAATCCCTAGTAGATATAATATATATCCTTTGTGTATAAGTCTCATATGAAAGAAAAGTGAAAGTGTTAGTCACTCAGTCGTGTCTGACTCTTTGTGACCCCATGGACTGTAGCCCGCCAGGCTTCTCTAGCCATGGGATTCTCCAGACAAGAATACTGGAGTGGGTAGACATTCCCTTCTTCAGGAGATCTTCCTGACCCAGGGATCGAACCCAGGTCTCCCACATTGCTGGCAGATTCTTTATGGTCTGAGCCACTGGGGAAAGCCACAAGTTTCATATAATACATAATAAATCTGATCTGTCTAAAACACATATTTATTATTTATATGTAATATAATTATATATTTATAAATTATAAACATAATTTTATTCCATTATATAATATATATTTATTTATATAATTATAAACATATAGTTTATAAAATAGAAGTATATTTACAACATAAATGTTTTCTATTTTAAACTATACACACATATTATATATATATGAAATATATATGTTTGAATGTTTGCTTCTCTTACCCCTGCAGTACCCTGACTGATACCTCCCAGTAGCCACAGAACATAAGTTGATTCCATGCAGCAATTCTCAAAATGTGGTCTCAGATCAGCAGCAGAAGCACCTGGGAACTTGTGAGAAATACAGATACTCAGACTCCACCCAGATGATAAGCTGAATCAGAACCCCTGGATGTGGAGCTGAATCAGAACCCCTGGGGAAAGTCTACCCACTCCAATATTCTGGCCTGGAGAATTCCATGGACTATGTAGTCCATGGGGTCACAAAGAGTCAGATACGACTGAACGACCTTCACTTTCAGGGTCCCCTGGAGGCTTCCTTAAGTGCGCACCACAGGCTCCATGTCCAGGGGTTCTGATTCAGCTCCACATCCAGGGGTTCTGATTCAGCCGATCTGGGTGGAGTCTGAGTATCTGTATTTCTCACGAGTTCCCAGGTCCTGCTGCTGCTGGTTGAGACCACATTTTGAGAACTGCTGCATGGATTCAACTTATGTTCTGTGGCTACTGCAGTCAGGGTACTGCAAGGGGAAGAGAATGAAACATTCAAACAGATATATATACATATACATATAATAGATATATATAGACCCTGAGCAATGCCCAGCTTGGAGAAGCATTCTTTAAAGTTGCAGGTGATGGGAACCAAACGGAAACTCACTAGGGCACAAAACAGTAGAAAAATGCAGAGGGAATCTGGCTTCAGGCTCCACTGGATCCAGATCTCCAGTGCCATTCACTGACTCTAATTGGCCAGACCAAGGTCAAGTGATTACCAGGACCCTTAAGGATAGAGTCAAGGGAGGTGGGGTGCGTTAGAGAAAACCACAGCCAGGAAGAAAAGGAGAGAGCAACAGGGAAAAACAGAAATCACAGGCACTCCTTCCACAGGTAACAGGCTTTGCCCCCCACTTTTCAAATGAGCAGAGGACCGGGGACATCAGGCAGTGTTCTGAAGTTCCAGCCTGCTCCAGCTGACTCTGCGTCTGCACTACGAGTCACCAAGGATATCCTCGAGAATAATAAAGTGTGTGTGACCTCAGAGAGGAGCCCAGGATGTCCTGGCTCAGCCCCTTGTCATTCAAATGACAAGCTGTGCTAGTCCCAGTTCTCTCTGAATAAGAACTCTGGCCAAGCATCTTTCATGTTCAGCCAACCCTCTTAGCTTTGTCGGGGGGGCCTCTGGGGACAAGCCTGTCTTTGGGCATCAGCATGTGTGGTCCAGGTCATCCGCTTCCCCGCACAAGCTCCTCCATGTGGAACTGCAGCGCCTGGTACAGAGGCAAGCATCACTGGCTCTGGTCATGGAGGAATCGGGCCCCTTCCGAGGGCAGCCGGTAGAAATGGCAGCTGCCTGGAAACCAGCTTCTCTTGAATCAGTTGTTCACCCCAGCTCCCATCCATCACAGGAGATTATTGGAGGGTCCATAGTAAAGCCAGTGATTTTCATAATAAAGAGGTTCTTAGGAGCAGAGTGGAGGAGAGCACTCAGAGGAAAGGGCAGAAATGAGCTCTTGGTCAAGTGAGTGAGTCAGGACAGAAGCCAATTAAAGCCAGAGCCACTCAGGGGTCCCAAACTGAAACGTCAGTGGATTCCATGTACTTGTTAATATAAAGGATCTAATTTAAGGCTAGAGACTTTTTCTCTGTTGGTCTCATTCTCTACAGAAACAATCATTCACTCAAAGCCACCAACAAGAAAAACTCTGTCCTGTCCTCTCCATCCCAGAAATGCCCACAGTGATTCAAATACATATAAACAAATAGATGTTTAAGAGATATTTACAGCTTCCCAGGTAGTGCTAGTGGTCAAGAACCCGCCTGCCAATGCAGGAGACATAAGAGATGCAGGTTCGATCCCTGGATGGGGAAGATTCCCTAGGAGAGGCCATGCCAACCCACTCCAGTATTCTTGCCTGGAGAATCCCATGAACAGAGGAGTCTGGTGGGCTACAGTCCATGGGGTTGCACAGAGTCACACATGACTGAAGTGACAGCTACGCACTCACAAGAGATACTTACAAAAAGGAGCTTCAGATATTTTTAGATATCACACAAGGCTGAGGAAGGGGGAGTGTTGAGAAAAGCAACTGCCTTGTGATAAATCCAATGAAAACACACTTAAAATAAGAAGTCCAGGGGGAACTCTGTCATGAGCAAACAGGCATTAGAACACCTGCAGAAATATTGAATTCAACATATATGCAGAGGCATAGCCAAAATTTCTGTTAGAAAAGTTAATAAGCATCTGACTCACATGTTTATATTTAAACTTTTCTGGAAGTATTTGAATCAGTTTCATCCATTTGTTTCTCCACCCAGTTTTTGTGGGGAATGTGAAAAATTTGTACCTAGTTCTGGTGATGTGTTTGGATTCTGGTCCTCAGAAGAGAGAGAAAACTACCCTTTATTGAGAAACCCTATCTGGTGAAGACAGTGATTACAGAATTAAAATGAGGTGCAAATAGTAAAGAATCTGCCTGCAAGTGCAAGAGATGCAAAAGATGTGGGTCAGTTTCTCATTTTGGAAGATCCCTGGGGAAGGAAACAGCAACCCACTCCTGTAATTTTGCCTGGAAATCCCCATGGACAGAGGAGCCTGGCAGGCTGCAGTCCATGGGGTTGCAAAGAGTTGGACGTGACTAAAATGACTTAGAACATGCCACTGTTTTCATTGCAAAGCAAAGCACATAGATTCTGAAGCACTATTTACCTTGCTGAAAATAAGCTGTGTGGTTTCCAGGTATGTTAGGGCTTGCCTTATGTATGTAGGAGGTTTGCTGTCGTGACTTTTAAATGTTAGAACATTTCATAAGTCAGCTCTTCTCAACCCTGTTTCAACACACACACACACACACACACACACACACACACACACACACACACACACTATAGCAGTGTGATTATATTATCCTTCTGTCATGATTCTGATTTTACATACACAATGTGCTGGGTAGACACTAACATCTCCGGCTTCTCAGGATTAGTTTTGAAAGTTGCATCTCATTTCAAACAGAAATGACAAAAGGCTCTTTTGGCTCCAGTTTTCTGCCCCAGAGGTTAGTTATCAGCAGAGGAAGCCTGGAGAAAATCCTCCTGATTTCTCTCCGGTTCCCGTGGAAGGATTAGGAAAAGTCACAATTGCTCCTGGAGCTTCCAGAAGCTGCTTGGCACGAGGTCTCATTACTGTGTCCCGGGACAAAGCGAGGTCTTCTCTGGGAGGCACAGAAGGACCTCTGCACACGGATCATGCTAGAAGGTTAAACCGATAATACTGATTTTCTTTAAAGAGGAATTTACCTTTACCGATGCAGAGATGCAAGTGAGTCGTGAGGATTTAGAATAATCTCCCTAAGAAACAAAAGCAAATACCGTACAAACACAAATGGGTGACACGTGCTCTGCAGGCCACCCCTGAGCTGCTTCATTTTTCCCGATCCCTTTAATCCTGCGAGGGAATCTCTCCCGGTTCTAGAGCCTATTTGAATGTGGCAGTGACAATTTCACTGCAAGGCAGCAGCAATAAGTCTTCTGTCTTCTTGTCCTCTTTCTCTGCATTAAAATATTAATACACACTTTCTGAAGGCATTGCCAATGAAACATAGATTCTGGAGTGAAATGCATTTGGCATGTGACTTCAAAAATAATTAATCTTGGATTATACTTACCACAGAAATAATTGACCAGCCCTAGATCATCCCCACCACTTACCTACATTAAGGTTTTGTGAAAATAAGTTCTAAGACTAATTGATATTGGGGATAAAAGCACAGCCCAAGGAAAAAAACGTAAAATATCACCAGATGAAAACAAAGCGGGAGTTCCCAGTGTGGCTATGTAGTTGTGTTTGAAACACCTATGTGATAGAGTGGGCACTTTTGTGTAATGGGACTCAGGGAGGAAGCTTTTGCCCAAAATTCTCAGTCTGTACATCTTAATATTCTTTATTTTGAAAGAACGTTCAGTGTGATACTCACTGCTACTGGTTAATCCCTCTGGTTGCTTTGACAGCTGTTGTTCAGTTGCTAAATTGTGTCTGACTCTTTGTGACCTCACAGACTGCAGCTTGCCAGGCTTCCCTGTCCTTCGCTATCTCCTGGAGTTTAATCAGATTCATGTCCATGAGTTGGTGATGCTACCCAACCATCTCATCTTCTGCAGTGACAGAAACTGACGGAACCGTTGACTCAGAGGTTCCTAGGGAGATGCAGAGATGGAGCCGCCTTCAGGTACCACTGGATCCAGGGTCTGCATCAATGGCATGTCCTCCCCCTCTGCACTTCCAGCCTGTTTCACCTCCTCTTGCTGTCATCACAGCTAAGGTTTCTGGGCTTCCTGTGTGTGAGGGACTAAAGGACCAACAGCAGCCCAAGCCCCATAACCTCCTTCCTTTTAGTTCCAGCAGGAAAGGCTTAGTCTGATTCCAGCCAAAGGACACTACCCTCTCTGTGGCCCCCAGCAGGGACTCAAGGCCCCTGGGAGCATTTTGCGTCTTTGTAATTTTATTTACAAAATGCTGCACTGTCTTTTCTCTCGTGGTAGTGAGTGGGGGCTACTCTCTAGTTGTGGTGAACAGGCTTCTCATTGTGGTGGCTTCTCTTGTTGCAGGGTCTTCCCTGGTGGCTCAGCTGGTAAAGAATCCGCTTGCAATGCGGGAGACCTGGGTTCGATCTCTGGGTTGGGAAGATCCCCTGGAGAAGGGAATGGCTACCCACTCCAGTATTCTAGCTTGGAGAATCCCATGGAAAGAGAAAGCCTGACAGGCTACAGTCCATGCGGTGGCAAAGGGTCCGACACGACTGAGAGACTAACACTTCTGCTTCTCCTGTTGTGGAGGTCAAGCTCTTGGGTACATGGGCTTTCTATAGCTGCAAATGTGGGCTCAGTAGGTGCAGTTCCCGGCCTCTGGAGCGCAGGCTCGGTAGTTGTGGTGCACAGGCTTAGTATGTAGGCTCAGTAGGTGCAGTCCCCGGCCTCTAGAGTGCAGGCTCAGTAGTTGTGGAGCACAGGCTCAGTAGTTGTGGAGCGCAGGCTTGGTGGTTGTGGAGCACAGGCTCAGTAGTTGTGGAGCGCGGGCTCAGTAGTTGTGGCGCACAGGCTCAGTGGTTGTGGAGCACAGGCTCAGTGGTTGTGGAGCACAGGCTCAGTAGTTGTGGAGCACAGGCTCGGTAGTTGTGGTGCACGGGCTCAGTAGTTGTGGTGCACAGGCTTAGTATGTGGGTTCAGTAGTTGTGGAGCACAGGCTCAGTAGTTGTGGAGCACAGGCTCAGTAGCTGTGGAGCGCAGGCTTGGTGGTTGTGGAGCACAGGCTCGGTAGTTGTGGAGCACAGGCTCAGTGGTTGTGGAGCACAGGCTCAGTGGTTGTGGAGCACAGGCTCAGTGGTTGTGGAGCGCAGGCTCGGTAGTTGTGGAGCGCAGGCTCGGTAGTTGTGGTGCACGGGCTCAGTAGTTGTGGTGCACAGGCTTAGTATGTGGGCTCAGTAGTTGTGGAGCACAGGCTCAGTGGTTGTGGAGCGCAGGCTCGGTAGTTGTGGAGCGCAGGCTCGGTAGTTGTGGAGCGCAGGCTCGGTAGTTGTGGAGCGCAGGCTCGGTAGTTGTGGAGCACAGGCTCAGTAGTTGTGGAGCGCAGGCTCAGTAGTTGTGGAGCACAGGCTCAGTGGTTGTGGAGCACAGGCTCAGTGGTTGTGGAGCGCAGGCTCGGTAGTTGTGGAGCACAGGCTCAGTGGTTGTGGAGCACAGGCTCAGTGGTTGTGGAGCACAGGCTCAGTGGTTGTGGAGCACAGGCTCAGTGGTTGTGGAGCGCAGGCTCGGTAGTTGTGGAGCGCAGGCTCGGTAGTTGTGGTGCACGGGCTCAGTAGTTGTGGAGCACAGGCTCAGTAGTTGTGGAGCACAGGCTCAGTAGTTGTGGAGCACAGGCTCAGTAGTTGTGGTGCACAGGCTTAGTATGTGGGCTCAGTAGTTGCAGCTCCCGGCCTCTGGAGCGCAGGCTCGGTAGTTGTGGTGCACAAGCTTAGTTGCTCAATGGCATGTGGAGTCTTCATAGACCGAGGATAGAAGCCATCTCCTGAATTGGCAGGCAGATTTTTTACCACTGAGCCACCAGGGAAGCCTTAATTTGCACCTTGGACATCACAGTCATTGGAGGGTACTACTGACATTGGACAGAGAAAGCAATGGCACCCCACTCCAGTACTCTTGCCTGGAAAATCCCATGGACAGAGGAGCCTGGTAGGCTGCAGTCCATGGGGTCACTAAGTCGGACATGACTGAGCAACTTCACTTTCACTTTTCACTATCAGGCATTGGAGAAGGAAATGGCCACCCACTCCAGTGTTCTTGCCTGGAGAATCCCAGGGACAGGGGAGCCTGGTGGGCTGCCATCTATGGGGTCGCACAGAGTGAGACACGACTGAAGCAACTTAGCAGCAGCAGCAGCAGCTGACATTGGAAGGGCAGTGTAGGGGGGCGGGGGCCGGGGAGACTCAGGGATGACCGACGTCATGCTGTGTGCCTGGGTGCTGGGCCACCCTGTGTGGTGAAGGCCTGCACACCATCCTCCACAGTGTTCATAGGTCCAGCCAGATACTCACGGAGGAATAAGCTTGTTAACAATCATCTGAGACTTGTGTCTTCATACCAGTTTGCATGGAGCACAGACATTTGTAAGACACACTGAATTTTCCAGGAGCATAACTTCCATGTGAACCTAGAGAAGATGGCACAGTTTTTCATCAGGGTGGGGGAAGCGTCACCAGGAGTTTCGCTCCATTTTACACTCTTGTCTCCGACAGCCACAACACTGACAGGTTTACATTTCCAAATAGCTAGTTTTCATCTGTTCAGCTTTTTTAGATGCTGTGTTCACCCATGGGAAGAACCAGCTAACTATCCATGGTGTCCCCCAAGGCACTTTCTCCTGCACATTTACATTTAGAAATGCGCATCTTATTATAAATTGCTTTCCTTTCCTTTGACCTTTATATTACAGTTAGGGCATAAAATTGATTTCTTATTCAATTATATGTGTAGGTAGGTTCTGTTATTCCATTTCAGGAGCAACACATAGACTCTTAACTAATCACCGTGTGATGCTACAGATGAAAGGGCAGGTGGGAAATAACTGAGTCCCCTCCCCGAAGCACAGTGAGTGGATGGTGGTTGAGCTAAGTTGCTTGAGTCATGTCCAACTTTTTGCAACCCCATGAACTGTATAGCACACCAGGCTCCTCTGTCCATGGGATTCTCCAGGCAAGAATACTGGAGTGGGTTGCCATTTCCTTCTCCAGGGGATATTCCAGATCCAGGGATCAAACCTGTGTCTCTTATATCTCCTGTATCGGCAGAAGGGTCCTTTACCACTAGCACCAGCTAGAAGCTTCTGAGTGGCCCAGAAAAGTGATCCCTTGCCAACAAAAGCAAAACACAGACACTGAATCTACTGCAATGGTCAGGGCAAAAGTGACATGAAAAGAAAAACCAAACGAAGAAGAAGTCTATGCAGAAATAAAAACAGGTTTAAAAATCAATACATGTGTATTAGGGTTCTCCAGAGAAATGGAACCAATAGAATCTGTATACAGAGAGAGAGATTTATTATACAAGATTTATTCCTGGGATTATGAAGGCTGACAAGTCCCAGGGTTTGCAGCCGGCAAGCTGGGGACCCAGGAAACCCTGTGCTAAGAGCCAGGTAGCCTGACACCCAAGAAGTGAAGCTCCCATTCAACAACCATGGTTAAAAAAAAAAAAAAGACTGATTTTTCTAGTTCAAGGGAAGTTGGGCAACAGGCATTCCCTCTTCCTTGATGAATGTCAACCTTTTGGTCTATTCAGGCCTTCAACTGATTGGACAAGGCCCACCCACATTGGGGAGAGCAATCTGCTTTCCTCCATCAATTGGTTCAAATGTTAATCTCATCCAGAAACACCCACACAGACACATCCAGAAGAATGTCTGACCCAATATCAGGCACTCTGTGACCCAGTCAAGCTGAGACAGAGAATTAACTCTCAGAACAGGTAAAACTAAAGTTGCAGGATAGAGATAGGGGAACAAAGCTTCTCCTTATGAGAATCTGTACAACTTCACAAGAGACTGTTGCATCATCCAGGACCTTGATACTCAAATCAGACTTTCCATGAAATTTTCCTGGAGTTTAGGTTAGTCACAAAGAGTGCCAAGGGAACATTTCCTTAATATAGTGATTCTGAAGCCTGAATTTGACTATCAGGATGGATGTTCTGAGTCACATCTGTTTCAGTAAAATGTAGTCAGTTACTATAAGCTGGAGTTTCTCTTCCTCGGCATCACTGACATGGTGGAGCAGATCACTGTCAGTGGCAGGGCTGCTGTGTGCACTAAAGGATGTCTATCAGCATCCACTATATGTCAGTACCATCCCCTCCCAGGTGTGACAATGAAAATGTCTCCAGACACTGACACATGTCCCCTGGGGGCAAACATGCTCCCTGCCTACCTGAAGCCAAGTGCCATAAAGGGAGCCCAACAATCCACACAGTACCAGCTTCTGATATCATTTTAGTTTAATGGGAACCACGGACCCTAAGCACCCTTAGAGACAGGTAGAGAGACCGTGGATATTCTGCCCAAGAGACCCATTTCATGCCCAGAAGGCTTTAGCATCATTGTGCAGGAGACCCAGGCTAACACGTTCATCCTGCATATCTCCACGAGGGTATCAGAATCAGCTTATCCTTCCCATGGACACAACACAGGTTCCATGTGCAAAGAGGAACAGTGTCTCTAGGAACAGGATGACTGGTTCAGCCTCCAGGGCAGGAAGAACGCACGTCCTTAAACCCACCTGAAGGCATTTCCAAGAGCATGTTTGATGGATGCTCACACATTCAACTTGAGAGATTTAAGACTCATGATTAAATCTAATCACATTAAAAGATTAATATAAAATTAGATTCAAAAATAGCTTTAAAGGACTTTTACATCCAAAAGAGTTAAGCAGAGGCTTAACAGCAGAATTTGCTCCAAGGGTAGTAACTGCTCTCCTTCTGTTTCTCCTTGGGCATGAAGTTCCCACCAAAGGCTGAAAACCTCTGACAAAGACAGACATCTCCTGGAAGATGCTAGAGGATGAAGGAGAGTCCAGGGGCCGCAACAGAACAAAGAATATTTCCTCAGGGGCAGTGTGAGCTTCCTTGTTGAAAGCTTCTGCTCTTTCCGCTAGTCTGGGACACCACCTCTCCCTCTGTTTCCCTTCTTTTCTTCTGCTGCAAGTAATGAAACCTCCCTGGATAGGAGGCCCTCAGCATGAATGATTTTGCTTACTGAAGGCTCACTGTCTGCCAAACACTCAGAGCAAAACATTATTCGGATGATTTCATTAAATCCTCAGAAGAACCCCATACCTTGGGTTTGCGTGTGTGTGTCCTAAGTTGATTCAGTTGTGTCCAACTCTTTGCAACCCCATGGACTATAGCCCGCCAGTCTCCTCTGTCCATGAGATTCTCCAGATAAGAATACTGGAGTGGGTTGCTATTTCCTTCTCCAGGGGATCTTCCCGACCATGGGATCGAACTCTGTTTCCTAGTTGGCAGGCAGATTTTTTACCACTGAGCCACCAGGGAAGCCCACACAGCCCACGGCTATTAACTAAGCTACATCTCTAGTGATGTGAAGACCGTGCCCTGGAACACACCTGACCCAGCTCTGACTTTGCTTTCTCTTAAGCCCAAAGCCCAGAGTGATCTTGTTCACCATAACAGGAAAAATGCTCCTTCCAGCTGACACATCTTAGCCCAGAGGGTCATGCATCCCCTTTCCAGCCCCTTGAGGTCCCCCAACCTGCTTCCTAGACCCTCAACTGTGCCAGAGGATAAAGGTGATGATGTACTGTGAGGTCAGAGAGATGGGTGTGAGCAGGACCGGTTGGAGTGGGAACTGGCAATCCTTTTCTGTAAAGAGCCAGAAAGTAAATATGTGTGCCTTGTAGGCCATATGATCTCTGTCACAACTGCTCAGCTCTGTCCTGCAGCACAAGAAAGTGGCACAGATAATGTATAAATGGGTAGGTATGGGTGGGTTCTAGCTAAACTTGACTTACAAGAGCCGTCTTCCCCGAAGCAGGCATGGCCGGGAGGTAGCCAGCCTGGAGCACGTCAAGGGAGGCCTCTTTTGGGTGGACCCTCCCCTTTGCTGACAAAGCACCTGGTCCTCCATGGGTTTGCAGGAATGAGCCCTGAACTAAGAAAGGGTGAATCCTTACCCATTGAAGATGCTGTTAATGTTGGTTTTCTGACACAAGTGGCTGGACCTAAGTCAGGCCAGTGCAAACCATTTTCCACCCCAAAACAAGAGTTCCTGGGACACAAGAGCCGTGTCCTACTCACCTTGGCAGGTCCCAGCCCCGCAGTTTGCAGCTCAGCGCTCAGTGAATTTTGTTAGCTTGCAATGAGATATGACATCCTTTTCAGTCCTGCCGGCAGACAGTCCCAAGCAGTCTCTTCTGTCCCCTCTGTGACGCCACATGCAAACTGGCCAGGGCACTATGAACAGCATCAACTGCTGGCAGCTCCCTGCAAAGGGATGAACCCAGTGGTGACTGCCAGCAAGTAACCTTGAGCTCCACATGAGTGTATTTCAGTCAGGTTCCCTCTACTAACAAACAGGAGACCATCGTCACAGGTGAATCCTGAGACCCTGCTCGCCCATAAAGGCAGCGAGCATGTGAAACCAGGGCACAAACGTGGTGCCCCCAGGCCCGTGGCTGCTGTCTGAGCCAACGACCATCAGCCCATCCTTGTTTGCATCTTTGATGTGTAGCTTTTCAGAAGGTAATTGACATGTAGGACGTCATCAGTGTTGGAAGCGGAAACAGAAGACACGTAGCCAAGCATTTTCTGCCTTCTCTTCGGCACAATAGGAATCAAATTGTGGCATTACCTGATCTATCAAAATTTAAAAAAAAAAAAAAAGTAACAAGGAGCTGCCAAAATCAGTTCTGCCATTGGCTCCTTGTTGAAACAAATGCCTTGAAAAATGTACCCCCCTTTCAGGGTAGAAGCAGCATTCATGCTCACTGGGTCGCGAGAGGCCCCCACCCTAAACCCTCACTCGGCTCTCTCTTTGTTGTCTCAGTGGGGCTTCAATCCTCCTGCTGGTTTGTGAAATGAAACGTGCTCATGGGTCCACCTTTTCCAAAAGAGCATCACTTGTGTAGGACGAGCATCCAAGGGAGACCATGAGGAGCCGACACTGCACTGGCTTTGTGGACAGTGGGACAGAGGACTGTGTGCTCACAACCAAGGTGGGGAGAGAACACGGGGCACACTGGCCGCCTGTAGGAGTCAGAGCAGTCCAGAAGTGCAGGATGGAGTCCCGGACGTCAGGTTGTAGACCCCTGGACAGCTGTGTGTCTCAGGGGTGTGGGGGGAAGCATGGCAGTGCCAGAGTCATTTTCCAGCCAGAATGACTGTTTGTAGATCTGAGAAACTGGTGTGGAGTTGGGGGAGAAGGGGAGGAATGAGGTGCGGCCAGTAGATTCCTTCTGTCCTGTCTGCTCTCCGGTTCCCTAGAGCAGGCAGCTGGCTGGATTTCCATACAATAGACATTCTTGAAAGTCCTGGAGCACTGCCCTGATTTTACGCTTCCTGGAGGCTTTTTAATCTATAAACTTATCTCTGTGGCAACAGGGACTCAACTCCAGGCCACAGTGAATTCCAAGGACCAACATCCTGACAGAGAGTCTCACTCTGACATCACCCAGGGGTGTGGGAGAGAAAAGGTTCACCTTCTTAGGAGACCGCAGCAGCCTGTCTTCTTCAAGGACAGGTCCCAGATTCATCCTCAAGCCTATCCTTGGTGGACAATGGCTCCACACGGGATCAGTGGCTTTTGACTGTCCAGCGTCCGTGCCACTTTCTTTCACTAAGGTTCCGGTAGACACTATCCTTAGACCTTGCTCAGCCTCTGAGATCCGGGGGGAGCCCAGGCTTGTCACTCTCTTTTCTGCAGTCCCCTGGGGAAGACTGCATGGCACAGACCTCCTGGAGCACAGCCGAAGATGGGTCATCCTGGGACTTTAACAGGAAGTCAATTCCAGAAGATTCCCCATCCTTCCACACTGCCTGACAGTATGATGCTGAAGAGGAAAAGTTGAAATTCTACATAACCTCCTGCTCCTTTTGCTTCTGTAACTCAGCTTGCTCCTTGCAAAGTCTGGATCACGTGGGTCTCAGAAAGTGGGACTAACAATACTAGGAACTGGACTTATCTCACTCACCCTTGTCCTGCTCTTTGCAATCACCGGGCCCCTGCAAACCCGCAAACCTACTTAATCATGCCTGTCCGTGTATAAGAACTCTGTAACCCCTTTGTTGGGGCTCAGAGCTTGGAGTGTTAACTCCTCGGGGCCCGCCTGTGTAATAAACCTGAGTTCTCCAACTCTCCAAGCATGGTGCTTGTTTTCTCGAGTACTGGTTTCTGCAATAATGCCATCAGCCTGCTTCCCAAGGCAGCCCTCTACAGCACCCCGGGAGAAGAGTTGAGGGAGGGGTGCCCACCTATAGCAAACAAAGCTTCAAGCCTTGACATCTTTGAGTCCCCAGGTGGGGTGCAGTGAAAGGTTTTTGTTTGGACTCTTTGGTGAGAAGAATCTACAAGTTCCTATAATTCTCTCATGGTCACTGCAGCCACTTGCCACAGAAAGAGTGCCATCTGGTTCAATCAGGCCCAGCTGACCCCCTCAGTTTGTGTTCAATGGTGTCACTATAGTGCCCCCCCACCCAGCCATCTGCTTAGGAGAACAGAGAACGTGGATTTCAGCATCTGGACAGCTCCTACAAGGGGGGCAGTGGATGCCTAGGACCTGGGGAGGGGGACCCATAGCCCTCCATCTCATTTCCAGCTCCAGGAACTGCTGGAGTCAGGGAGAGTGTGGGTGGATCTGAGTGGAGGAGAAAGAGACCCAAGGCCCCTGCTTCAAACAAACAAGATGCAATTGCTCACTTACTCACCCTTCTCCAGCTGTTTCAGAGGACCAGGGCTTCCCCAGCGACTCAGAGGCCAAGCATTCACCTGCAATGCAGGAGCCTCAAGGGACGCAAGTTCGACCCCTGTGCCTGAAAAATCCACTGAACAAGGGCACGGCAACTGACTCCAGTATACTTGCCTACAGAATCCCGTGGGCAGAGGAGCCTAGCAAGTTACAGTGCATGGCGATCACAAAGAGCTGGACGCAACTGAAGTGACTTAGCACACACACACACACACACACACACACACACGCATCAGGGTCCAGCAACAATTAGACACTGTTTAGCCAGATGCTGCCAGAAATCAAGTACATCCACCGTTTTATAAGCAGCTGAGACTGAGTCAGAAAGCACAGACCCAGACCTTGCAGAGCCTTAGCGGAGCGCCCAGTCCACAGGGCTGACACCTCCATGGGCCATGGAGCTGATTTTGACAGTTCAGCCCTTCCCTGGGCCGTGCTGTCTTATCATGTGGGTCTTTCTAGCTCTCTGCTCCCCAGTATGTCACAGAGAACATTGCACGGAAGGAGCTCAATGTTTTATTCATTTTCTGGGAACATTCTCCGAACGATCAGGGAACTGCCAATGGCTCCCCCCCTCCCGCCTCATTTTTGAAGAAGGAGAGAAAATCACCCAAGACAATGAAACAGCGCTGCTTTTCATTTTCCTTCAGCTGCTTGATGAAGATAGACCTACATATCACACTTGCCCAGGTCAAGGGCACAGTTCAACGATTTTCAGTGACTTTACCGAGGGGTGCGACCGTCACCATTAGTCATTTCAGATGTTTTCATCCCCCCAGGAAGACCCTCCTATCCATTTGCACTCAACCTCCTCCTACCCCTGGCCCCAGAACACCGCGTATCCTATCTCTGACTCTATAAATTTGCCTTTTCTGCGCATTTCATCTAAGGTGAATTGTATACTATGTGGTCCTTTGTATACGGCTCCTATCACCTGCCATAATGTCTCCAATGTTTATCCAAGCTGAGCTCATATCAGGGTGTCATTCCTGTTTGTAGAAGAATGAAACCCCGCTGTGTGAGTGTCCATCCCTCACCTGCTGGTGGGCAGTTGCAATGTTTTCAGTGGAGGTTATTTCAAAGGTGGCTCAGTAGTAAAAGAATCCGTCTGCCAATGAGGAAGATGCAACAGATACAGGTTCGATCTCTGGGTCGGGAAGATCCCCTGGAGGAGGGCATGGCAACCCACTCCAGTATTCTTCCCCAGAGAATCCTATGGACAGAGGAGCCTGGCTGGCTATAGTCTGTGGGTTCGCAAGAGTCAGACATGACTGAGCATGCCCAGCACTTACCTTTATGTAGACACATGCTTTCGTGTGTCTTGAGCAAATGCCGAGCAGTTTAATTTCTGGATCCTACCAAGTATTGCAAACAGAAACTTCTTGTATTTAAGGCCTTGACATTCACAGCAGGCACACAATTTGGGGCACAAGCTTTGAGTCTGAATCCTGTCTTGACCACTGTGTAAGCGAGTGTCAGTTCAAGCAAGTCACTCAAACCTCAGTGTTCTCACCTATAAAAGGGGGAGATATCAGCTTTGAGATATGAGATAAAGATGCTCTGGTTCCTTGTAGAGAGTAAGCGGACAGAGGGTGACCAGCAGCTGTACCCGACCCCACAGCAAGCGCCCAGGACCCGGTGCCGTTTCGATGACCAGACAGATCAGGGACAGAAGAGAGGGTGGAGAAGACAGGGAGGAGGACGGTGCTGCCACCTCCTCTGTCACTTACACAGCCTGCTGCGGGGCTGGCGGATCTCACAGCCACTGAGTCAGGAAAGGCCGCTTCCGAGCCATGGCTATTTTATTCTTTTATTTTATGGCTCAATCCTACTTTGCCTGTCATCGTTTTGGAGGTCCCCAGGTCTTTGGAAGCCCCCAGGTTCTCGCCCCTCACCTCCTCTCCTGCATCTCTGCCCCACCTCACCTGAGCCCTCACTCCAGCCGCCTCCTCATTGCGTCTCTGGGCTTCCACTTGGCTACCTTCAGTGGTGGTGTGGCGGGGAGACCTTGGCTTCCTCCTCAGCTGTTCTGTCAGTTGTCACATTGTTGTCACTTCGCATTAGTGCCCTCCCTTTGCTAATATCCAGCCTGCATTCCATGTGATGCTTAAAAAGAAACCCTCATTCTCCTGCAGCCGTTTTCCCTGCTGTTCTGTCTTTTGCCAGAGAATACCTCCCTGGCTTTTCTTTTTTTTTAACCTTTGTATTTTTTAATTTTCAGTAACTGAATTTCAACCTCTATCTGTGTCAAAACCAATACTGCATAAAAAAGATAAGTATATGAAGATCTTAAAACTTAACATTCCAAATACATTTGATGGAGCTGACCTGCTGAGAGAAGAAACAAAGAGACAGTCAATGGGAACGCTGACAGAGAAACTGAGTTCTCAGACACACAGGAAAGCCTTTTCATTCTTGAGTCAATCAGAAGCTGCTCAGATAAACAGCAATACCAACAACAAAGGGCAGGAGAAGGAGACGACAGAGGATGAGATGGTTGGGTGGCATCACCAACTCAAGGGACATGAGTTTGAGCAAGCTCTGGGAGATGGTAAAGGACAGGGAAGCCTGGCTTGTGGCAGTCCATAGGGTCGCAAAGAATCAGATACAACTCAGTGACTTAACAACAACATAACCAACAACAAAAACTATTTCTGAGCTTGTACTGTGTGCCCCACCCTGTTCTAAGCACCATATTCGTTTTCACACTCATCCTACAACGACTCTGAGATAAGGACACTCATTATTCTCATTTTACAGAGGACAAAACTGAGGCCCAGAGAGTTTACGGAATTTGCCCAAAGTTGCACAGCTTCGCAGTCATGAACCCAGGACCCAAAGGCCAGCTGTCCCAGCCTGGAGACCACAGCCTCACACCACCTGGAGCTCCCACAACCAGGCACCCCATATTCAGACAGAGGTATGGATATTTCTGGACTGGAGTCTGGCTAGCACTCCAAAAACCTATTCCTAGCAAGTGGTTAGCTTTTGTCAGAAAGTCAGCATCTTAACAACTGATTTTAACTTAGTTTCTAGTTTTGTTGAAAAGCCCATGTATAAAATAAATACGACTTTGGACAGACTAAACATCACTGCACAATACGTGTGTATTCACTGAGAAAATATAATTTCATACACAGGTTAATTTCAGAAGACCGACAGCGTGACGGCGACTTCAGCTCTGATCTGAATCACAGGCCATTTTCCTATATCTATCCAGCCATTCTTCCCTTGAATCAACAATAGCAGAGGTGTACTGAATGGTTTCCATGTGCCAGGAGCTGAGAAATGTCCTCTATTCCTTACGCCACCCAGCCCCTTCTATAAAGAGAAGATGGAAACTCAGTGGTAAGTGGAGAGTCAGGGGTTCAAACCAGGAACGTGGGTCAGGGCCCTTCCTTTCCTCAAGCAGCCGAATCGTTCCACGAGAACATGGCACCTCCTTTACTATCACTTGTCCATTGAACACATGCTTCTCGGCTCCCTGTAGGAGCCAGGCCTGTTGCCAGGGACACAGCGGTGGACAGGCCAGCACTTTCCAAGTCTCATGGGTGCCACAGCTGAGCAGGGGAACGGACTGTTTATGTTTATCACAGCACAGCCTGTGTGATGGGAGCTGCAAGGGGGCCCTGGTGCTGAGAACACACAGCCAGGTCTTGGGAGACTTGCTGGGGACTTGGGGACCTGCTAGAGACTCCAGCTGGGGGCAGACACTCAAGAGGAAGGAAGTGGAGCGAGATCCAGGTGTCTGCCAAGTACCCAAGACCAAGTGGGATCAGCAAGCAGAAGGAACCACCGAGGGCCCAGGGCTAGAAGCCCGGAGAGGGCAGTGGGGAAGCGTGGGGTCGGGGGTGGTGAACATGGGTGGGAGGTGGTGAGTGTAGGGTGGGGGGTCGGTGAGCAGGGGTAGCTGGTGGTGAGCAGGGTGAGGGTCAGGCTGGCTGCCTTGCAGAGGATGAATCAGGGAGCAAGAACCTTGAAAAAATGGCCAGTTGGAGGCAGCCGAGGTCTCGGGTAGAGAAGATGGGGGCTCAGAGGCTCGTGGCGGGGGAGGGTACAGCTCCAGGGGCAGGTGGGAAACAGACTTGGTGGGAATTAGGGGGTTGGGTGGACAATGAGGAGGGAGTGAGGGGAACTGGACTTGGAAAGATTTAGAGACTTGCAAAAATGCAAATTACCCATTCCTCTTCCAATTGTGCTCAGGTGTAATTTCTGCCATCTTGGATTCCAAACCCAACTGGTCTTCCAAACTCAACCTATAGCATAGCCCAGCCTTAGGTCCTGGGATGACCTGGCATTGACCCCCAGAGCCCACATTTCTTACATATCCTTCCAGACCCTCCACACATTGCCCTTACCCTTGCCTTCTGTTCATCCGTCTCTCCCTCCATCCATCCATGCCACCAAATGTATATACTAAATGTCACAGGTCTGCTAAGTGCTGGCCATCCTAACTGGCATAAGCGACATAGTCCCGGCCATACTAATTACTCAAGCCGATATGCAAGTTCCGAAATGGCAAGAGCTGAGACAAAAGTGACCGTGTCTTGGCAGTGGGGTGACTGGTCCACAGGCCACTCCCACCAAGTCCCTCCTCACCCGCTGGCCCCAGAGACACTGGGCCCTGTCCCTCAAGGCCTTGTGCGTGTCTCATCCATGTTCTGCCTGTGATAAAAGGCCTGCTCTCATTCACTGGTAGATCTTTATTTCCTGCTCTGAAAACCCATCCTGACTGATAGCATCCATCTCCCCACCCGAGGGATGTTGCAGTCACGTGTCCAAGACGGGTGACCTTGGGCTAGGAATAGCCTAGTCTGAAGCTCCATTTCCTTATCTACAAAATGGAAAAAGCAAAAGGAACTTCCTCTCTGAGTTGCTGTGATAAAAATTAAAAGGGAGAATGCATGTCCGATAACGCAAGTGCTCAGAAGACATGCGCTCTCGTTCTTTATAATGAATCTGCCCCCAAGTGGCGCACAGGGCTGAAGCCTTCAAAGCTCTGTTTCCTGTTTCGGGCACGTGAGAGCCCAAAAGGCAGGCACAGTGAGGGGATCTGGTTCATAAGAGAGGCCGTTACAGACAGAGATGGCGTCCTGAGTCTTAGAAGCAGTCAGCGGGCAGCTTTCCCTTCCGAGGCGATCGATCGCAGGGTCTGTGGATGCATCACGCTCTTCTCCTAACACAGACTCCTATCTCCTACACTGGATTAAACACTTTTAATTTACAGAGGGAGAAGGACCCATTTCAATCCTATCTTCCAGACTTCAGCTGGAGTTGTGATGCTTCCTGCCAGGACTCTTAGGAAATGACGTGGTGGTTTTCCGCCTGAATCTCCCCACTTGCAGGAGCAGTGGGGAGGGAGTAGGCTGCCTCTCCCTCCCCAGGGAGCCTGGATGTCACTCGCCTCCCCCAGGTAGCTCCTCACCCTCCCGAGCACCAGAGCTTGTGGTCAGAGGGGCAGGTCCACAGCATAGGTTGTGGGCAAGGCTTGGGCAGGATGGGGATGGAGCAGAAGTGGCAGGTGCCACCCCTGTGACCCAAGGCACATCCCATAGAGGACTCCACAACCTCGAGGTGCCGGGGTGTGCTCTGTGACCCAAGGCGCATCCCATAGAGGACTCCACCACCTCGAGGGGCCACGGTGTGCTCTGGTGGGGGCCCAGACTAGACATTATACTGTGGTGTGTGTGGTGGGGGGAGAACAGTTCCCAGGAAGACGAGGATTTGAATTGCAAACTCAGTAGAGCAGATGGTCACCCCAGTGTGGGCGGGCCCGTCCAGTCAGCTGAGGATCTGGGCAGAACAAAGACAGAGGGAGAAGAGGTCCCTTCTGTAAGCGGGACCCCTCGTCCTCTCTCCCCCTGAGCCTGCGCGTATGCCACCAGCTCCTCCGAGTCTCCAGTTTCAGGCAGCAGAGTGTGGGACCCCTCAGCCTCCATAATCATGCGAACTATCCCTCATAATAGATCTCCCTGGATAGATGATAGACAGATAGGCACGCAAGTAGGTAGACAGAGATTTAGATAGGTAGGTACATGTATAACAGGCAGAGAGAGAGAGATAGTAGGTAGGTAGATAGACAATAGATAGGTGTAAGGATAGACACGGATAGGTAGATGGATGAAAAATGATATGTTGATCAATCTATCCTATTACGTTTCTTTGCAAAACACAGATTAATACAATACTCAACTCATATTCAGCTTTCCTTGGATTGGTCCATCCATCCATCCATCCATTCATTCAACAGGTAGTCATGGGTGCCTGCTATATGCTCAATTCTGCAAGGAGATGCAGGAAAAAAAAAAAAATAGTGACGAAACATCAGATTCAAATCCTGCCCTCATAGAGTAGACTCTGTAGATTGTGGAGAAAGGTGTGGATCCAACAAGCACAGTGACAGAGCTACCAGGGAGAGGAATGTGGGGCCCCCGAGGACACATAAAATGGATTTGACCTCATTAGGGAGATCAGGAAGGGCTTCCTGGAGGAAGTGGAATTTGAACTGAGATTTGAAGAATCAGTAAGTATGAAAAAGATGGAGAAAAGAGGGGGAAACATTCTTAGACCAGTTTATTCAAAGGTCCCAAACAGGTATACAGAGGGGCTGACCACAGTCATGGCTTGAAGGTGAGCTGGAGCAGCGGGCTAGTTACTGGATGCTTCCTGGTGGGTTGTGGAGATCCGGGCACTGGTGAGATTGGGGAGGATGTGCCAAGCAAGGAGGAGAAGTGAAGCATGTTTATTCAGCAGACATGCCAAGTGCTGCAGCTGTGTACCGTAAGCTTTAGTGAGTCGAGAACCCAGGCTAGATTTAGTCTGCTTAAACCATCTTAAGAGTAGACTAATGTGCCTTCTAGTGACCCAGGTTAATAATACTGGATCTTATATTTTAAATCTGCTTAGAGAATAGGTCTCATCACAAGAAAAAATAATTTGTGGCTATCTGAGATGATGATGTTAACTAAACTTACTATGGTCATCATTTTTGAAATACATACATATATTCAATTATCAGGTGGTATATCTGAAACTATATGTCAAAATAACTCAATAAAATCACATAGGGGTGATAGATTAATTAATGAGCTAATTTTATAGACAACAAAACAGAGATTTGGGCTAAGTAACCTGTCCCAGTTTTCACAGATAGAACGTGACCAACTTCGGGCACAGACGAAGGACCCCCATCACCAAGCAGGTGCCTCCGGCACTTTGTCAGACTGTGTCCCTGGGCTCCGGGTGGAACAGGCAAAAGTGAGATGATGCTCCTTTACCTGGGCGCCCAGGGCAGCCATGGAGGCAGAAGCAGGTAGAGAAGCTAGCACATATGGCTGAATGGGGTGTCCCTTGGGTCCTGGGAAGCTGGGCTGAGACCCAGTCTGCACGCAGGATGAAAATAGGCAGGTGGCCTCACCTTTTGCAGCACGAGGCCACCAACCATCCCCCTGACATCAGTCCCTCCCGGGAGGAGGCAGGAAGTGATGTCAAGAAAGGACCAGGCCTCGGAGAGGCCTATCTGTTAGCCCATTGCCTGCTGGAGGATTTTTATCTCTAAAATATAGTGTTTCTGTTAGAAGGTACACATTTTCACATCTATTAAATTGCTTTGCATGAAAGTGTACTTTCCTGGTACCATAGCAACCGCGCTTCCTAATCTGATTTAAATTTTTTACCTTGTGCTGCAGAAGCTAATGCCATTTTCTGAAGTCAGGGGCTGCGCTCTGCGCATGATGTACAATTTTAGTGAAGAAAAATAATCATTGGCTAAAAACCACTCCACTCTGCCCTGTTGGTGGGTGTTCCACACTGACGGTTACAGACATGGGTGCCAGCTACTCATCACTTCCTAGCTGGGAGATTCTGAGCAGCTTATTGAACCCCCCTGAAGCTCAGCTTCTTCATCTGGAAATCAGAAATTATAATATTCTGTCTCAAAGGGCTGCTGAAAGAATTAAATGACATAAAGCACATAAAGAGCTTAGTTCTGCGTCTGACATTTATTAAGTGCAAAGTAAACATTAACCAGGGATCTCGCCTCACACAATTCCGTTTCTTTATTATCAGTAATTGCAAGTTTGAATCTCCCGGTAGCAACTGGAAGGCAGTTTTCCACTGACAGCTTGTCTTCTTCTCTGGGATGCTCCAAGGAGGGGCTCGGCAGTTCCAGGAGGAAGGGGTGAAAGTCAAGATGCCAGCCCCAAGTTGCCCCATGCTATCTCGTGTGTCAGGCAAGGCTTCCTATCCCCAAATCTGCACACTTGGTCCAGCTTTCTTGGTCTGACACTGCGCTGAATACAGAGGCTGTGGGAGGCATATACCATGGTCCTCCCTCCCAGGAGAGCAGCCCAATCTTGGGAAACCCTTGGAAACATTCCTGAAAAGGAAGATGTCACTATGGGAAGGACCAGGTGAACATCATGCCCCATCTCACAGATGAATGTTACACCCTTCACACTCAAAAACGACAAGCAGCTTAGACAACTCACAGCTCACCCAGACCTGGGGCCAGGATGGTGGGCTCCATAAGGAGGGCTGAGAGCAAGGCATTCCTGGGGTTCCTAGACTGGCTGGCGCATCACTCAAGGTGAGGAGGGTTAAATACACATCCCAGGTGTCATGACTGAAATTGATTCTGTGAGTTCAGCACGGGGCCCTAGAACCAGTGTTTTAATCAATTACCCCAGAGGTTCTCACACAGGCGCCTTGGGAAATGCTACCAGGCATTTATACAGTCTAATGCTGTTGGAGTCATTTCAGAAAGTGCCCTGTATCTCTGAGTATTTAAAGGCAAATTATCTTGGGGCTTGGGATATACCTTAACATACCGCAGAGGGACAGAGGGACAGTGACTCTGGGAACAAAATGATCACCTGGGGACCTCTGAGTGGCAACCCATGATACCACTTTCTCTACTTTTCCGTACATTTGGAATTTTTTCATAAAAATGGATTTTTTTAAATGCTGTTATAAGCTCAAGATCTAAGAAAGTTGAGAATCCCTCTTATTTTTTCCAGTTATCAGCTCCAGCCAGAAACTCTGGATTGTTGAAATATCCGCCTTCACCTTCTTTAACACATGAAGAAAACGCCGTATCTGAGAAATCTTCCCTCCCACCCGCTCCCGGAGCTGCTGTGGGTAGTTCGTCTTCCCTTCACTTTCCTGTGTCTCTGGCTGACACGGCAGGTCGCATCTGCCCAGGGGGACGGCAGCTCGTAATGGGACCTGACCGATGCCAGCTGACATCACACGCCTGGATGTGGTACTGCCGCTGGGAGTTCCCGGGCTTTTTCTTCCTTCTCTTTCCATAAGCTGTGGCTCTGGCGCCTCCGGGAGTATGTGGAGGAGCACAGCTTCCTCCAACTGGCCGGGGGCTGCGGCTGCTGCCCCCACGCTGGCTGTACCGGCCTTCCCCACCCACTCCTGCTCCCAAGTGTCAGGCTAGGCGGAAGGCCTCCCACCGCTTCGAGGTGCGGAGGTCGCAGAAGGAGGAGAAGGAGGCACAGATGATGTTCCCCTGGGTGACCTGAGAGCTCCATCCAGACGTGACTCAGTCTTTCATAAAGTTCTCTGGATGGAAAAGAAGCATAGTCAATCTGAGTTCAGAGCATTCAAATATTGAAATGTTAACAAATTTAAACCACCCAAACCAAAGCAAACCCCTCCTGGCCAGTTCACAGCAGCTCCAATAGCCTGAAAAACCCTCTTGCTTTCCTCTCATTGTGAGTTTCCTATTCATAGTGCCTAAGTATTTATGAAGATATACCAGCTCGCTGTACTAAGAGGCAGAGTTCACAGAATTCACAGCCTCCCTGTTCAAACCCTGTATCTGTCGACAATAATCTGTCTGGAAACTCAGAGGCTGGAATTGAAGCATAGATTTGGTTGGAGCTGGATATCAGCTGACAGGCTGGTGGTGAGGGTACCCCCAGATGCATCTGCATCCTCTGGGGTCCAGACCTGGCAAGTCATCCTGCAAGGACAGGGGAGCCTCAGCAAACACACCCCACTCTGAACAGCCCCCAGCTGCATCTCGGGTCCTGTTCATTCACCTCCCACTGGCCACAGCAAGTCCCACGATGTGAGTCTGGATCAGGTGCTGCAAACCGGGCACTGACTCATCCAAGGTGGGGAGTCCAGCCACAGGAGGGACAAGGAACCAGAGCCACCCCCTCTTCCCCTCAACATCCAGTGGGTACTCAGCAAAATCTGTATTGACTTGGGATCTAAACCTTGTGTGATCAGACCCATATACACTCCACATTTTGGAAAACTCTACTCAGTGGAGCCGCAGAATGGAGCCCTTCATTCCATCTTTAATTGCAACATAGACTCTTGCCTGCCCCACAAGAGCATCTCACGGAGGGTAGGGACCACACCTGTCCTATCTACATTCCCTTCTCTCATCAGGAAAGAGAAAACCCTAAATATCTGCTGATCAACAGGAATGACTGCATGTTGCCAGGCCTGAAACATCTGTAAGTTCCCTCATGAGGAACTTTCCATGTAGGACTGTTTTTCACCTTTTCATTGTGAACATTCTAACACACTAAAAAAGAGAGAATGGCATCATAAACCTCCATATAGCATCAATTGCTATTTAGCCATATTTGCTTCAACTGTTTTTGGCTTCAGCACTTTAAAAAAGGAATTCCTGACATTTCATCAGTGAGGGTGTGCTCTGTCGTGTCTGACTCTTTGAGACCCTATGGACTGTAGCCCGCCAGGCTCCTCTGTCTATGGGATTCTCCAGGCAAGAATACTGGAGTGGGTTGCCATTTCCCTCTCCAGGGTATCTTCCTGACCCAGGGATCGAAACAGCATCTCTTGTATCTCCCACATTGGCAGGTGAATTCCTTACCACTATGCCACCTGGGAAGCCTAACACTTCAGTACTGCTCTCTTAACAGAAGGAGACATTTACTTATAAACCACAGTACATTCTTAGATGTAGAAAAGCAAGTGTCCTCTTCTAACATCATCAAAAAACATTCATATTTAAATTTTTCCAATTGCCCCAGTAATGTTTTCTTATAATTGGTGTGTTCAGATCAAATACAGACAATGTGCACAAATCACATTTGGTTGTTTGTTATGTCGCTTAAGAATCTTTTAATCAAGAAAAATCCACACTTCTCTATGCTTGTCATGGACATAGGGATGTATCTGATTGTAATCTGCTCAACAGCCTTACAGCAAAATTGTAATTACCCCCATTTTCCAGTGAAAACACTGAGGCTCAAAGAGTTGGTATAGCTCAAAGCAGCAGCTGATATTCATTGAGTTACTGGCATTAAAAGGCCATGTGTTTTCATCTCAAAACCGTGCTCTTTTTCTGTCATTTCCATGTGAAGGGAGGAGGAGGAAAGATCCTAAAACTTTTTCTTTAACGTTTTAAAAAGCACCTTTAATACTGATTTTCAACACATTCTGACAGAGCTCGGCTGTTTCTGTTTTCTGTAGAGGAAACAGTGACAATCCTACCCTGAGGGCAAAGCAGTGATATTTTCCCAGCTGAGATCTGTGCCAGGCAGGAACCAGTCACTAAGTAAATAAGGCTGAGGTTTTTAATCTTCAGAAGTATAGGAGTTTTCAGACTATGCCAACGACCAAACTCAAAAGCCAGTCCATCTTCACTATTTACAAAATTGGAACACCTACAGAATAAGTGAAAATCGTTCAGTTGTGTCCGACTCTTTGCAACCCCATGAACTGTAGCCCGCCAGGCTCCTCTGTCCATGGAATTCTCCAGACCAGAATACTGGAATGGGAAGCCATTCTCCAAGGAACCTTCCCAACCCAGAGATCAAACCCAGGTTTCCCACACTGGAGGCGAATTCTTTATGTCTGAGCCGCCAGGGAAGCCCTATGGGATAAATGATCTGCGAAAAACAACAGAGCTGCCTAAGGTCCACTTTGATACGTGAATATGTCCCTGATGGGTTAGTCTCTAAGCCCTGTCTGACTCTGCAACCCCATGGACTGTAGCCCACCAGGGTCCTCTGTCCATGGGATTTTCCTGGCAAGACTTTGGAGTGGGTTGCCATTTCCTTCTCCAAGGGATCACCCTGACCCAGGGATCAAACCTGGGTCTCCTGCACTGCAAGTGAATTCTTTACCAACTGGGTCACCAGGGAAAACCCCAAATGTATTCCTGTTTCTCCCCAACCCACTCCCTCAAAAGGGCATGTGTCTTTTGAAATCCTTTGAAATGTAGGAAATCATTATGGAGATTGGTACCAGGAGTATTAAGGTTTACAAGGGTGAATCCTTCCTTCCAGTTCTCTTAGGTAAGCTTCCTTTGCAGAGAGAGATTTGCTGAGCAGTTTCTCTATCAGCAAACGCTGACTGATAAAAGCTCAATAGCTTTGAGAATTGGGTTACAGGCTCTTTCCATCTGCACTCACCAGGAGCACAATTGAGTTTCAAAATTTCTTTCCTTCCAGATTGCCACAACTTAGGAAATCATGTCTGAAATTTTGATGCCTGGTGAATGATTTTTTTAAATGTATGTTCCCAGAATATCCCATGGGTATTTAATAGAAGAAACAAAAAATTCCAAATCTCTGAAAGTTTTCTTTTAGCTCTGGTGGCAGGCTACAGTCCGTGGGGTCGCAAAGAGTAGGACATGACTGAGCGAGTAACACACTCCTTACACTGTGCTCAGTTAAGTTGTCCAGAAAGTCAGTCCACAAAAGGACCTTAGAAAGGTAGGATGGAAGACCTGTGTACCAAGGAGGCAGCCTCAGGAACCTCGGAGATCTGAAGCGGATCGTGTGAACCCCTGAGAAATCAGGCTGAGAATTCCAAAATCTCCCTGCTCAAAAGATGGTTTTAAACTATTCTTCAGTCTTAGTTCAGATTTTCAAAATTCTTCCAAAGATATAGATTTTCTTTTTTAAGTAGAAACAAGAATGTCATGAAAATCTGCTAAATAAAACTATAGAAGGGAGAAGGATAAATCAGGAGGTTGGAATTGACATATACACACACTGCTATGTACAAAATAGGTAACTAATAAGGACCAGCACAGGGAACTCTACTCAATACTCTGTAATGAATAGAATCTAAAAAAGAGTGGATACATGTATATGTGTAACTGATTCACTTTGCTGTACACCCGAAACAAACACACCATTGCAAATCAACTATACTCCAATAAAAATTAAATTTAAAAATACAGAAAATAAGGGAAAATGTGTTGGGACCAACAGAAGTCTAATACGAAGGAACAGGTGTGAGTGGACATTCTGATGAGCAAAGCAGAGTCGCCAAGACAGAGCTCACCTGTGAGAGTGGTTCATTTTGACTGGTAATGTTGCAACAGTGCATGTCCAATCATATGAGGAGACCCGACTTTAACTACTGAAGTTTCTGTTGAAGTTGGAAGATCCATTTCATTCTTCCTCCAACTTTACACCACAACCAATTTCCAAACAAGATCCAAAGATTAATATTCCCTTCACCAAAGTCTAAAAATTTCAGCCAGGAAATTTTTCCAGAACAGAATCTAAGAAAAGCTGAGTCAAGACTTTAGATGCTCTGGGACAATTCCAGCTTTCCCTAACACCCGCTCCATGGGAGATGGAGTGCTTATGCGTTGGAATTTTTCACTGACGAGACCTTAGCTGGCAATGAGCTATGTTTGCATGCTAAGTCGCTTCAGTCAGGTATCTGACTCTTTGCAACCCGATGGACCATAGCCTGCCAGATTCCTCTGTCCGTGGCATTCTCCAGGGAAGAACGCTGGAGTGGGTTGCCATCTCCAAAGCTAAGTTTGGGAAAAATCAATAATAATTGTGAATAATATGGAAAAAGCTTTGAAAATGCCCTGCCATCTGTGTTCACACTCCTAACATCAGAGTCAAAGCCTGACCTTGCTCTGGGCTGGAGCCAGACTTCCCTCCTCTACTTGACACATAACCTTTTCCTCCTCCCAACAGCTGCACCAACATTCAGTCAGATCTGATAGTGCGGGCTTCATGAGGAAGAGGAAGGGACCCCTCGAGTCTCCCCAGATTGGCTAAGGATTCCCTTCACACTATATTCCCACTCTGAAGATCCATCACTGGAAACACAACCTCAAATCCATCCAGGGAGAATCGATAACAAATCAACAGCTATTCACTCAGCTTTATTGGCATAACCAAGTGAGGCAACCAAAAATCACTGGGAGTGGGTCAGGCAGTAGGAAACAAGCCACCTCTGGACTTCATGCTCGTGTGATAATTCCACGGGCAACCAAGGGCAGGACAAATGGTAACTCAGAAGGATGCTTCCTCAAGATGCAAAGTCATGTTTCACTTCACTTACAGCTGATGCAGCTGATCAGTCTTAACCTCACCATAACTCAGGAGCCCAGGAGAACCTTCCAGAAAGCACAGGCACAACTGTCTTTTGAACAGACTTGTGATTTCTGGGCACTAAAATCCTTTGGAGACTCTGCTTTGATTTGTGGGTTTGAGAAGTGGTTCATTTTCCAGGATACTTTTTCTGGACTCTCCTAATGATACTTCAGTAATGGCATCCATGTTGCTATCAATGGCACCCGGGGTGCTTGTTGGAGCTCAGTGATCGCCCAGAATGGCTTTGGGGTTTGTACTCTCCAGCATCCTGGAAAGGGGAAAAAAGCTTTTGATGTTAGCTCACCATATGGTGTCATTGCAAACGCTAACATTTATTTAAAAACTCAAACATCGTGATTTCAAAAAAAGACAACCCAGAATACAGAGAAAGAATGAAATTAAATCCTTTCCTTTCCTTGAAATTCTGTATTTTCTGGCCACAGAATCACACTAACACTTTGGGTTTTATCATCGAGTTTAGAACAAATGCCTCCTGCAGCATGGAGATTACCTTTAAATGCCCACTTTGATGCTGAGATAAAGAACCATCCAGCTACTCAAAGGTTCCCCCACACACACATTTCCAGCTGTGTTTTATGCATTACAATTATTTGAAAACGACTGATGAGAGTCAGACATCATTCTGATTCTACTCTGAGGACCTCCCTGTCAAAAGCTGTGAAGTAGTACCCACAGGTGCCCGTTTCTGGGTCAAGTCCAAACTCCATCAACACAATGCGCATTTCAGAAGACAGTCTAAGGAACCTGAATTGTCCTTGATTCTGAGAAAAATAGGTTATAATTCCAAACATCTGTTTCTTGCAAATACCACCACTTAAATAAGTGCAGAGTTCACCTTCTGAAGACAAAGTTGTATGATTTTGCCTAAAACAACTGGTGGACACAGAAGCTGGCCGTCAGGGGACATGACCATCCGACTGCTCCCCTTGGGACAGCCGGGTTGACAGCTAAGTGCACAGGAGGCTCCGGTGTGACAATGGCAGAGAGTGAGGGCCAGTGGTGGACAGTTTGCAAAAGCAGTCCCACTTGGTGCTGTCAGGACTCTCTCTGTGGGAACTTGGCTGCCCCTCCAGTGGAGATAGGGAGCCTGTATTCTCAGCCCTTCAGAGTAGGCTGGAACTATGGCTGGCTGGGCCAAGAAGGGCTACACTTGGAAGCCTCTGAAGCCTTGAGAGACTCTGCTCGATCTTCTGAAACCTGGCCTGGCTCACAGAGCAAGCCTGTCTGGCTTACCTGAGGAGAAGAGATTGCATGGAGAAGATCCCAGGTACCACAGTGGATATCAGTCACCCAAAAGAAGGGGTTGCCTAGGCAACTGCAGTGGACCTCAGAGAGAAGAGAGAGCCCAGCTGAGAACACGTGAATCACCTAACTCAGCCCAGCCCCACAGCCGAGCCTCAAAATCAAGAGTTAAATATTATTTTTATGCTTTGAGGCAATTATTTTAAGTCACCAATTTCTAGGATGGTTTGTTATACAGGAGGAATAACCAGTACAGACCCAGTAATACTCACCTCTCTCTCCATCCCCCTCTCACCTCTCTGTCTCGGTCTCTCTTAGCCCCCACCTCTCTCATCTATATCTCTCCATCAGCACCTCCATCTCCATCTCTCTCCACAGTCTTCTAAACCCACTGCTGTACCTCCAGGACAGAGGAGGTATCTGATCTGGGCATGAGATTGGAGGACACAATTAAGATCACGTTTGTCAAACATTAGAGTCTATGGAACTGAGCAAAAAGCTTAGAAATGAGCAAAAAGACCCAAACTCTTCTGTGCGTCTATATGCATTTACCATATAAGAAATTAAAGCTGTTTGTTGTTGTTCAGTTGCTAAGTAGTGTCTGACTTTTTGCAACCCCATGGACTATAGCATATCAGGCTTGCTTGTCCTTTACTATCTCCTGGAGTTTACTCAAATTCATGTCCATTGAGTCAATGATACCATCCAACCATCTCATCCTCTTCTCCCCAAGCCTTCAATCTTTCCCAGCATCAGGGTCTTTTCCAAAGTAAAGCTGAGAAGATTTTGGGCATACATACCAAGGAAACCAGAATTGAAAGAGACACATGTACCCCAATGTTCATCGCAGCACTGTTTATAATAGCCAGGACATGGAAGCAACCTAGATGTCCATCAGCAGATGAATGGATAAGAAAGCTGTGGTACATATACACAATGGAGTATTACTCAGCCATTAAAAAGAATACATTTGAATCAGTTCTAATGAGGTGGATGAAACTGGAGCCAATTATACAGAGTGAAGTAAGCCAGAAAGAAAAACACCAATACAGTATACTAACGCATATATATGGAATTTAGAAAGACAGTAATGATAACCCTGTATGCAAGACAGCAAAAGAGACACAGGTGCATCAAACAGTCTTTTGGCCTCTGTGGGAGAGGGAGAGGGTGGGATGATTTGGGAGAATGGCACTGAAACATGTATAATATCATATAAGAAACGAATCACCAGTCTAGGTTCGCTGCCAGATACAGGATGCTTGGGGCTTGTGCACTGGGATGACCAAGAAGGATGGTATGGGGAGGGAGGTGGGAGGGGGTTTCAGGATTGGGAACACATGTATACCCATGGCGGATTCATGTTGATGTATGGCAAAACCAATACAATATTGTAAAGTAAGAAAAAAATTTTTTTAATCTCCAGAAAAAGCAATCACCCCTTAGCCATCAGATGACATCACTCTATTTGTTGTGCACCCCCAAACCTCACTGTTCACTTTAAAAAAAAACTTAGAGTAAGGGAGACAAATAATCTTTAGTGTTGTTATGAAAATAAGGCTTTCTTCACAGATTCTGGAGAACCTCTGAGCTAAACTGAAATAAAAAGGAATCAGTGAGACCATCATCAAGGACATTCCTAAGATGTCACACTGCTTCCCAGTTCTGTCTGCAGGATTGTGCTTGTGAAGATAATAATCAGAATATAAACATGAAAAGACTTGCTCATTAGAAAGCTCAGACATTTACTACACAATGGTAAATGCATACTGTTAATAAGCATTCATATAGGGTAAACACTCTAAAATTATTATAATCATGGCATCTCCATGGTAATATTTATTTATAATGAATTATATGCTTACAGGGGAATTTATTGAGCTAAGTGGAGAACTAATTATGGGAAGCATATTTAGATCTTCAATAAAGTAGCTCTTGCTTGTTCTAAATGACAATTGTTTGAAGATCATCTGCTATTTTTTTAAGTTATGGTTGGCACCCAGGTGTCCTCCCTGGGAAATGCCATGTAGTTCCTTTCCTGTTCATCTTTCACTTGGTACCTCCCCGTCATCTATCATTCACACCCCCCACCATCAGCACCCTCTCAAGCCCAGGTCACATCCGCCCTGCACTTCACTCTTGTAAGCACTTCTGCATAGGTCATCCCTTGAGTCTTCACTCAACTTGTGATTCAGACATTGTCCTCTCAGTTGTACAGATGAGGAAACTGACAATCAAGGTCATTGAACAACGTTCTCAAAGTCACGCAATTAGAAAAAAAGAGAAAGAAGAAGTGTTCCATTAATTTATTCAAATATCCCTTCACTGATCAAAAATGTTTTGTTTACTTGTTCTTTCAGGTACCATGCTAATAAGTAGGAGTATAGAGATGAATTGATTATCTGCAAAGCCTGAAACTGCTTATAGCCTGGGGCTTCCCAGGTAGCCAACCCACCTGCCAATGCAGGAGACACAGGTTCAATCCCTGGGTGGAGAAGATTCTTTGGAGGGAGATGTGGCAACCCCACTGCAGTGTTCCTGGACTTCCCTGATGGCTCGAACAGTAAAGACTTTGCGTGCAGTACAGGAGACCTGGGTTTGACCCCTGGGTTGGGAAGATACCCTGGAGAAGGCAATGGCTATCCACTCCAGTATTCTTGCCTGGAGAAGTCCATGGACAGAGGAGGCTGGAGGGTTACAGACCCTTGGATTGCAAAGAGTTGGACATGATTGAGTGACTAACACTTTCAGTTTCCACAGCCTCAGAGAAGGAGCAGAGCAGGGTGAGTTATCAATACAGAGAGATGATCCCATTGTGCCGTACAAAGATGTGGACTGGGTCTCCTGGAGCCCCAAGAAGGTGCTGTGCCTGCTTGTGAGAATGAACTTCCTGGAAGAGTGAGGCAGATGGCACCTTCCATAAACGGCTGCAGTAATAGCTCCACGCATTGTTCTCTAAGAGAATTGGGGTGGGGGAGCTTTATTTGTTTAAAGGTTAAGGTTTGAATAATGGTACGTGTGTAAATAAGTTAAAATCACCTTTGAAAATACATTTTAAATTCTTTCAAGATAATATTTGAAACAAAGCCATTTCATAAAATTCATCATAATAGATAATCTTCATCATGAAACTATTTGTAAACTGATTTGAACAGTTATATATTGTCTTGGTTTCTGTAAAGTGAAAGTCGCTCAGTCATGTCCAACTCTTTGCGACCCCATGGACTACACAGTCCATAGAATTCTCCAGGCCAGAACACTGGAGTGGGTAGCCTTTCCCTTCTCCAGGGGATCTTCCCAACCCAGGAATCAAACTGGGGTCTCCTGCATTGCAGGCAGATTCTTCACCAACTGAGCCATCAGGAAAGCCCTTGGTTTCCATAACTCAGAGTCAGTAGAACTGTAGCTTTACACTTGGAAAATTGTTTAGCCCAGGGCTGAGATGAGTGTCTTGTACAAACTGCCCACAAACCAGCCCCACCCTGTAGAACTGCTTTTCTTAAAGTCTTCCTTTGCAAGATAACATCTATTTACCATGGACAGAGGAGCCTGGCAGGCTACCGTCTACAGGGTCACAAAGAGTCGAACATGACTGAGCAACTAACACTTTCACTTTTCTTTCACCATGAAAAATATCTCCATTAAACTTATTACAAGATCATTCTAGAGGGCATGCTCCACATCTGTCTTTTGAGTTGTCTGACTTCTGGCAATGATTCACAGAAGTCCTTTGCATACTTTGCTTATGTGACCCTTGTTTGTTAAATATTCTGTGCATACCTTTTCTGTCTCTGTGGCTTGCCCTTGCAGGGTTTTAGACTTGCATTTTGATTAAGATACTTTCTTAATTTTAATATTTGTTTTATCAAGCTAAGGAGATTTTAAGGCTCCTCCCCACAAGTAGAAGGGTCTATGTTTCCTCCTTTTGAATCTAGGCAGACAGGTAGCAACAAAGAAGGAGTGATCTGTGAAGTCAGAGCCAGGCCTCAGAGGTAGCTTCCACCCTGTCCTCTGGAGAGGCTTTCTCTGAGCCCAGCTGCCATGCCGTCAGGAAGCCCAAGTTGTCCACTGGAGGGCCCAGAGGCAAGACACCTAAACCAGGAACTTCACTTAATAATCTTGAGCCAATTTGTGTTTTAATTACATTAATAGAATAGAGGCAAATGCTGAAACAATTAAAAACTAAGATGTATGTGTTGAATGGACTTGTGTTTGCATTGTGGCATTGCCATTACCCCCGAGGACCTTGAAAATTATTGAACATCACTCTGCCTCCTTATGTTCCACCGTGCAGTGGTTCTGTTATTATTCAAGATCCCTTAAGGAGAGTTTTAGGTGAGTAGTGAGCCTTCAATAAAGACAGACAATCATCTTCATCATCGTCATCTGCGTTTTACTCCCGAGAAAATATATTGTGTACTTAGGAGTATGTTCACCGAGAGAAAGCATTGTTTTCGAAATAATAGGAACTGAGTGACCCTTGCTCATTCTCTGTCCCCAAGACATTGCTGACATTAACAACTTCGCTAAGACAACAAATCTGGGTGCTAACCCTTACTGTGAAGGGAATCTATTTTCATGGTGGTTCTATACCCAGGACGCAAGTTTCCACCACTCATTTAATTAGAGCCCTAAATAATTTGGATGTTAGAAATCCATTTGTACCATTAGCTTTTATGGTGGATTTTTATATTTTTTCCCCTAGTCCCCATTTCAATTAAGAAATTTCAAGTTTTACAATAGATCAATGGGTGGGTCCCACATCATTAATTTAACAGGCAAGTTTATGTGAGCTTGCAATTTCTTTGTCAATTCCCTTTCCTTTAATTTGTAAAATTGTTAGGGGAAAATAAGTGAAACTCAAATAGAGATATAACATTTAAAATATAAGGAATAAAACTCTGGAGAATTAAACACACACACACAGCGGAGTGAGTACAGGTAAAATTGGAGGAGTCGGGTGAGATTAGTGGATTATATATATCCTGTTGATGTCCTGGCTGTGATCGTCTGCTTGAGTTTTGCAAAATGTTGCCATCAGAGAAAGGTGGTGAAGGGCATATGGGATCTCTCTGTGGTATTTCTTATAATTGCTTATGAAGATACATATATGCATATATAGGAATATAAGTGTGTTAGCCACTCAGTCGTGTCCAACTCTTTCTTTGAGACTCCGTGGACTATAGCTTGCCAGGCTCCTCTGTCCATGGGATTCTCCAGGCAAGAATATTGGAGTGGATTGCCCTGCTCTCCTCCAGGGGATCTTCCCCACCCAGGGATTGAACCCCAGTCTCTTATGTATCCTGCATTGATAGGCAGGTTCTTTAAAACCAGCACAGGCTGGGAAGCCCTTACCCCCTCATCCTGTTCTTAAGAGAGAATTTTCACCAAAATCCTGGATGGTCACAGGCATCTGTTCTCTCTCCAAACACTGAAACATCCCTGGATGAGACTTCAGACTTGCCCTCACCACCTCTGCGAATTAAGGTCTAGCCTTCCTTCATGTCTCAGTACAAAGGTTGTTTGTTCAGGGAACAGAGGACCAGATTCCTCTGCTACAAGTTTCCAGGGTCATAGAACTTCCCTGCAGAATCCCACATACACACCTTTATCTATGTGACTGTCATTTTAATTGGGGTATAAATTACGGGCATTAAAATGCACAGATCTTAAGTGTCCATTCAATATGTCTGACAATTACACACACCCATCAATTGTATATGCCTTCCCAGGTAGACCTGCTGCTGCTGCTAAGTCGCTTCAGTCATGTCCGACTCTGTGCAACCCCATAGACAGAAGCCCACCAGGCTCCCTCGTCCCTGGGATTCGCCAGACAAGAACACTGGAGTGGGTTGCCATTTCCTTCTTCAGTGTATGAAAGTGAAAAGTGAAAGTGAAGCCGCTTAGTCACGTCAGACTCTTAGTGACTCCCTAGTCTGACTGCAGCCTACGAGGCTCCTCCGTCCATGGGATTTTCCAGGCAAGAGTACTGGAGTGGGTTGCCATTGCCTTCTCCTTAGTGGTAAAGAATCTGCAGAGGCATGTGATGCAGGTTCAATCCCTGAGTTGGGAAGATCCCTTAGAGTAGGAAAAGGCAACCCACTCCAGTACTCTTGTCTGGAAAATCTCATGGACAGAGAGCCTGGTGAGCTATAGGCCATGGGGTCACAAAGAACTGGACACTACTGAGCAACTAGGCACATAACAACACATCAACTGTATATACCATCCCAAACCAGCTGGAACACATCAGTCACTCAAAAAGTTTCTCCCTTTCTCTTTTCAGGAAGCAAGCCCCACCCTTAGAAGCAATGGTTCTTCTGATTTCCATGGATGAGTTTCATCTAGTCTCAAATATCATGCAAGTGGAACCACTCAGCCTACATTCCATTGCGGCTGGCTTTATCAATGCTATTGTATGTACCAGCAGATTCTTTCTCTTGACAGCAGCATTCATCTATACAATACAGCAGAATTCAAGTTTCCATCCTCCAACTGATGAACATTCAGATGCCCCTGATGCTGCTGCTGCTGCTGCTGCTAAGTCGCTTCAGTCGTGTCCGACTCTGTGTGACCCCATAGACGGCAGCCTACCAGGCTCCTAGTTCCTGGTTTTTATGAATAAACCTGCTATAGAAATTGTTGTAAAAGTCATCTTGTGGACATAGCTTTTCATTCCTCCTGGGCAAATATCTAAAAGTGGAATTGCTGGGTCATAAGGATGACATATATTTAACTTTACAAGAAACTGACAAACTCTTCTCCAAGGGGCTGTGTTATTTTGCACGCCTGCCAGCTGTGTAGGAGAATTTTGTTCACCCCACATACTCTCCAACATTTGGCACTTTAAAAGAATTTTTTTATACTTTAACCATTCTGATGCATGGCATCTCATTATGGCTTTCGTTTGAGTTTTCCTGATGGCTGATGACGCTGGGCACCCTTTTCTCTGTTTACCACCCATGTGTACAGCTTCATCTGTGAAGTGGGTGTTAAACTATCTTTCCCATTTTTATTGGGTTGGTTCTCTTTTGATTGCTGATTTGTAAGAATTCTGCAGGTAGTCTGGATATAAGTCCTTTGGCAGATGGATACATTGCAAATGTTTGTCTATCTTTGTGAGTTACCTATTTAATCTGTTAAAATTGGTTTTCTTTACTGAAGTATAGCTAACTTACAATATCCTGTTAGTTTCTGGTGTACAGGAATGTATATAAGAGTGTATATATATATATGTATGTATGTATGTATATATTCCTTTTCAAATTCTTTTCCCTTATAGGTTATTACAAAATACTGAGCATAGTTCCCTCGACCATATAGTAGATCTGCCTATTTATTCTCTTGAGAATGTTTTTTGATAGGCAAATTTTATCATTTTGATGACATTTTTAAAAATCAAGCTTCTATTCAGTGGTCAGTGCTCTTTGTGTTCTGCATCCTACTGGAGTCCCAGAGCCATTCTCTCAGGTTTTCTTCTAGAATCCCGCTGCCCAACGTGACAGCTACTGGGCACAGGCAGCACCAGTGCCCAAAACCTAATGACTTAACCCAAGCATTGCGCTTCACCGACATGTTTGTAAACCACAGGCTGAGGAAAGGCTTCACCCTTGTTGATCTACCTGGTGTCAGCTCAGACCCCCTTGCTCCTCTGGCCCTTGAGGGCTCCTGGGCTCCCTTCCCTTCTCTTTCTCCCCTTCCACAATGTCTCATCCTCCGTGTAGCATCTCCATGGGCTTTTCAGAGCATGGTGGCCTTGGAGTATGTGGATATTTCACATGGTGGCTGGACATCTCCCCTGAGAAAGGGTTCTTCTTATAACCTGGCCCCAAATTGTCACGTCCATGTCATCTTACTGGTCAACCAAATCATGAACTCCCAGCAACATTCAAGGGGTGGAGAGCCATAGACTTGACCTCTCAGTGGAGCCATGCCATAACACAGGGTCGGGGGGGGGGGTGCAAAACGGATGGAGTCATCTCAGAATGTCCCCACCTCCACCTTGCATCCTAGGACCACGTGAAATTCACTTATTAGTTCTAGTCGTCATTATTGCAGACACCGTGTTTTTTGAATGTGCACAATGATGTCAACTGCTAACAGCAACAGTATTGTTTCTTTATTTTCACTCTGTGTATGTGGTAGTTTTCGTTTGTTTTTCTTGCCTTGCTTTACTGGACAGGACTTTCAGAACAATGTTGGATGGATGTGGTGGTGAGGGACACACCACAGCCCAGTTCCCATCCAAAAGGGAGAATGTGTAGTGTGTCACCATTTGTGTGACTGTCTGATTCAGGACCAACTCCACTAGGCTAAAAACCTCAGGACTATGAAAGAAAGTGAAAGTATTAGTTGCTCAGTCATGTCAACTCTCTGTCATCCTATAGACTGTAACCTGCCAGGCTCTTTTCTCCATGGCATTCTCCAGGCAAGAATACTGGAGTGGGTAGCCTTCTCCAGGGGATCTTCCTGACCCAGGGATTGAACTCAGGTCTCCTGCATTGTAGGCTGATTCTTTGCCAAATGAGCCACTTGGGAACCTCATGACTATGAGAACCATGCCAATTCTGGCACACCTGCACATCTCCAGAGCTTAGCCAAATGCCTGGCCACAGTAAGTTCTAAAAAAAAAAAAAAAAAAACTATCAAAAAATAATAATAAAATAAAAAAGAATCATAAATGAAAAAGAAACGTGCTGAATAGTCTTGATGTTAATCTAGTCTATTGTTGAATGCTTTTTAAGTATTTAACTATCAATTTGAGATTTTGGAGGCTTTTTTCTATAAACCAGGGACTTTGGTAGCCTGCATTTCTAAGGCAAAAATTGACAAAGAAATATATCCATATTCCAAATGTTTTGTTTTTTCCCGCTTGAAAAGAGACATCTAGGAAGATTTTGCCTGCTCTTGCCTACCGCTGAGGAGGACAGACACTGCTTTCAGTCCCTGCTATGCCTAAACACTGACCCCAGAGAAAGTATCCCCAGAGAAGGTCTCCCACCGTGAAGATAAATGTCTTTATACCTGGACCTTGTTGAGACAGGCACTCATCGTAACAGGTAGGCGTTGCAGGAAATGAGATGGCTCCCAGCTCACTTGAGCCCAGTAGCCACATCAAATGAGGTCTGAGAGGATGATGGAGTATGATGCCTTTTCTCATCACTTTTTTTTTTGATGTATTGTGATGTGAAAGTTATAAACCTGGTTGTAGACCGTGAGATGTCTATCAAGTGGGCACAAGACCCTCTTGCCCAGGCAGCCTTGGACATCTGGACTTCATCCTCAGGAAGTACATCAGGAGAGAGGCATGAGCTGTCTTCCTAAAGGAGAAGGGGGCAGCAGAAGATGAGATGGTTGGATGGAAACACCAACTCAATGGACATGAGTTTGAGCAGACTCCTGGAGACAGTGAAGGACAGCCTGGCGCGCTACAGTCCATGGGGTCACAAAGAGTTGCACACAACTCAGCGACTGAACAGCAACAACACTCTTGTTACTTCGTGCAAGTTAACGAATCTTTTTGAGCCTCCAGGGCCTTACCTTAAAATAAGGACATTTAGTCCTGCCTCAGTGGATTTTGTAGGGATTAAATGGCACCACCTTTGTTAAAAAACAAACAAACAAACAAAATTCCCGCAATCACATAGAACAGGTGGCAGGTATTCAATTTTGCTATCATTGTCATTATCAGTATTAATTTACAAGTTGACCTCGGAGTCTCCTGCTAGGATTACATTTTTTTTTCTTCTTTCAGTATCTCTTTGATGTGGAGATATTGGCAATCTGTGCTTTGAAATAGTTATGAGCCCAATTACCTCGGCTTCCCAGGTGGCTTAGTGTAAAGAACCCGCCTGCCTATGCAAGAGATGTGGGTTCCACCCCCTGTGCTGGCAAGATACCCTGGAGGAGGAAATGGCAACCCATCCCAGAATTCTTGCCTGAAAAATTCTATGGACAAAGGAGTTTAGTGGGTTACAGTCCACAGGGTCACAAAGAATTGGACACAACTGAGTGACTTACACACACACACACACATGCAGAGTACTGAGCAGAGCTCCTTGGGCTGCACAGTAGGTCCTTGTTGATCATCTATTTTATATATAGCAGTGTGTATATGTTAATCCCAATTAAATCTCCTCATTTATCCCTCCTCCTCCCCAGCATTCCTCGTCTTTATGGGTCACCGTTTCTCAGTCTTTTGTCTTTCGAGGTGATAATTGACTAGTTATTTCAATTAAGCTCTGAAAATGTGGCCAGCGGCTTTCAAGTCAAGGGCTTAATGTGCCCCCTTGTCCCTCACACTCTCTCAAGCACCCGCTTTGTTCTTGGGGAGGAACGTTCAGCCTGTCTGGCATTGAAGTATAAAGCATATGCGAGTCCTCATCCAAGTCCCGGCAGCCAGGGGTGGTAGGGGAAGGGGGGACCACCTTCCCTGCAAAATCAGGGGCCAATGCCAGACAGGCAGTTGGGGAAGTTCTGTCAGTATCCCTGTGGAACATGCCCACTTTTCCCCTGCGATGCCCACTGACACCTCCACTACCTGCATCACCCACAAGGCTGATCCCCGGCAGCAACCCCCTCCCCCACCACGAGCACCTTTGTGAGAGAAGCAGGTGTAATTCCCAAAGAAGGGATCTCTCATGAATCCTGAATGCTGTTAACATAGGAACCTGGCATCAAGCCCGGACATGTCCCCACATGATCACAAACCATGCGGCTTACTACAGATCCAGTCACCACCCTGCAGCCCTCCAAAGTCCAACTCCATGACCCCACAGTGCCCCAAGGTGCCAGAGCCCCCTGTTTCCCCCGGGTCAGCTGAGCAGGAAGCAGAGCTCCCCAAGGCTGAGTCATTTCTAGGAGGGGTTACTGATTTGTGTCTTCCCTTAGCTATGTTCCTGGGCAGACAGATCACCTGGAATCACACCTGCCTCTTAAATATTTTATGATCCTGACAGCCACCCAGTCAGACCCCTGCAGACATCCCTGCCAGCCTCTGTGCCCACAAGTCTCTGGCAGACACTGCCCTGAAAAGATTTGTCTTGAGATGTGTCTCTGTCACAGGGGGTTATTTTTCAGCCACTGAGCAGCTCTCAACACAGCCCAAATGGCCACTTGTGAGCCCAATATTCTTTGAGGTTATAAACTATTTATGTCCCAGTCTGTCATCTTGAGGGTGGGCATCTTTGGCTCTGTGGGAATGTCAGGGGGAGCAGGGGACCAGGGGCATCTTTTTTAAAAAGTGGCAAACACTTCTCCCCAACTGACCCCGGCTTGTCAGAGCCCCACTCAAGACTTGTGGAGTCGACCTTGCCAGCAACTTGATGAATAGGACACCCAGCTCAGTCTGACTTTTCAAGTGAACAGGAAAGACTTTTTCAGTGACTGTAGGACCCAACTGAGGAGAAGGCAATGGCACCCCACTCCAGTACTCTTGCCTGGAAAATCCCATGGGTGGAGGAGCCTGGTAGGCTGCAGTCCATGGGGTAGCAAAGAGTTGGACACGACTGAGTGACTTCACTTTCACTTTTTACTTTCATGCATTGGAGAAGGAAATGGCAACCCACTCCAGTGTTCTTGCCTGGAGAAACCCAGGGACGGAGGGAGCCTGGTGGGCTGCAGTCTATGGGGTCGCACAGAGTCAGACACGACTGAAGTGACTTAGCAGGACCCAACTGACTCATGGACAAGAGCCCTATAGATCCTTCAGCAGAACCTAGAGGGTCCACGAGACCGTGCCTGACACATACCACTCCCTCCTCCGTCATTATTTCTTCTTAGTGTATAAAGGTATGTGTGATGAGTAGGTACAGCTTACATAATAGTGAGTAATGATATGACGCCTGGACTTCCCTTGTAGCTCAGATAGGAAAGAATCCACCTGCAATGCAAGAGACCCCAGTTTGATTCCTGAGTTGGGAAGGTTCCCTGGAGAAGGGATAGGCTACCCACTCCAGTATTCTTGGGCTTCCCTATGGCTCAGACAATAAAGAATCCACCTGCAATGCAGGAGACCTGGATTCAATTCCTGGGTAGGGAAGATCCACTGGAAGAGGGCATGGCAGCCCACTCCAGTATTCTTGCCTAGAGAATTTCATGGACAGAGGAGCCTGGCGGGCTACAGTCCATGGGGTCGCAAAGAGTCGGACGCAACTAAGCAACTAAGCACAGCATATGACACCCATAGCAACTCGTCCAGTCGTGGGAGAGCCAGCCTGCTCACAACCGCCCACAGGCCCCTCTGCTCTCAGCACCCCCCTCGCAGAAGAAACCACCAACCTAAGATGTACTTCTCAGGAGCACTTCTCTGTTTAGGAGATGAGACGCTGCCCCATTCATGCAGCACTCCATAAAGTCAACTAGATTTTCAATTTAAAAATAGTAATGAACATAACAGCTAAATAAGAAAAATAAAAATTAAATAAAGCCAATTAGGTCTTCCAAGTTAAACAAATAATATAAATTAAATGAAATGTGTGTTTCTCATCCTCTTCTCTTTTTAACCTTGCTATGCCTGGATGGATCCCTTGGTGTTCGCACAACCTTGTATGCTGTTGAACTTTCTACTAAAAAGCACGCGTCATTTCTTCTGTGACTTACTGATGTCTCCCTCTGGAGGCCGCCGTGCTGGGGGTCCCATGCGGGTCACGCCACTTATCTGTTCATTTTGCTGCTGATGAACATCATCCCCAGTGGTCCTGCTGTCATTGATGCCCCAGAACATCTGCTGAGTTCATCAAGTTCACTGTGCCCCTCCTGTCACACGTGAGCAGATGCTTGTTCCCTCCATCCAGGAGGGAACTGGGGACTCGGTGGGGGTGGGGGGCGGTGCCTCCACCCAGAAGCACCCAGCTGTCTGCACAGCGGCCAGTCCCTTCCTGCTCTGAGCACAGCCTGGCCAACATCACAGTCACCATCCTCGTCAGCCACTGGGGAAGAGGATGTGAAATTAGATCTCACGGCCCCAGTCTGCATTCCTTCTGATTTTTCAGTAATCCATATTTTTCTAGGCATTTTCCCATGATGAAAGATTTCAAGAAAGATAAAAATGTTTTAAATTTTGTTCCATGAAAAGATAATGCAAGCTTGGCAAAGAATGACAAAAGATGATAATGTCATTGATAACATTAAGAATTGAACAGGAGACAGAACTTGAACCACAACACAAGTTTAAAAGAAAAGAAAATAATGCAATGATTCCCCCGACACTGCTGAGCCCAAGTGGGCTTAATGCTGCAGCTGCAGTCCAGACCCCCAGGGTCCTCTTCCCCAGGTTCCCTCCATGCAGCTGTACAACCTGGATGGCAGCTCTTCATCTCCCCTTGTTGCCTCCCCAGCAAAGTCAGTCTTATTCAGTCTCATCTCTGAGGATGAGGTCTTCCAGGGTCCAGCTGGAGGTTAGTCTCCAAGGTGCCATCTCCCATTCTGTGCACCCAAATTACAAAACTCACACACACACACACACACACACACACACACACACACACACACACACACAATCTTCTCTACCATCAAACTCACTTGACCTCTGCCATCCTTTAACCTTAACTTGACTGATATTTAATCCTCAAAACAATAGTCTAAGGATCTATTACATTTACAAATAGGAAGATAGGAAGAAAATAACTCAGACAAAAGATTGGTGAAAAGCAAAACAGTCACTTAGGGGAGAGTGGACAGCCTGGTTCATCCAGCTTCCTGAAGATCGGCCCTTCCAGACACACAGGTGCAGCTACAGGTGGCCTGGAATCGATCCAGCCAGTGGGAAAGAAAGGAGCAGATATAGGACAACAAAATCGGGAGCTCTCTCAGCAAAGAGACAGAGCCCAGGTTTTAACAGCAGAGGGGCTTGAGTAGGGTTTTCTCTCTTCTCAGGTCAGACCAAGTGTGCAGGAGCCAGAGGCTCCAGTGAAGTGAAAGCGACATGCAGTGTGGATCCCGGAGACAATGGGTGGGAAGGTGGCATCTCAGGCATGGGACCCGGGGATGCAGCAGGTTCAGGACTGGGTGGCAGGCAGGCCCACAGGAGAGAGATGAAACCCAAAGCTTTGAGACCCTCCTCTTACCTGCTCTCTGTGACCAGTGGATATTGAGCCACGTGGCCAGTAAAAGATGCACTGTGATCTCCAGGTAAGGATTAGCGTTTGGCATCTCTCTCTGCTTCATCCTGCTCTCTGAGGGGGTCCTTGGCTTTGCCAGGTTTTCGTTGCTCTAGTACGAATGACCCACATTCTAAAGAGGGATGTTTCATGGGACGATTCCCTGGAATTTCATATCCTAGGCCAAGCGTAAGGTCAAAACCCCCATGTTTAACCCAAAAGCTCTTCCTGGTTTTGTTTAAAACCAAGCAAATGCCACAACACGTGACAGCCACTTTTCTCAGAAGCCGTGGTTTTATTTACTGGTGAACCTTGCAACATCTATTTCTTTCTTTCCTGTCCTTTTCCATTTTTAACATTTAACGTTTTTTAACCTTGTTCTGTTGGTGTCCTCGAGAAATCCCATAACAAAGAATTACAGCTGTATTTCATCCTTTTATCTGCACGTAAGTACTTTTGATCTGTTACCTCAGAGGGGCTATTTATCCGCCATGAGGCCTCCTTGCGGGATAAACATTCCAAGGAAGTGGACTGTACCTTCTGGAAGGAGCCTGGCTCTCACCTGACTCCCCAAACAATTTGTGTGTTCTTTACCCTTCACTCTGCACCAAAAAGCTATTTCCTTCAAATGTTAGCACATTTTATCTCAAGAGAATATTTATCTTCAGGACTTCTGGGTACCTCTGCTCCCTGGCTTTGGTTTTAAGAAAGCACAGGATATAACTCGTTTCTTGTTGACAATAAGGATACCTGCTACCTCCAGGAGATGAAGGGGACAATGTTCCAAGGTCTTGCTCCTGGGCCCATTCCAATTCCTCAAGCTACTGCAGCAAGTCTACAGTGAGGCCAAAACCAGCATCACCAGCAGCCCCCTCTCAGGGTGTCTGATGGACATGGTGCTGGGGTCAGCTGGTCAATGAATCCGTTTGAGAGGCTCTTGCCTGAGCGCCCCCCACCACCTCCACAACAGACACTTGTCTGGTCTCTATATCTCACTAAAAGAGTTCTTTTCTCCCTTGCACTTACTAAAGTATCAGTGGTAAATTGTCACTGAGTGCCTTTTGGGAGTCTAGCCCTGGAGAGAGATGCATGGGTCCAAAATGAGAAAACTTCATACTCATCAACACAAACTTTGGGGGGGTCATGCCTTGGTGGGTGGGGTTGGACCACAGGCTCAGTGCTCAGCTAAAATAGATTGGGATCCTGAGGCCTCTGCCTGCTGGCTGTGAAATGCTTCTGGGGGTGGGGTGGCACTTCATCTCCCTGTACCTCAGTTTCTGCATCTGTGGAATGGGTATCAAGGCGGGACCTGCCCCAGTGCTCCTATAAAGAAGATGCAATGGGACAGGCCTTGCCCAGCGCACCTCACAGCCTCGCAGCACATAGGGGTTGGAAAGGAAGGGAGTTCAAAGTCACAGGGTCCCGAGAACTTCCTGGATGACTTAACAGCAGGCTGTGGAAGTCACCCTTAGGACCAGGCAGAAAAAGATGTGGGTACACTCTGAAAGTCTGGGAGCCCTTCACAGGCTCCAGTAAACCCAGGATGTTGAAGGGGCTTTGCTCCCTGACAACCTCAGAGAGGGGACCATTGCTGAGCTTCCTCTGCCAGGGCTGGAAGGAGCCCACGCAGGAAGGGACACTCCCTGCTGCAGTCTCAGCTGGTAGCTGCCAGACAAGGTGTGCAGTTAGGGAAACTTGAGTAGTTAGGGAACGTGCTTCCTCATTTCCGTCTATGTGATCTCCTGTATTATTCACATCCTATGCCTTAGGGTAGTGCCTGATTCCTAGTTAGCACTCAGGTGAGTAGCTTCTGTCCTTGTGATGGGTTCCTCGTGAACTTCCTAGCTCAGCAGAAAATCAAAGCTAAGGCATCCACCACTCCAATAGAAGGACTTTCTTGATGGCTCAGTGGAGAATCTGCCTGTGACGCAGGAGACAAGGGCTTGATCCCCGGGTCAGGACGATCCCCTGGAGAAGGGCATGGCAACCCACTCCAGTATTCTTGCCTGGAGAATCCCATGGACAGAGGACCCTGGCGGGCTGCAATCCATGGGGTCACAAAGAATCAGACAGACTGAGCAACTAACCAACAATAACACCCCAATATAAAGCTCCAAGAATGGATTATTTCACCCTACCGTTTTTGTTTGGTTTTGTGGTAGCAAACTCAAATGCTTTTTTAAATTCTCTTAAAAAGAAGAGTTTATTCTGGGTCATTGCTTTTACAAGAATTTAAAAGAAAAGTGACACCTTTATGTATTTATTTATTTGATTTGACTTTTTATGAAAGACCACCCCAGACGACCCAACAACAGTGCTGATGGCTGGAGTTCTGTTTCTTCCCTCAGGACAATTTCTTCCCATGAAGAAAAACATGTTTTCCCTGCTGGGTGTTCTGGGTTTGGGCACCTGTCTGGCAAGTTAGACACACTTTGTGCCTGAGTCCAGCACACCTGAAGAGCGTTGGCCTCTCCAAACCCTGGAGCAGGATGGATTGACATCCTCTTAGACTCAAAGCTGAGCATCTGGTCAACGTGATCGAATGTCAAAAGCTTTAAATAGGCGGTTTATTGCATGTAACCCGTCTGATTCCTTGCATCATTAAACACATTATAGTCAGACTTTGTGCTATTTCGGTATTTTGGTTACTGTTGGAATGTCTTATACCTCGAATAGTAAAAGGCTGAGGTTTTTCACTACCTTCATCATTTGTCTCTTGATGAAAATTTCCAGGCTTTATCTCCTTCTCAAAGGAACATAATTTAAATATGAATAATGAAAAGTACTTTCAGAAACATAAATCCAATAATGTTTTCTGAGGTGCAAACTGCTTAATGTGAAACTCAGATGCAACACAAAAGAACTGAATGTTAGCAAATTATGCTTTCTAACTCTTCCTGGCATGAAATTCTCCATGGGCCTGGCATCTGGTGCCAGGAGGGTAGGTGTGGACAGAGGAGGCATGTTTTCAGGCTGCAGGTGAGGCTAAGCACAGGCAAATTGTTCTGGCCAGACTTGGAGTTAAAAATGGCAATTCTAAGTACCTTTTAATGACAATGTACCTTTTAATCTCTTTAATATTAATATTGGGCTTCCCTGGTGGCTCACATGGTAAAGAATCTGCCTGCAATGCAGGAGACCTGGGTTTGATCCCAGGTCAGGAAGATCCCTTGGAGAAGGGAATGGCAACCCACCCCAGTATCCTTGCCTGGAGAATTCCATGGAGCAGAGAAGCCTGGCAGGCTACAGTCCATGGGGTCTCAAAGAGCAGGACACAATTGAGCAGCTAACACTTTCAGTTTTCACTTTAATATTACACACATGCTTACTCTTGTGGAGATGAATTTTCAGAGAGAATGAATGTATTTAAGAGTCGAAGTGTAAATTTATTCCTTTGCCATTAAAAAAAAAAAAAACTTCACTTGCATATGAGTTTTTATGGGGAAATAAGGAATACTGATGTAAGTGAAGCTTTTGTGTCTCAGCTGGCATCTCTCTCTCTTATCCCCCAAAATAATAAACACACTTGTGCTTTTCAAGCACACTATTTAATTCTACATAGAACAGAGGAAATGGACTCCTTTATAAGATCTTTTGCTTGTCAGGTTGCTGATGTTATAAGACATTCCTGATAGAAAATTTTCAGATCTTTTCAGCATGGCTGTGAACCGGACCTCACATGGCATGTGGGACATCCCTCAGGTGCTGTGACATCCCCAGATTCCTGGGTCATTTCTCCTGTTTACGCTAAAGGCAGAATAAGCTTAGACTGAACCCTCGTAAGTCCCCCAATCAAAATATGTTTGCCATCACCGACTTCTGAATTCAAACAAAGAGAAGAAAACCCACGCTCCAAATATGAAACTGCCTGGCCTAAGTAGATTTAAGTGGCTGAGCAGAAGCCTTTAGGGCTTTATCTTAACAAATCTGCACGATCCTTCAGGCTCTTTGTCTGTCCCTGGTTATATTCAGTCCCACTGTTTACATAACAATTATGCCGAGAGGGTTTGTTTAGTGCTAAGTGTTTCACACCTTGGGTAAAGCAGTTAATGTTGAAATTCTATTTTGGGCTTTATTTATGAATTTGCAGCTTTCAAAGGGTTTGGCTAGGGGAGCAAGCTGTGGGCCTCTTTTTAAAGAGGCAAGCCTCTTGTTGACAAGAAAGGTTTATTGGGCTCACACTGACTGTGTTCATTTTGTGTTGAGCAGCACAACTAACCACACGGCAGACGTACAATTCCCGCTCTTGCCACACATGCACGTTTTCAGCTGGTGCAAGACGTTTGCTCAGAAGATGGATTAATTGTGAGACTTAAAGACTGAGTCAAAACAGTTTCAACGAGTTGGGAAAACAGTTCAGTCTTTCCCAGCACAGAGCCAGGGTTTCTGTTCTGAAAGATGGCAGCCCCATGGATGGTTGGCTATGTCACCTATCTGAGCTGCTCCAAGAGGTACCACTGGGAGGGCAGTCGCACTTTGAAGCTGCAAACTTGGATATGTACGAAGCTCAGCTCTTTTGTGCCCTCTTGCCAATCCCCAGGGTCCTTTGAATTTCACAGGGATCCTAAGTGAAGCAAAGAAACTGGAGAGACCACCTGGCTTCAGTCTTTGCTGGCTACGGCTGGCATGCTCTCTGTCCAAGCCGGGAGATGAAATCCTGGGTACCACTACTGCACATCACACAGCAGAAGGGCACTGGGGCTTTGGACCAAGATGACAGCTCACACCCTGGGCTACAGCCCAGGGCCCTTGATCTGTGCCCCTCCCCAGGGTAAGGTGGCTCTGTCTCTCTCTCTCTCTCTCCCCTTGTATATCTCTCTCTAACCTTCTCCTCTCTTTCTTTCTTCCCCTCTTTGCTCATCACTGGGCCACCCTCAAGCCTGATTGAGATCCTCGGATTTTGATTCTGCAACATAAGCTGAATTGTCCTCAAATTCCTTCTGCTTTCAGCTGGGCTCATGGCCCTGGGTGAGCTGGACCAATGGGCCAGCTCTCTTCTGGGTTTGGGGATGTGATGTCCCGGACATGTCCACAGAGGAACGTGCTGGCTTGTCACCTGCTATAGCAAGGGACATCGCACACCCAGGGGGTCCATACCCACTGAGGAAGTGGAGTCTTGCTCTGGATTAGAGGCAGTCAGAAAGGGGCGCTTCTGTGATGGGATGGTCTCAGGTGATTGTTTCTGTGGGAGGAAAGTCCAGGCAAGGATGAAGCTGTGCGTGGAGAGCGGCAGTCTGCCCTGTCACCCTCTGAAGCGTGTCCATGCCCACTCCTGTGTTTATGTCCATGACCACGCCCATGTTCACGCCCGTGTTCACGTCCATGTTCACATCTGTGTTTGACAGAACAACACTGCCGGGCTATAAGCATCTTACCAGCTTGTCACAGTATCGAGGTCAGATCCATTGGGAACTCAGCACCTGCTATTTTCCTTCTCCAGACTCAGGAAGAGAAAATTCCAGAAACCAACACACACATTAACATCCCACTAAGAATTCCTGCTTTTACCTCTAGTAACCACTTTGCATGTTGAAGGTGAGCAACCTTCAAAAACATTCTTAAGTCCCCTTGGCTGGTTTCTTTGCAGTCGGAGAAAGGCCCAGGAACTTCCAGGAAAGGCCCGTGCTGATTTGTTTAACCCGATCTACCTTTGGTTCTGTTTTCATCATAAGGATGAACAGTGATAACTATTGTAATAATACGTAATGATTTATAGTTACTATTGTAAAAATACATAGTTATATTATAGTAATACATGGTTACTATTGTAATCATTTAGGATGAGATGGTTGGATGGCATCACTGACTCAATGGACATGAGTTTTAGCAAATCGGGAGATAGTGAAGGACAAGAAAGCCTGACATACTGCCATCCACAGGGTCACAAAGAGTCAGACACAACTTAGCAACTCAGCAACAGCGACAGCATCGTAATAATTTAGTTGAATAACGTGGCTTGACGTCCCCACTCACAGAGGCCACATGGGCACCAATGGCATTTGATGAGTGCTGAAGTAGTTAAACGTTATGGCTGATACTTCAGAGAAAATATTTTGGTTTTAGGATAATATGTGGACACTTCCTTTGTTTCTCTGTTGCTTTATCCATGTGAAAATAAAAAGATAAATGTGCCTGAGACCCACTGTGTTAGGTTAGAGTGGATGAGTTTTGAGAATGTGCAGCTGACTTTGGTTTTCAGTCTCACAGCCTTAGACTATTATTTTGATGCCTCTTTAGGTCTTTATTCCCAGCTTTACATGTTCTTGTTCCTGACTCAAGTCCTTTCCCTTCTTGTGCTTCCCAAGTGTGGTTAGCTACAAGAATTGTCTGTTCTGAGTGGAAGCACACATTCCCTGGCCCAGCCCAGAGCCACCGCAGAGCTAGGGTTTTCCTGGGTAATGTTCTGCGCGGCTCTCACTTTCCTGGTATTCATTCCAGGATGCTGGCCACTGGCTCCAGCCTGTGAACAGCCTGCCATTTTCGCAGGACCCCAGCCACCTCAGGGAGTGTGGCCCTTACCGCAGCTGAGGCTGAAGTGTGTAGACAAAGCACTGTGACCCCCTCTTCTCAGAGACAATCCTTACTATTCTTCGGTGGCTTTAAACCCTCCTCCCATCAGAGAAAATAGATTTTTACTCAGACTCATGTCCATTGAGTCGGTGATGCCATCCAACCATCTCATCCTCTGTCATCCCCTTCTCCTCCTGCCATCTTTCCCAGCATCAGGGTCTTTTCCAATGACTCGGTTCTTCACATCAGATGGCCAAAGGATTGGAGCTTCAGCTTTAGCATGGGTTCTTCCAATGAATATTCAGAGTTGATTTCCTTTAGGAGTGACTGGTTGGATCTCCTTGCTGTCCAAGGGACTCTCGAGAGCCTTCTCCAGCACCACAGTTCGAAGGCATCAATTCTTCAGTGCTCAGCCTTTTTTATTGTCTAGCTCTCACATCCGTACATGACTACTGGAAAAACCATAGCTTTGAGTATAAGAACATCTGTCGGCAAAATGATGTCTCTGAGCACACCTTTTAAAAATTCATTTGGCTGCACCAGGTCTTACTTGGGGCACGTAGGATCTAGTTTCCTGCTGCCACTGCTAAGTCGCGTCAGTCGTGTCCGACTCTGTGCAACCTCGTAGACGGCAGCCCACCAGGCTCCCTCGTCCCTGGGATTTTCCAGGCAAGAACACTGGAGTGGGTTGCCATTTCCTTCTCCAATGCATGAAAGTGAAAAGTGAAAGTGAAGTCGCTCAGTCGTGTCCGACAAGGGATCAAACCTGGGTCCCCTGCATCGGGAGCACAGAGCCTCAACCACAGGACCACCGGGTAAGTCCCTCCCTTTCTTATCAGCCAGCGCATTTTTCACATGATGATCATTCTTTGCTTTTCTTTAAAAAGGCAGAATGAAGGGTTCCCATCCCAAGGGGCCAGGAGGACACAGGTCTTGGGCTCTGGTCTCCCTCGGGTCCTCACCACAGCCAGAATCCCCCTTTTCAGACTCTACCTCCTACCCCCGTGACTCCCAGGGTAAACCAGCCCCTCGCCTAAGAGCCCCTATCTCCATGCAGACCCCGAATCCCACCAGGGAGGCACCTCCATTTCCCTGTGAGTTCCGGGCCCACTGTCCTTTCCCAGCAGTGACATGACAGGTGCAGACGCGAGTGTCATCGTCCAGAGTGGTGCCCTAGGCTTCTTCAGGGCAGCACGGCCGATGCCCGGGGCAGCGAGCATCCACCTAGTGTCAGATTGGAGTCATCTGTCGAAAATAGTAGGACTGAACTGTGAGGTTGTTTGTTTAAACCTGGCTGGGAAGAAGGCCAGATCAGAGTGGATTTATTCCCCAACAACGAGGCACTGCGTGTAGCCTCCAAATTTTTATGTACATATTCTTCCCTGCTTGGCCAGCTCCAAGTCAATAAAGCAAACCTGCTATCTGAAAAGAAAATGTATATACAGGCATGTAAGAGGAGGAGGCTGAACCTACAGAGCTTGGCTGTGTCTGAGTTTATCCCACCAGGCTGAGCAAGCTGGTCTCGCATCTCGGGTTTCAGACACCCCTGCAAAGCTCACAGTGCAAGGTGGAGATGCAGGCTTTGCTCATCCTGGAAGGGGCCCTGTGCATCCTCACAGCCCCCAGCCAGGCTGAAGCCTCCTATTCGGGACCCGCCAGCAGCCCAGACCCACGGTGTGGCAGCAGGTCATATGGGCTGGAGCTGGGGACAGGGCAACACCTTCCAGAGTGGCAGAGCCCACTGAGCCCTTCCAGAGTGGCTGGCTCTCCTGGAGGACTGGAAGCCAAGAGGCAGAGGGAGGAGTGGGAAGGGGCCCTAATGCTGGGAATTGGACGAACCCCCTTGACATGTATTATTATACATCTCACGCATCTCAGTCCTGCAGGATTGAGTTACAGCTTCACTCTGACACCGCTCTGTGTGTGACCAAGAACAAGGACACTCCCACATGCACACACTGGAGTCATATCACCCATATCTGGACCAACCTAGGAGTGTTGGTGGCATGGCTGGATTTGTGCTTCATCACCCCAAATCCACCGGCTGAAGTCCTGTCCCCCAGTACCACTTGGGGTGACTGCGTTTGGAGCTAGGGTTTCAGACAGGAAACGAGTTAAAAGAGGTCTCTAAGGTAGACCATCACCTCTTAGACTGGTGTCCTCATAGGAAGAGGGGACGAAGACACAGAGAGATGAGGGATGCTGGTGCCTGAGGACACAGTGAGAACACAGCTGCCTGCAAGCTAGGGAGAGAGGCCTCAGGAGGATCTGACCCTCAGACACCCTGATGGGATGTCCAGCCTCTGGAGTGTGAGTAGTAAATGCCTGGTGTCTCAGCTGCCCAGTCTGTGGCACGTTGTTGTAGCACCTGGACCCAGGAATGCAGGTACTTAGAACATGGCTCAGAGCCTAATCCAGAGCCTTTCTGTTAGCGTACCCCAGCAGTCAGTGTTCTCCGGTGGTTATAACCATGCACCATGGACAAGGTCACACCGTCCATTCTCAAAATCATAAGCTGACCCTCTGCAGTGATGGGTGCATTCCTTTCAGTCATCATTTCTGAGTACCTAGCAACTGCCCAGCAGTGCCCCAGACGGCAAGCTGCCCACTGCTGAGTAGACACTGGCAAATCACAGACAGAAGGGAAGAGCTCGCCTGGACAGTCCACACAGATGCTCTGGGCTAATTTCTGACATAGACCTGTCGGGGCCCTGGCTTTCCAGCCCCGGATGATCCTGCACAAACAGAAGAAGCCCTTCTTTCTGAGTTTGGCTCCTGGAATACTTGGTCTCCACAAAGACTTTTCTGTCATCTGAGAACAAAACTGCCCTGCAGCTGCCGGGAATCTTAGCGCTGCTTCTCTAAACAGGCTGGTCTGTTTGGCTCCTGTGCCCCTGAGCCCACTCCCGCGCCCACCCCCCTGGGTTCTGTGTGCCATCTTTCTTCACTTTGGCTCTTCTACTCTTGTGTGTTTGCCCAGCAGACCATCAGGTACAGAGGGCGTGTGCAAATGTAGTTGAGAAAAGAGCCTCTAGTGAATGGCAGCCCTGGGGACACATTGCACCCCAACACAGCCCACCTCACCCGGAAGATCAGCGATGCTCATGTTGGCTTGAGAAACATTCTGAAAAGTCTTGTAGCAAACAGAGCTGCTTTACACTTAGTTTATACCAAATACATTCAACCAAAAGGTTGTTATTAAGACAGAAGCCTCTCCTTCTGCCTCACAGGCTGGTGATGGCAGTGTCCACTTGGGATGCGGTGTTTGCAGCAAATGAGTGTGATGCTGGAACCAGGAGGTGAGAATCAGAATGCTCTTCCTTCCCAGAGTCCAGCAGCCACCCTTGGTACCAGGCCCATCTGCGGCAAAGTGCTGCCTCTCAGCCTCCTGGGGATCTGCATCCAATAACCGCATCTCTTTCCTGACAGTAAACCATATGAGGTCGGCAAGCTCAGCTTACCCTCCAGACCCAAGGTGAGTGTAAAAATAATTGTTTAAGAAAGAACAGGAAAGTAGGGGATAGGGGGCACCCTATTGGTGCTGCTCCCTGAGAGGCTGCAATAGCATCAGTTCTCACAATGCTGCTTATTCCGAATAGCGTCCCTGGGAATTCCATCAACGAGATTTCCATACAGCAGAATATGCTGGAGAAGAGGTTTCATCGGCGGAGGGGGCAGGCTCGTTCTGAATGTTTTTCAACAGAGCGCTGGTTTTCTGTCCCGGGAGACCTTGGCAATTTAAAGAGGCAATTGCTTCTCGGGCTCACCCTGCAAAATTGGAACTAATAGAGCCGCCGTCTCCATCAAAGTTGCTCTTGGGAACTGGATACAATCCAAGAAAGACTTATTCTGGACAACATCAATATTTGTCCCATTAAAAAGTGTGGTATAAAAATCAGTTACATTGTTGACAAGCTGTTCGGGTCCTCCCGGGCTAAGCCCGTTATGAAAGCTGGTCCCTCGCTCTGGCAAAGTGAACTGCAGGGAGGTTTTTGAAAGCCCGTGCCTTGGCCTGTGGGCCTCTTCCAGGGTTCCATGTAGAAGTCCCGAAATGACAACGTCTTGGACTGACCTCCTTTCAGCATTTCCTCCCCCCGCAGCATCGTTAAGTTTTCCCAGCACACTCGCCAATGCAAATCATCCACTTATGTTCTCACACAAAATCCAATTGCCAATTTGTCTTTTTATTCTTACACTTAAAGTGATTTGCCTTCAAATAATCTGCGATGAATTGTTCATTTTACTACCGCAGGAAGCGATTGGTTCGTCCAGGGAGCCACTAAGATTGTAATCATCACCAAAGAACTTGTACTTTTCCCGCATAACTATGCAGCAGATGCCTGTGGGGGCTGCAGGACCGGTTACTACCGTAGTTCCCCGTTTGCTGCCTCGCATCCATCACAAGGCCCTGACCCAGCCAGATCCACCCTGGCCTCCAGGTGGGGCTGAAGACAAGAGTCTGAGCAGGATTTGAAGGTGCTATGGGAACACCGGATGCTCTCCAGGAAGTCATTAATTAGCTCTAATCGCTTTGTGGGCACTGGCCTTTGGCCATAATGGAGATGGATTTGGGCTTCATAATCCCTGGTAGAGCTAGACATGAATGAGGCCCAGAGGGAAGGCGGTGGTTTAGGAAACACAAGCCATCAAATGAAGGTTGGAATACTCCTCCCCCACTGGGCTCCGGTCTGCCCATCACCTGTCCTTCTCCACCCCTGCTTCTCCAGGAAACTCTCACCAACCTTTGCGTGGATCCAGGGTGGGACCTTGGGCAGACCCTCACTCCCAGGGGTCACCCTGCCAGAACTCAGGAACCAGTGCTTCTTCCTTTGCAAGAGATTCCTACCTTGCTTCTTCATGCCCCCACAAGCAGAGAATCTCATTGCTTCAGAAATCAAGAGAAATCCTGGGTTCAGCCGGAGGTGGGGCTGGTGAGGCACTGGTAGGAAAAAACCCTCCTTCTCAGGGGAGCATCTCCTCCTCTGTGGGCTCAGCCATCACTTATCTTCCCAGAAAACTTGTGGCCCTTCCAACAACCATAGCTTTCCCTCCTGGAGGGACGTCAGGCACAGGATGAAGGTCAGAATAGTGTGAAAACTTCTGGTCAAGGTGTGGGGCTGCTGTTTCCCCGGATGACAGAGGTGCTTCAGCTGAGAAGATATTGTATAAAAAAGCAAGCGGTGGAATTTAATTGCCAATTAGAGATGGTGGTTTCCAGCTGGCCATGGCTCATCTTTCAAAACGAGAAAATTGATCTTAACTCTGGAAGCTGGCAACTTGTAGGGGGACAGGACCTGCTGAAAACTTGAAGCCAGAGCTGGCTCGGACCTCACGTGGACTCAGGAATGCTCAGAAAGCCCAATGTATTATTTATTGTCATAAAACGCATGTCTGACGTTTTATCGTAAAAAGTATGTCTGCATAAAAGAACCTGACATGGCAAATCAATAAACAAGTGGATTGCTTGCCTGGAATGGCCTTTTTTATTGTTTTTGTTTTTTATCAGCATCAAGATCACAAAAGAAACGATGACCCCCTAGAAGGCAGGTTGGGAAAGGCAGCCAAATGTGCTAAAAAGGAAGAGAAAGTGGGCGTGACTCACCAAAATTAAAGAAACATAAAATAAGTGTTCCACTCTCCCTGTGGGGAGAGAGCAAGGGCAGGGGGACCCGCTTCCTTTCTGCCTTGGTGGGCGCTGCCAGCCGGTTTATGCAGACTGAAGACATACAGCACCCGCAGGAGGTTTGCAAAATACAAAACAAACAAACAGAACAAAGCACACACACACTCTCTCTTAAGCAACCACCCTGGGCCTGTCCTTGGCTTGATTCCTGGAATTTTCACGTACTCATTGCTTCATTGACACTTCACAGAAATTCCCAGGAGGCAATGGCCTGACACCCATTTGAAAAATAGGAGCTGAGACCACATGACTTCAGGAAACCCCTTGCTCCTCTGGTCTGTGGAGACAACTGTGAGGGCCAATTTTGCTTCCTCCCTAGGACATCATGGGACACAGCAGTTCTGATGGAGAAGCCTGAACCCAACCTGGCCGTGGCCTTGAGCACGGACTTCAGAATCAGCCGCCTTGCTTCAGGACCCGGTCTCCTCTGACAGCCAGTTGAGTTTCTGCCTCCACCCTAGCCTTGCTTCCTGATTTAGAGAAAAGGGAGACACTGGGTCGGCAAGAGCATGAGATAAAGAGCCTCATAGTACAGGCACTTAGTAACCGCTAAATAAACCATGGGTCAAGTGTGTTCCTAGCATCCTTGAGCCTGGGCTGGTCCACTGCTCAGACCAGGTCTTCACTAACCCCCCAGGGGCTCCCGGGATGCTTTTCACAGATACGTTTGTTTTCTACTGTTCGTTGTCTATCACTCCCATTTGACCACAACTTTTGTGAATGGAGGAAATGACAGATCAATAACAGATTTGCTCAATAGCACTTGCTAAATAAATGAGTGAATAAATTCATGAAGATGGGCCTTCTGTCTGACCACATGCTGCCAACACAGCTGGAAGGGAAACACCTAAGGCTGTACATGAGGGGTTACAGGACAGAAGGGAATTGTAAGGTCTGATCAAGTGCACTCGGGCAGGGGCTGGAGGGAGCCTGCCTGGGGGCTCAGGACCTGGAGCTGGACATTGAGAAGCAGCAGGAAGGGCAGGGAGGAAGGGTAGCCTCTGCTGTAGGGGGTGGCAACTTCACCAGGGCTGTTCTGCAGAGATGAGTCACAGGATAGCTCTAGCATAACTTAATATAAACGGGCTTCCCAGGTGGCTCAGTGGAAGACAGTCTGCCTGCCATTGCAGGAGACACAGGAGATGTGGATTCTTTCCCTGAATCAGGAAGATCCCCTGGAAGGAGAAATGGCAACTCACTCCAGTATTCTTGCCTGGGAAATCCATTGGACAGAGGAGCCTGCAATCTCCCTGGAGTTGCAAAGAATCGGATATGGCTAAGCAACTGAGCATGCACAAATATTGCCATCAGATCAGCTGGGGTAGATCACGTGCCTCCCCATCACTCCAGTCTTGACGAACAAGGACCTCAGTGCCTCCGAGTAAATCCAGAAACAATGCAAAGGAGCACAGGACCCCCGTGCCAGGCATCTTGACAGTCTAGCAGCGTCTTCAGCCCAAAGAGGCACCAGGCGGAAGCCTCAGTGGCCCATCACTAATGATCATTGAATATGTTTGATATCCGCTGTGTATATACACACTCCCAAAGTAAACTGCATGTGGGTGTTTACATTGAAAGAGACTTTCTATGTTATAATTGATAAGACTTTAATTTCCATGTGGTTTCAACAGTAGACACTGTTGAAAAGAGCAAATGGCTCTTTTCAGTATTACCGAGCCTTAGTTACTTTTAGGGAAGCAAAATGTTTTCCTTTGACCACCCTGGTCTGAAGTGGAGGGAGAAGCAAATCAGATGGAACCAGGACTGGAGAAGCAGTGATACGGGTGCAGCTGATTGCACCTCCCTGGATCCCGCCTGCTCCCACGGCCAAGGCTAAAAGGAAGAGGCCGTGCTGGCCCTGCCGTGTGTCTTGGTGTAAGTGTGAGTGCCTGTGAACTCAGTTGCTAAGTCATGTCTGACACTTTGTGACCCCCTGGACTATAGCCCTCCAGGTTTTTCTGTCTGGGATTTCACAGGCAAGAATACTGAAGTGGGTTGCCATTTATTTCTCCAGGGAATATTCTCAACCCAGAGATTGAATGTGTGTCTCTTGAATTGGCAGGTGGATTCTTTACCATAGAGCCACCAGGGAAGCTGGTAAGTGTGAGTGCTCTGTGCTAAATGAGGGGTCACTTCCTGGGAGATGCTAAGGTTTGTGTCTATGGCGGAAATCAGGAGGAAGAGGACAGAGGAGGAAGCAGAGGTCTTCCAATCCCCTTGAACTTGCCCAGCAGTGGGGGTGGGGTGGCCTGAGACATAGCTCTGTGTGTGGGCCTGAACCCTGAGTCCCTGAACTCTGGGCCAAGTGATCATCTTGCTTAGACCCGGTTCTGGAAAGCAGGGGATTTGACCTCCCGCAGGACTGTGGGAAGGAGATGATGTGTAGAGACCATCCAGAACAGTACTCCCCGGGGGCAGATGGAGGCCTGGGATCCCCACCAAAGGGCATGAAGACCAGGGTGGCAGCAGTTGGTGCTGTTCACCCAAGAGCCAGTCATGACCTTAAAATTGTCCAAAAGCCTCGGCTAGCTCAGGACAGGGGAGCCAGGATCTTGGACTCTGGAAATGGTGCCTGAGTCTCAGAACTGTCTGCTTCTCTCCACTGTTGGCCTCCTTTCCTACCCGCCAGGAGAATGACCCCAAGACCCATGCCCTCATCCTTGAATGACCATGAGAGGCACTGAATGAGCTGGCTGGGCAGCTCTAATTCACAAAGGGCCACAGAGGCCTCCGAATGAAGCTACCCGAGGCCAGACCCAAATTCTCTGTGCATGTCCACTCCCAGAACAAGAAAGTGACCAAAGGGATCCTGAGAAATTCTGGGAGACATGAATCCCTGAAGATCTTACACAGAGAGCTGAAGTGGCAGCCCTCTCTTGGCAGCTTGAAAAAAGAGAAACGAAAAAAGAAAAGATGAAGGTGATGGCTGTCACTTACCTGCAGGCAGGTAGAAGGAGGTGATCATATTTATCCCTCTCACTCCTTGCCAAGAGCTCAGGATTCACGGGGAGTGTGTGAAAAACACAGATAAGCTGTGCTGATCAGTCAGGCTGTTTTAAACATCAATTTTTAGAAACAAAAATAATCAGGCTTGGGGTCATGCATGCTATGTTACTTCAAAAGAATCAGGCTTGGGGTCAGACTGGCCTAAATCCAGCCTCCTGATGACTCTAAGATCTTAGAGCTCTTTCATCTCCTAAGTCTCCACATTTTCATCTGTGCAAGGGGATTAACAACACTGATAGAACCTGGTGGCTGCACAAAAGTTGATCCTTTCCCTTCACGGAATGGTCAACCCCTCTCCTCGACCCAAAAAGCCAGGGGTTATGGATGGTGGTGTCAGCTAAGGCAGCTGCATGCAGATGGGGTAGGGAATGGCAACCCACCCCAGTATTCTTGCCTGGAGAATCCCATGGACAGAGGGATCTGGTGGGTTCCAGTCCATGGAGTAGAAAATTGGACAAGACTGTGGAACTGAGCACAAACACATACAGAGGGGGCTGTATATCCTGTTTCTCGTTTTCCAAAGCTCTTACACAGGAGGACAGATTGGTCCAGAAGACATGTCCAAGGGGACAGCTGGGCCTCCATCTCACTGCAAAATGGAGCATTTCCCAGACTGATGGGAGGAAGTGAGCTGGGGAAGCATGGGGGCGTTTGGTGGCACTGCAGTGCAATGAGAAACTTATGCAGTAGCCACATCAAAACAGGTGAAAAGAAACAGGCAGTACTAATTTTACTAATGCATTTCATCTAACCCAATAGATTCCAGTGCTATTACTTCAAGACGTAATCAACATGAAACATCTTCATGAGACATTTTGCAGGCTATTTTTTGCACCAAGTCTTCAAAATATGGTGTGTGCTTTGCTCTCACAGCACCACTCATTCCAGATGAGTCACATCTCAAGGGCCCCATAGTCACCCATGGCCATTGGCCACCAGACAGGACTGCTCAGGGGTGCCCAGGCCCTGGATCTGTTGCCTTCAAGTCAGGAAGGACATGGACTGAGCTTGGGGGTGGGCCAGCCAAGGCCAAAGGAGCTGGGTCTCCTTGGAGTCAATTCCTGCCATGATGACCTCATGGACGTCCTTGGGATACCACCACTGCCGGACTCTGCAGTTGATTTCAGTTTGAGGTGATGTTGTAGGTGTCTGATGCCCTTGTTCCACATGGCAGAAGTCACATAAAGTGGTTTGAAATTTCTGTAGCACAGTTAGCATTTTTAACATATCTGCGGTGAACTTTAATGGGATTCCCATAAAAATTGTACAGACCTCCTAACTAGCTGGAATAGTCAGTGAATGACCTTGGTGTTTTTAATTAAATCCAAAGTGAAATTTAAGAACTTGAGAGTTTTATGTGGCTGTCTACGCGAGATGGGAACAAGGAACGAATGGACCTCTCTACCTGCCCAGCTGACACTGGGTTGATCCAGACTAACTCATTCCCAGGTGTGGGGTCAAGTGATTGCTCAGTGTGTGATGCTTGCTTGATAGCCCAAAGGTTTTCCAGAATGGCAGGAAGGACTTCTCCTGGATAACTAACTGACACTCGACCTTCTCCCTTCACCTACAAGATCTTTTCTTGTTTGTGCTGGTGAAGGCAACACATATATTACTATAATAATTTGTTAAATGAGGTGCTTCCCTTGGAATGATGAGCCCAGGTGAATTAGAGATGTACGTGTTTCTGGGATGAGGAGGAGGATGAATGCTAAGCATAACGACCAGTGGGAGCAGGTTGTCAATCAAATTTGTGAGTGGCCTATTTAAGGCAGAACCCACCCTGGTTTATAAAAGGACACAACCTGACTCCTTCTTATAGTAAATCTGTTTCATCATCCCCCTCCATCCCAGGAAATATCCAGAACTCTCCCCCATTCATTCATCGGAGGTTAATCAGAACAACTGTGTACAAACCAAGTGTGGCTCGCACCCCAACCCCTCAGAAGCCTCCCTCTGTCCCTAGGCAAGGAGGTGCTCTTAGTTCTTTGAAGCTACGGGTCACTGCTTCCCGATTTTTTCCAACCACCTATCACAAATATAATACATTATGATTCTAAGTGTACTTGTATTATCTCCCTGATGGATGAGAAGATTTTAAAACACAAGATCTGGTTCATTTTCTTCCTGTCTCCCGGAAGTGCCCAGCACAGGATTCACCCATGTACTTGACTGCCCATCACTCCTGGTGTTCCCCTGCCCCCTGCACACCACCCCCCCCACCAGCCCTCTATCTCTCGGGTCTAGTTCTGTCAGACTATATCATCTTTCTGTCTCACATTCCTTTTCCCTCTTTTCCTACTTTTCAAAAAGTACCATGGAAGGCCTCAGTTAACTGCTGGGCTGGGGCAAGATATTCTCATTAACTAAATGAATGAATGATTAAAGTTAACTGAAGAGTCATCCCCAAACATTTTTCTGGTTGCCATGAAAATCCTCATTGTTGAACATATTTCTAAATATAGAAGTTCCCATCTGTCTTAGGAGCAGCCACGTAAAACGTAACAGAACTTCTTGGTGGTTGAAGATCATTATTCGATCATCACGTCTCATGATGAGTCCTTTCCCAGAGTGCCCTCACCACCCTCAATGCCCCCTCAACCTCCTACAAATTCTTCTCCTAAAGGATCATATGGCTGTCAGATGCCTCTTATCCTGAATCTAAGGCAACAGTCACCTTCTTATTTTAATCCAGCACACTATGAAGATGTAGAGTAATGTGTCCCAAATTAAAGGACAAAATAATTCTATGAGATTTACTTTGTAAAAGCCACAAAAGAAGTTGGCAGATACCTCTGACCCAAACCTGCCTCCTTGTTTAGAAAAAAAAAATATGTTTTGTTCATGCATAAGATGACTGTTAATTTAGAGACGTTGGGGACCACGCTCCAGCCCAGGGGTTGGGGGGCGGGGGTTGGTTAACTTGTGATTAGTTAAACCTTTCCTCTGGATGGTGATCACTTAGGAGTTCCTATAATAATTGGCCTGTGACCACAGGGATTGAGATTGAGGCATGAAGGACAGTCGGCTGAGGGACTCCTGGAGAAGGTTTTCTGCCTCCTAAAAGGAGGCACAGGGCTGTCCTCTCTTCCTGCCCTGGGGTGGTATTTTCTGAGAATGAGAAGCTGGGTGCTGCTGCAGCCACATTGTGACCATGAGGGGCAGGTCCAGGAATGAATGCCAACACAATGGCAGAGCAGAAAGGTGAAAAAAATCTTGTCCTTAAGTACATCATCGGTCACCAGATCAGCCATCCTGGAATCTCCAGAATTTCCCGCTTAGGTTTAAGATATTGAGTTAGTCTTTTGTGTCTCAGTGCTATAACTGTAACTGATGTGTACAGCTCTTACCTTCTAGTCTTCAAGCAGAGGGGGGTGGAAAATAAAGAGAAATGCACAATCTGAATAATTATTCTATCTGGCATGGTTCTGGTTAGTTATCATTTATTTATATTTTTAATATTGTTTATTTTCTAGGGGGACTTGCAGCCACGGATTCTTACCTGCAGAAAGTCTCCTGTACCTCCACAGGAATCTGCCTGGCTCTGCATTTTCTTAGCCTATTTTCTTCATCCCTAGACCTCTGAGCTGAAAGCTTCCTCTCAGACGCTCACATATGGATCCCGAACAAGCAAATCTGTCTGTGCAGACCTCCACTCTCATCACAGGTTGGTAATTCCATGCTGACTGTAAACATCCAAACAATCTCAGAGCCAGAAAGATAGCCTTGCAGGACGGTTACAGCGGTGAGTGAGGAGGCTGCTCCCCAAGTATGGATGTCTCTACCAGTCACTCTGCTGAAACAGAACGAGTTGGAAGTCCAACCAATCATAAGAAATATTCCTTTCCCCTTTGTTCTTCAGTTTAATTTTTTAATTTGCATACAGTAAAATTCATCTTTCTGTGTCGGATTCAATGAGCTTTTCCACGTGCATCACCTCTCAGTCAGGACGCAGGCAAATCCATCACCCTCAGCTCCTATCTGTCCTCAGGACCTCCTCCTCCTAATCTGTGGCACCTCTTCATTCCTACAGTTTCGCCATGAGAGTGATGTTTTATAGGATGAAGCCTTTGAGCCTGGCCTCCTTCGTTAACTACAGTGCATCTGAGGTTCACCCCTGTTGTTGTGAGTATCAGTTCAATCCTTTTCATTGCTGAGTAATATTCTACCATTTGGATGTACCACAGTGTGTTCATCCACCCACTCCCTGAGTGAAGGTCATCTGGACTATCTCTAGTTTGGGGTAATCACTATAAACATTCATGTACAAGTCTAACATGAACATTCTTTTTGTTTGTCCAGGGTGACACCAAGGACTAGGAGTCCTGGATCAGTGGTCATTGGGTGTGCACCTTTGTGATGAAACTGCCAATCGGCTCTCTAGCATGGCTGTTCCATCCTGTGTTCCCACCAGCGATGAACGGTGCCCCTGTGGCCCCAGATTCTTGGCAACACATTATTTCATCCGTAGTTTTCACTGTGTCCATCTGAATAGGTATCATTAATGCTATTTCATCAAGGACTTAAAGGGTGTTTAACACAGGAGGTTAAAGGGAGGGATGGTTGTAGAGAGCAGAGGGCCCTGGGCCCTTCCCCACGGTGGTGGCACCATGATTGGTGGTGTCCCCTCGGAGCCTTTGAGCTGCATCTTCTGGGTCCTCTCCTTGCCCCCAGGTCCTTCTGGGAGACACATGCATGCACACACACACTCCCAGGGCCATATCCCCATGCCAAGCTTCCCTCTGAATGCAGAGGAGACCTCGTTTCTCTGCACCTTCCATGCCCTCTCAGACAGACGTGATTTATGGTGCATGCCAGCACAGTCTCTCTGTGCATGGCTGGAGGAAACCGAATTGATGAGAGAATTGTCAGAAATGATTCCGCGTGTGTTGTGGGGTGGATCTTAAAGGCAAATCAAACGGGAAAGAACCATTTCTCTGAAATAAAATGTTCTCCCATTGTGATGTGTAATATTTCCCCAAGAAATAATCTCCCTAATTTTTCCAAATGAGATTTTGGAAATAAATCTCAGTTAGGTGACCAGGCAGTTCTAGGTAAGTAAGATATATCAAAAAGATGAGTTTCTAATATTTGAGGACAAGAATGTGGTGTGAGAGCTCAGGGGAGGGCAGGCCCCCGGCAGATGGGCATTCCAGTTTTCAGAAAGCAGATGGGTTTGTAAGGGACTCCATCAGGCACTGAGGGGTGGATATGATGAAGGGACTGGGGCGGGTGCACTATGGACCCATTGCCTGGATGTTTACACTTTCCCAGTGCGTGACCACATAGTGGGTTAGGGTGCACACCGTGATGGTTAGAGGACATGTCAGGTGTCTCTGTGGCCTCCTCCACCTCGGGGTCTGGTTCAGCAAAGTGGCTCCATCTCTTGGGGGACCACAGGCAGAGCTGACTTCCCCAGGGGGAGGAAGGGTTCACCCAGGTGAGCAGAGACCTATGGCTACTTGAAAGCTCCACCAAAAGTGCCAGCACCTACCTTGCAGAAGCCATTGGGTCCACTTGGAAACCCGCCTTCCTGATGTGGTGTTGGGGCCGGTGGACCAGGACCTCTGGGTCTTGGGGAAGGACTCATTTCACATGCATGTGGTAATGGGGTACTTTGAGAGTGTGGCTAATCCATGAATATTAAAAATAAAAAATGACTGATCGATGAGAACTTTGTTTGCAGCAGGAGAGTGTTGGGTTCAGCCAGACCAACTCTCACAGCTTAATTACCATCATCAGAGTTGGTTTCACAACAGAGCAGGAGGTTTTGACATCATTGATCTGCCATCAAGGTCCAAGGCTTTCAGAGACAAGTACCCGCCCATCGCCTTTCAGGGCTGTATTGGGAACACGTCAGCGCCACTTCGTATTGATACTCAGGGGAGATAAAAATGCCTGTGATGGTGTGATTGATCATCGCATATTAACTAAGGTTATTAGAAAAGGAAAATACAATGCTTCCCTCATCTCCTCGTGGTGCTTTATCTGATAATCTATCTGCTTCCTGTCCCTGGGTCTCTGTTCTCTCTGGCCACGTTTTCTTCTCTTTTCTTTCCCTTTTTTTTTTTTTTCATCCTTAATGAATTTCAGTCAATTAGATGATGAACAAAATGACCTTCCCAGGATCTCCCAGGACACTTCCTCTTTGGGAGAGCTGTTCCAAAGAAAACCATAGAAGATTCACTCAGGAAAACCTCAGAGAACCAGCAGAGGAGCCAGAGATGCCCCAGCCCCTTCTCAGGGGGTTCAGACTCTCACCCATTCCCTTGCCTGGACAAGGGCGTCTTTTGCCTCCACTTGGTTTGAGCAAAGACAGGTCTTGAAACTGACCCCGTCTTCTGAATGTCTCTCTTGGTTTCTGGGATCGAGTTTCCTGGGCCCTGGAGGAAAGACAGCAGGGCAGACAGAGGACAAGAAGCCTGAGTGTCACTGTTCGAGCTCCCACCTTGCTAGCCTTGCTGTGTACCACGTGTTCAGCTTCCCTGGGACGTAGCACTGCCCTGTATTCTAGGAAGACTCCCCTGAAACAAAATAAAAGAACTCCACCGACACCTCATGTAGGACTCATTCTTTCCCGTGGTGAGCATTTACTGAACACCTGCTGTGTGCATGGGGCTGCAGGCGGGGCTGTGGGAATCTATTCCACACACACCCCCACCCCCCACCAAAGTAGTGGATGCAGGCTTGGGCACTGGAAGGAGATTTGCTGCCTCGGGCCTCAGGCTCCTCACCTGTCACATGGGAACAGGGACATCCAAGCCTCTCATGGGTGTGCGCTTGATAAGAAACTCTGCACATAGAAGCCCGGCAATTGTCTTGACCATGACAGTGATCTGGCCATTGAGCTGACAAAGTAGGTGATCAGTGAGATGTCAGCTTGGTTTCTGCCACCTGGACACCCTGCCACATGCCTTGGGGGCCAGATGGTCTCAGGTGAGCATCCTTGGACCCTGCCTCTCTCTTCTTGGCCAGATCTCAGGATACCTGCAAGGCCAAAATTGTCTGGAAGCAAAGCCTACTCATGACCTGTGTGTATCCTGGGACTGCAGTAACCAAGGGCCACAAGCTGGGGGCTCACACAGTAGAAATGAATTCCCCCATCGTTCTGGAGAATGAACATCTGAAATCAGGGTATGGGTAGAGCCGAGCTCTCAGGTAGGGGGGCTAGAATCCTTCCTGCCTCTTCCAGCCTCTTATGGTTGCATCTTCACGGGGTCTTCTTTCTTCCCTGTGTCTCCTCTGCAAAGGTGTAAAGAAAACTATGACTGGTGGCCCACCAACTCAAGAGAAAGAAACACTTGTTCCAAGTTCTGGGTTCAGTGAAGGTTCGTTACTTGAGACTAGTGTAGCAGGTGCTGATGGATACACATGAGTCGAAGCCTCAATAGGCTCATTGACTCAATGGACACGAGTTTGAGCAAACTCTGGGAGACAGTGAAGGACAGTGCTGCAGTCCATGGGGTCGCCAAGAGTCAGACGAATGAGAGACTGAGCGACGACAAGCCTGGGTAGTTCATAGGTATGGCTGCTGCTGCTGCTGCTGAGTCACTTGAGTCATGTCCAACTCTGTGCGACCCCACTCGTGTGTGACCTCACGGCAGCCCACCAGGCTCCTCCGTCCATGGGATTCTCCAGGCAAGAGTACTGGAGTGGGGTGCCATTGCCTTCTCCACATAGGTATGGAATACACCTCAAAAATAGCACTGATGGAGCGTTCTCTGATCTAGGAAGAGAGTGCAGAGCGAAACTGAAATTCAAGCTAGGTGATGCCATGCTGACCAGAAGCCAGCTCCTAAGCAGGCTCTTCACAATGTGTGGGGAGATCTGAATTTGAGACAGGACAGAAGGCAGAACAGTCTTCTGATGAAATCTTTTGAATGAAATACCAGGATGCCTATAAACACATTTACTTCTCAGCTTAACTTTTGAAAGATTTTTGCTTACACCTAATGCTTAACTGACATTCGATTGTTCATGTCGATTCATAATCTGATAGGGTTGTTGAAGAATATTCATCTTACATGTATTGACAAAAAAATCAATTGACAAAATGGGGTCCTTCCATCCATGTGTGTCTGCACCAAAAACTCTCTTTCCAAATTTAGCTCAAATTTGTGGATTAATTTTACAAGTGACAATTCATCTGCTTTCTCTTTGTAATAAAATAATTAAATTATTTTTGCTCCTGTTCAGTTGTATTTTTTCAGGGTAATCCTTTCATTAAAAGCCATTTAATGTTTTTGTTCTATTATCTGCTATATTTCATCTTTTGTATTTTCTCTGCTCTCCTGTCATGTTTCCCATTAAGTTTCCCCCCTTTTATTCTCTTGTTGTGATGGCTTTTAAAAGAATTCCCCCCCTAACACAAGCTTTGAACTTAAAAACCTGAAAACCATGTTATTTGGAATAAAAGAATCTGGGGTGTCACACATTTGCCAGCTAATGTGTTACTCCTTATGTTTTGTTTTAATTTTCAGACCAATTGTTTATGAACAAGGTCTTTTGTTTCTTCGAGGTTGGTCTGGTTCTCCGGACTCATCCTTTACAGGAAATGATAATCCTCTGACAACATAATCATCACCATGGCAACTGGAGGCGATGTCTCCAACAGGATTATGACTTCAAGGGCCTGGATTTGCATTTTTACCCACTCCTGGAGCGGCAGGCGTGCACCTCTGCTGGCCCCACTCCACAGCATGGTGTATGAGAGGCTCCGGAGGGCTGAAGGACAGGTTCCCACGCTGAGAACAGGCAGTCGGGAAAAGCATTGTAGATTCAGAACCTGCTGCTGCTCCATCAGCTTCAGACACACTTACCAAGCAAAACAAACAGCTTTTCAATTTTTTTAAATCTGTGTTTTGCTGTGTTATGCTGCCTTTTCCCACCACTCCCACTGAGGAGTGATGTTTTAAAGCACAGATGAGCAATCCTTGGGTGATGGGCAGATAGCAGCTCAATTCCTAGAGCTTGTAACTCTTCTAACTCATAGTTAACTGGTCAATCTACAGTTAGGGGAGAACTGATAGACCCACTGGTGCCATTCTAGGGTGAGAAAAGGATAGCCTTGCCCCTCTAGCTCAGCGGTCAATGGCATAGGGCTGACTATCTGCATTAAGAGCTCAAACTCTTGCATTAGACCAAGCGGGTTCCCACTTCTGCTTTTGAACTTTATAAGTTACTTAACTGAGTATTGTTCAGTCACTGAGTTGTGTTTAACTCTTTGCAATCCCATGGACTGCAGCATGCCAGGCTTTCCTGTCCTTTGCCATCTCCCAGAGTTTGCTCAAACTCATGTCCAGTGATACCATCCAGCCATCTAATTCTCTGTTGCCCCCTTCTCCTCCTAACTTCAATCTTTGTCAGCATCAGGGTCTTTTACAATGAGTCGGCTCTTCGCATCAGGTGACCAAAGTATTGGAGCTTCAGCTTCATCATCAGTCCTTCCAGTGAATATTCAGGGTTGATTTCCTATAGGACTGACTGGTTTGATCTCCTTGCTGTCCAAGGGACTCTCAGGAGTCTTCAGTTTCACAGTTTGAAAGCATTGATTCTTCAGCCTCAGTTTTGGCCACTGTTTAAAAAAAGAAATTGAGTTATCCAGCACATTCAGGAGACCAGCAAAGGAAGCTCAGGGCTTGTACCAGGGTCCAATAGGCATAAGTGCTCAGAAGCCCTGTCTTGGTTTTCCAGGTATTGCTAGCAGGAGAGGCAACTGCCCATTTCACAGATGTTGAAACTGAGGCTTAAGGAATTTCCATGGAGCTCCAGGTCAGAGAGCAAAAAGCAGCAGGTAATGGCTTAAACACAGACACTTCCACTCAACCACTGGCCGTGGCCAGAGACTCAGCAGACCCTGAAGGGCCACGAAAATGCAGGGCATAGGACCTGACTATCCTGGAGGGCTAATTGGCTGAGTGAAAGTGGGCATAAAGGAGATAATTCCCTGCTTCCCACCCCTTGAGGGCACTTAGTTCCCCCTCCGCACCCAGCCTCATCTTTCTTCTCTTTTCCCGGAACCATCATGACACAGACAGAGCTGCCAGGTGGGGGGGGGGGGGGCCTTTGCATCACCCAGAAAGATGGCAGGGACTAACACACTCCACTCTGCATAGAATCCAGGAACTATAATTGGTAATCCCCACATGCAAAATAAAAATAATCACTCCATCAGCATTTCATGATGCATGTGTAACTTTTTTTTATTTAAACATTTAATGTCATAAAACAAACCTGGCATGCAGAGGAAACTGTTGATTTCTTCCAAAGAAATCGTTCCCTTTTAAGTCTAATTAGATATGAGTTAGGGCATCCCAGGGGAGGAAGTCAAGATTTGGGAGGCTTGTCCCCAGTTGGCTAAACCCAGCAATGATGCTCTCAAAGTCAGCAGCAAAGGAGAATTCCTTCAAGGAATAAGGGAGACTGATTTGTGGGCAAAAAGTCAACACATTGTCCCCCCAAGCCACCCACAGGTTAGTGACTTTCTGGGAAGGAAGAGGGAAGTTCAGGGTCCAGAGAAGCTCTGAGAAGGATCCTCCTCTTCTCAGGATCCTCCTCTTTTTAGGGGTTTGTCCATCATCCACAAGTACCACTCAGCCTTTGTTCCTCAGTTAGCCTTTCAGTCCTGGGAGGGTGGCTGCCCAGGAAGACCCACTGTTTAGACTCTGAAATGAAGCAATTAACATCTTGGCAGTGGGCAGCATTCATCATTTGTGACCATTTTTATTGAACTTCTCCCCCAAACACAAGATGGGAAGACATTTATTAGCTCACACAAAAGGCATCTCTGAACAGCAAATGCTCAATTATTTCGATGTTTACTGTTGAGAAAACTGCAGAAGAAAAATGTGCATTCAACAGACGCATTCTGAAGGGTCTTATATAGAGGAGGCTTTTCTGCCATTTCTAAGGCACATTCTATCATTTTGCTTGGTTTTGAGTCATTGCAGCCTTCTGGACTCCATATTGTATTCTGGCTTCCACCTCTTCAGGCTTACCTAGTCGTCACGGTCTTCTGGTTACATTCATCAACTGCATGACTTGCATATGCACCCTTTCATCAAACTGGTTATCACAGAACCTCAGATCAGGATAAGGAGAAAGGACAGGAAATTTGTAGAATATTTCCCAGTTCCAAGTTTTTCTCCCACAAACTCCATGACAGTATGGTTGCCCCCTAAAGCGGCTGCCTGTGCACCGTCCCATACTCTGTCCAAGGACTGTTCCTTCCTGTGAATGCTGGGCTCAGTCAGGTGACCTTTGGTCAATAGGATGTTAGCATCTGTGACTCAAGCAGAGACTGGAAAAGTCACTTGGGCATCTCCCTTCATGGTTTGACCCTGCTACTCCCTAGAGAACATATTCAGGGTAACTTGTCAGAAAAAAAGTGAGTGGAGACTGGTCCAGCTGCTCCCAGCCACCTGCAGCCAACTTCAGAACAAGACAACTCCGGTGAGTCCACTGAGCCTGACTCATATCAGCAGAGCAACACTGTCAACCTATACCCAGGTGGAAAAAGACTGCATAGTGGTTCCCTGGAGCTGTTACCTTTGTGATGGTTTGTTACACAGCACTGAGGCAGTAGGTAGCTGATACAAACCCAGCATGTTTACAGTTCATTAAGCACCTCTTGTGCATCAGCTGTGGCACCTGGTACTTTACAGGCTCAGCTCTGGCCTGACTGTGATGCCGAGAGGCAGTTGTCAGAATTCTTATTGGTGCAGATAAGGGTGTGTGCCTTACATGGGACAGTCTATAAGCAGGATGAACTGGGTTTGAACCCAGGGCCATCTGCCTCTGGTCTTTCCTCTTCCCGCAAGCCATCTGTCCCCATGCTGCCAGGTGCTGCCTTCAAGCATGAACAGGTTGGGCAGCCTCCATCCATTTGATTCCACAGGCCCTGCAATATCCCTCTAAATTGCCAGTGCATCATGCTGTGTCCCCTGGAAATTCACTAGGAATGAAATGAATCTGAATGTCTAAAAGAAAACACACAGGCTGGCATTCTATTTGCAGCTGCCCATTCAGGTCTTACCATCCTGGCTCATCTTCCCATGAGGCTGTATAATGGGATCACTCCGAACAACCCGATGTGTGGGAGGCTTAACCCACCATGCCTCCTTCGAAATTACTGGGTTCCCACTACAAGCAGTGACTACCATTCTCCACTGCAAGGTTCCCAAGCTGAAATCTCTCACCTTGTGGCCCAAACAGAACGTACCTGCCCTGAACCAAAATCATCCAGCCCCTCCCATTCTCAGTAGCCTCTTTGGCAAATGCCAGTCCCTTCTGGATGTATATGAAGGTGTCTAGATCTGCCCTGTTCCTCAGTGAGCCATTGGCCTGATGTCGGTCTTCTCTGTCACCATACGGAGCATGGTAATAAATAGGAGGAGTATATATTTGTGGATGAGTGAATAAAAAATTGTACACATGGGGAGATTTTTGAGTACAAGCTTATTTGTGTGTACTAGGGCTTCTCAACTTGGACTGAGTATTAGAATCACCCAGGGTGTTCTGAAAAATACAAATGACGGGACCGCACCCTGGACCAATTAAACAGAGACCCTGCAAGATGCCTGGGTTCTTGTTTTAAAATTCTCTGCGTGAATTGAATGTGCACTCAACCCCCACACACACATACACATTTTATTTTAAACACAAAGATTCAACCAACTCTAACACTGGTGATGTCATCCCCGCAGGGGACTCTTACAGAGTGTCCCCAGAAGAGGGTCCAGTGAAGTGTTCTGTTAGTGGATGTAAGAGTTCCTCCCATCCTCCATCCTGCCCAGAGACCTTCAGGGTCACCAAGAAGCTGGAACCACTAGATGTGAGTTGAGGGATGGGCTTCCTGCTCACCTCTCAGCTGGGGAATGGCCCCCTAGGGTCGTACACTGACTTGTCTTCTCTCACTGGCCTCGAAGGCCATCTCAAGATGCTAGAATGTCACCTCCAAGCTCAAGAGCTGCAACCCTTGCCTACCATCTATTCACCCTTCTGCTAGTCTCAGAGTGCAACCATGGCCAGGACTTATCTGCCTATGACTGCACGTCAGTGATAGATATTGTCCCTTTCAGCCTAGTTAATGAAGGATCTGAGTCACGCCAGCTTATGTCTGTCAGAGAAACACCAGCAAGCAGGATACAGAGACCAAAACAAACCCCATTTGGAAGCATGAACTTGAAGTAAATCAGGAAAAAAATTTTGTTGGGTTTCTCTAGTGAAGACTCATCACAGGAAACCAGCTGACCCTCTGCCTGAGTTTCAAGGATCTTAAGTTTCAGATCCAGGGTTATTTGGGGCAGAGGTCAAGGCATGGGTATTTCCTTGATCAAGGAGCCAGGGACTTCTATGAACACCAGCCATACGTGTGCCCAGGTAAGCAGGCTGTAGAAGGGAGTGGGTCTTCCATAACTCGTCAACACGCAATGATTTTAAAGCACTAAAACCCAGTCACGTATGTTCCAACCTAAACAGGGGAAAGGATTGTCTATTTTATTAGAAACATCTCTCCTGAGGAAGATGGAAAGACGGTTGCAGGACTGGCCTCTGGACTCACTGTCACCACTAACTAACCAGCCACAGGACCATTCGGCTACTGAAAACCTTTGAAGTCAAGTTAGCCCTCTGGCCCAGTCTCTTCATCTGGGGAAAGAGGGCATCTGGCTGAAAAATAAAAATAGCCAATGCTTTTTGAGTATTTACCATGCTCTGGAAAATGTGCTAAGTGCTCAATTATTTTAAAACATTAATAATTCTATGGTTATCAGCTCTTCACCACACTGGGAGGTACAGACTGTCATGATCCCGTTTATCAGATCAGGATCCTGGGGCCAGAGAGATGAGTGATGTCCAGGTGGAGACTCCAGGACTGGACGGAGGGGCTGCAGGTTGCTGCTATATTACTGATTCTAATATACTGTCTTCTTTTGTGAGCAGAAGGCTCCTTCCAGCTATAGGATGTGGCCTTGCTCCATTGACCTGGCTCATCTGCAGGGGCATTTGTAGAAAGTGGCCTCTGAGCCACCCCTCGACCTGCAAAGACCTAATAGTCACCAGACAGGCAGGTAGGGAAGGCAGCATTTGCCAGACTAGATCCACTGAAGGTCTTCGTTGTTGTGCTGGGTGTTAATTTCCTCCTGCCCACTGATACAGTCAGTAGCAACTTGGTATCCATTCACACTTCCTTCTTGAGTGCTTCCTGTCCTGCCAATGTTGATCAGCCAAAAGCTATATTTTCCAGACTCCCTTCTGCAGTAAGCTGACACTCAGGTGGCCCCAACAATCCCTTGAGCATGGCCTCCAGCCAACAGCCTGCAAGAAGCCAAGACCTCAGTCCAGCAGCCCTGGAGGAATGGACTTGGCCAGCAGTTAAGTGAGCTTGAAAGCAGGCCCTTCAGTAGAGCTTTCAGATGAGACCCCAGTCCTGGCCAGCATGTTCTTTGCAGCCTCTAAGAAACTCCAAGGCAGAGAACCAAGCCAAGCCCCCTGACCCACAGAGCCTACGAGATGATTAACATGTGCTAAATTTATGATAACCTGTTAAACAGCAACAGGTGACAAGTGTTTAGTTCTGCCTGTCAGACGTTCTCCTTGGGATGTAGAACACGGAAGGGAAGCATCTTCTTGCTCCTTCTGTCTGATTTCAACCAGTCTGTGTGAGGTCACCAGCCTGCATTCCAAGAAGTGGTGGCCAGGGTGAAGCCTGAGAATCTTGGTGGTTATGTTCACAGCCTAGCACTCAGATGGGGAGATCACACTCCCAAATGTCATCAATAGATCAGTGGGTCTCCTGATTTCCCACCTTCCCAAAGGTAGGCAAGGTGATAGCCCCCTGGCAGGTCATTTCTGCAGGACATGTGGTCTGTGTTGGCTGGCTGGTCTGTGCATCACTAGCATTCACTTCCCTACCTGTCCAGCCAATTCACAAACACCTGACTCCTCATATTAAGTCACTGTCTCCTACCTCCTCAAGTGGTCTTTATTTCCTGCCCTGAGTCCTAGCAGATCCACCTTGCTCCTATATTGTTTCCTAGAAAGTAAGGCGAGCCTTTCAATATTCTCACCATGCTCCTGAGTGCTTTTTCTCTGTGCAAATTCAAGATGCTCTGAATGTTGGCCAAACATGAATTAGATGACATAATCCTACCACAAGTACATATGGGACACAGAAGTTTAGGAAGCAGCACTACAGAAATCATGGCCTTTTTCTCTCAGAACAGCTCTCTGAAGTGGGTGTGAATCACCCACCTGTTTTATAAACAAGGAAACCAAGACTGGGGGGGAGTAAACATGTGGCCAAAGTGAGCAGTGGTGGAGCCAGGACCCCACCAGGTCCCAAAGCAGTTGTGGTCCCTTCCTCCCCAGGGTGGCACTTCCCATGACTTATTGTTCTCCTGACTTCTTCATCCTTCAGGTTCTACAAACATGAACCCCAAGGTGAAAACGGCCATTAGATGCTATTTCCTCATGTGCATCCCTATGATGCTTGCTTGTCCAATGAATGTCCATCCCTATTGTGTGAGAACCAGCTCTTCCACTTGCTAACTTCCAGAACATGAGTGCCTGCTCTTGGCAAGATCACAGCATCATCCAAAGACCCTGACCATCAGGATGAATGGGGGTTGAATTTCCCCATGTCCTTGGTCTCCTTCTTGCTCAGCACAGAAATGCCTTTGGCTCAGCCAGACGCCCACAGGCACCACCACCCCCACCTCTCCCAGAAGTGCCTTTGCTTAGCTCACCCACATGGATGGATGCTTTTCCCTTGGCACAAAGCCACTGTATTGGCTGGTGGATCCCTGTCCAAGCAGGGGACGCAAGTGTGAACAGAATCTTTGGAGGACCTAGGAGTGTGTGACCAGCAACAAGAAGGCATCTCAAGGTCATAGATGCCCCTTCACATGCTTGAAATGCTCCCACTCTATAGAGTTTCTTCCCAGACTGTGTGTTGTAGAGAACAGAGTTAAGAGCAATGAACAGAAATGTCTGGGAAGGAGAGGTGGGGATGCCTGACAGTTCAGGGACTCTGCAAAGATCCTTTTCTACGTTAATAGGAGCCATGTCTCTGAAGGTGGTGACCTCGGTAGGAAGTGGGGTCTTAGCAAGTGATGTCATGGGAATTTTCATGAGTTCCTCTTCTTTCACCCCTAAGATCACCTTTCAGTGCAGTTTGTGAAATCTTTCTAAGACAACCCTCCTCATCTTCACTGTCTTCCCCTTTGTGAAATGTATGACCCAAGCTGCCAAAGCAGCACCCTCAGTTCCCCACCCTGCGGCTGATCAGTGATAGGATACAGGGTGGTCAGGAGATATTTTTGTATTTTGTTGTTCAGTTCCTCAGTCGTGTCTGACTCATGTGACTCCTCCTTGCAGCACGCCAGGTTTTCCTGTCCCTCATTATCTCCCAGAGTTTGCTCTAACTCATGTTCACTGAATCAGTGATGCCATCCAACAATCTCATCCCCTGTTGCCCCCTTCTCCTCCTGCCCTCAATGTTTCCCAGCATCAGGGTCTTTCCCAACGTGTCAGCTTTTCGCATCAGGTGTCCAAAGTGTTGGAGCATCAGCTTTTAAGTCCTTATAAGCAGGCAAATGTTGAATAGCAAAGATAGGGAAGAGATTCATTGTTAAAGCTAACGGCAAGAAGCCTCATTAGAACATATTGTGAGTGTTTTGGAAGCTCTTGGAATGTAATTGGGTTTTCTAAACACCATACCATTTGATTCAGGTTTGGGAGAGGTGATACAAAGTGGACTTGAAGTAAAAATCGTCGATTATGTCCTGCAGCTCAAGCCCAGTGCCAGCAAAGAAGCCTAATTACCCACTGAAGCTAATTGCTTCCATTTGAGGCGGCTGCTAGGACTCTGCACAAAGGATTTGGAAATGAGATGGATCAGAGAGTTGCAGGCCAGAGCCAGGAGCCCAGGAAAGCAGGCCGCGCTCACGGAAGCAGTACACAGGCGGGGAAGCTTTCAAAGACACTTCTCTTTGAGCTGCTCCATATGAGCCAGCCAGAGCGAGAGCACTGCTTCCTCTGAAGGTGCCCAGAATGACTCGAAAATCTCGTTGAAAGTGGCAGAGGGGAGACAGGCTCCGGGATAACAGGATGCACACACACGCTTTGATCTCCATCAAGCGCTCTGCAAGGAGAGTCCTGGTGTCAGGGCTCTGAGGAGCTGACACAAGGGAAGACAGCCTGCTTCAGAAAGGGAGCCCCTCCCTGCCCCTTTCCACCCCACTCCCCACAGATGCTGCCGAAGGCTGATGTCAAAGGGACCATGTCTGCACTCAGGAGCCTCCAGGGGTCCTCCAGGGGTCCTCCAGTGGTCCATGACAGCTCTTCTTAGAGACCTAAGCCAGCTTCCCCATGGACACACCCACCTGCTTTTCTGCTTGGCCCTGGCTGTCCTGGAGATTGTCCTCACCTGAGGAGGAGCTGCACTTACCAGGCTTTGGAAACTCGGAGGCCAACATGCTCTTGACACTGGGTAAGAGGAAATGGATATCTACTGCAGAACAAGCCCCCCAGGTCAGCACTGACTCTGTTCCCTTCCCAGCCCACCTCCTGTGGATCAGCTAATCTGGCCAGAATTATCTGAGAGACACGTAGTGACTCTGAACACTTCTCATTTTCACTATCACTGCCCGGGTCCAGGCCACCATCACCTTGGCCAGGCCCAGAGCAGGCAGGAATGCAGTAAGATTTCATGGGCCCTAATTGATCAGTTTCGCCTCTATGGTCCATTCTTCCATTATATCTATCTACAGAGGGTGAGGTGGTTGGATGGCGTCACTGACTCAATGGACATGAATTTGAGCAAACCCTGGGAGACAATGAAGGACAGGGAAGCCTGGCGTGCTGCAGTGCATGGTGTGGCAGAGTCTCACACAACTGAGCAACTGGACAACAAGCTGTCCATCTATCATCTATTGATCATCAATCTATCCGTCATTTATCTGTCTGACTATGGCTTATCTATTTACAGTTGGATCTTTAATAATATGGGTTTGAACTGTGCACGTCCACTTATACTGAGTTTTTTTTTCAATGAATACGTTTATTCCTACAGGATCTACAGCTGGCTGATTCCACAGAGGCAGAGAATCCAATAGAGAGTCCCCATGATGGGACATGAGCATCTTGGGTCTTGGGTCTGTGGTAGGTTCTGGAACCATACCCCTGAGGTTGGAGAGATCTCTAGAAAGTTCTTCCCCCTTATCTTCCCCCAAGGTAGCCAACTAGTCCCAACCCAGAGGGGAAAATCTCTGATTTTGCCAAAGGCCCAAACCAAATTACTGTTTTAGGCCCTTGCCTTTGACCCCAGTCAAAGGGACTTTGGGTCTCCTTTTTCTTTTAAACTGAGGGACAACTTACCAAGAGAGAGTCCAGAGCACTTAAGAGTCCCAAAACCTTGCTGGTGTAATCACCCCACGCCCACAGTCCCCAGGTGTAGACAGAACATTTCCAGCACTCTCCATGTTCCTCTGTGCTCTGGGTGGTCAGCCCTCCAACCCGAACCTGTTCTTGAACTTCCCATCCACAGAACCACACAGGATGTGCGCTTCCACATCAGGCTTCTTTTGCTCCATGTTCGTCATCCAGGAGTGACCGTGTGTTATACACTTAAAGTCCGCTCTATTCTTGTAAGGCTTGCCTCGCTTATTTTATGTCTGTCTGTCTGCATTTCTAGAAAGTGAACTGCTGTGTCTTGAAGTGGAGCGAGCTGTGGTAGGTGGATGTGATGGAAACCACAAAGGCGGTGGATGAGTCATTCACATTGGAGGAAAAATTCATTCCTGGGGAAGGCAGCCGGTGACCAAGAATCAGACTAGGAAGTCCCCAGATGAGAATCTCCAGCTGGAGGGAATTACAACTGAGAAACAATGGAGAACTTCCCTCAGACGCCCTCAGACAAGTACAACCAGTGCTGCGCAGGAGCTGGATCAGCCTCCAAGGATTTCCAGGCACAGAGAAGGCCAGGTCAGAGCAGCAACTCAGAGGGGACAAGCTGGTGCTGGTGGGACCTGACCGATTGACTTTGCAGGTACTACTGAGGGAGACTGAGTGGGTCCAGGCCCCTGGTGGTCAGTTCACTGCTGTGCTTGGCCTGGGGCTTCAGGTCCACCCTGTTCTCGGGTCTCCATGGAGTCCTGAGGCAGGACTTCCCTTCAGCTTCGGGTGGCCAAGACTGAACTTGACACAACTGTCCCCACAAAGAGATGCATACCCACCCTTAGATGCTACCATTTTGCAGCAAAAAAAAATAAAAATAAAAAAAACCAGACCATACAGAGCTGCTCTGTGGTGTGTGAAAACACATCTGTTCATTTATTTATAATACTTTTAACCTCATGCCCTGTCCACCCCACCAACCCAGTCCCATCCTGAACATCAGGCAGGCCCCACCCCAGTCAGAGCCTAGGCGTCACTCAGCGACCACTGGCTGGAAGGTCTCCGCGTCCATCACTCCTGAATTCGCACCACTGCAGACCTGCTTTGTTGCTTGGTAACAGTTTTCATGGACACATGAAAAGGAGAGTTCTGAAAAGAGGCTTGCTTAAAGCCTGACAGCAATTACAGGCAAAGCAGTCCGCGTCTTTCATTTCAGAAACCAACACACAAATGCATCTTCCCATTCAGTTAGTGTTTTATTATTATTTAAACAGCCTCCCCACTCCACTCGAAGCCAGCTCTGTGTCAACACTGACTCCACACCCCTCACTTCTGAGCCTCTTCAGTCACTAAAGAGAGAAGGTTCTTTTTCGCGGGCATTTGACTTCCTCTTGGCTTCAGAGTTTGTGGTGAACAACAAGGAGCGTCTCACACTCAGGTCGCAGCCCTAAGAGGAGGAGAGGTCTTATGCCCCCTGCCTGGGCCAGAAACCATGCCCACAGCCACTTCTTCTCCTCCATCTCCTTACAAGCAAGCCCCTGCTGAACTGCTGATTAACTGGCTCATGCATGAACATAGTGGGCTAATCTGAGACTCCTAAGGGCAACAACCAACTGTGATCTGATATTTTTTTTCTCCAGGAAGCTTAAGGGAGTCCTAGGTAAAGAATTCTGAATAAATGCTTCCCCTCTTTCATGATCCATTGGTTCTTATGCACAGAGGTGGTCGCAACCTTCGTTAATTTCAACTTGTCGAAAGGGAGGTTTTGATGACATCATCAAACTTGCAGAAAGACTTGAGCAGGCTCAGTTTGATATTAGAAAGTTCCCCACCCTGTCCCCATTTTTTTTTTTATTCAACTAAATGAACTCAGGCTTCCCTGGTGGTAAAGAATCCACCTGCAATGAGGGAGACCTGGGTTCAATCCCTGTTACGCAAAGATCCCCTGGAGAAGGAAACAGCTACCCACTCCAGTATTCTGGCCTGGAGAACTCCATGGACTGTCTATGTGGTTGCAAAGAGTCGGACATGACTCAACGACTTTCATTCACTTCACAAACTGAACTCATCTAATAGAGTCTAATAGAAGTATGTTGAAGCCCATGTCTTACTTTTTTTTAATTTTATTTATTTTATTTTTTTATGTATGGCTGTGCTGGGTCTTCATTGCTTCATGGGCTTTTCTCTAGCTGCCGTGCACAGACTTCTCACTGCAGCGGCTTCTCTTGTAAGGAAGCTCTGGCTCCAGCGTGCACGATCTTCTGTAACTGTGGTACATCAGCTCAGTAGTTGCAACTCCCAGGCTCTAGGGCACAGACTCAGTAGTTGTGGCTCTCAGGCTTAGTTGCTCTGAGGCATGTGGGATTTCCCTGGGCCAGGGATGGAACCTGTGTCTCCTGCATTGGCAGGCAGGTTCTTTACCACTGAGCCACCAGGGAAGCCCAGAATTTCCATTTTTGATCAAGACTGAACTGCTTTCGGCAAGTCATTCCATCTCTCGGCCCCCAAGATGGCGATCTTCACCTTCTGTGGTGACGCTCGTGACCCCTGGACCTGCTGAAATGCCCCTATATCAACGGCAATTGCTAACCTTCTCAGCATATTATCAACCACCTAAAATGCACTCTTTAACTTTTCTTCCAGGGAGAAGTCATCTGAACCAGTCATCAGAAACCCCATTCTTCCGGCCAATTTCCTGAGAACAGGGGGAGCAAACACACCACATCTGGGGGCCCTCCCATCTGTCCCAGAACCGTCTCCCCTAAGCTGAACAGGCTCCAAATATAATCTCTGCTGCAGTCTTATCTTCCTCTCCGTCCACTATATAGCATCACTCTTTTCTATTTCAGATAATTAATTATCAGAAATTGCCAGAAATAGCTTCAAATCTCACAGCAGTTACCCCTACCCATTAGCGAGCAAGTGGTTGCAGTCTCTCTCTCTCTGGGATTATTTGTGCTAAGAGGTCAAAGATGGCATGAGAAATGAAAAGCCATTTGCTTTAGCACCATTAGTACACTTTGTAGATAATTATATAATTTTTCAAGTATTCCTGGGTATTCACTTCAGCTGCCCACTCTTCTGAGTGAACTTTGACAAGAGGAAATTGCAGGTAATTTCTGTTTGTTTGGGTACTGTTTCTATAGTAATAAGGATAATTATTAATAAAGGAAAAAAGTTGTATTAGATTTCAGTCAATAAATAATCTGAATTTTTCCCTTTAAAAAAAAATGTTCACAGCACAGAGCTAAAGTAGAGAGAAACAAGGACATCTCCTAGTTTTGCTCACTCTCTCTTTTTATTTTTTATTTTTTTTTTGGCTTATCTTGCAGGTGAGATATCATTCTCAATTTAATTAAAGTCAGAGGAATAATGGCTACAGGGCTATGTTTCTAGCAGGGATCCCAAATGCCAAGGAGCTTGTGAATTTCTCTAACAAGAGAAGGGTCAAGATCACCCATGTATTTTAAAGACAAGTGTCCACCTCTCCACCCCACCTGGCCCCACCAGTTTGTAAGTTCTATGAAAAGCTTAGAATATCACCCTCAGTCATAAAGGAAGAGAAAGTATTAAATAACAGTGCCTTCAGCAACAACTGCCCATTCTTCCTCTGATAGGCAAACAACTGGGCACAAGTAGGCCCAAAACCAGGGGGCTCCGCAGGCCAGCCAGCATCCTTTGATTCTCTGGCTGGCTGAAGAGTGAGAGAAGCACATGTGCTTCCTTCACTGGCACTGGCTGAAGCTGAGCCACATGTCCAGGAAGGACGCTCTGGACCAAGGCTGCAGCAGCCAGCCTGGCAGAAGCTCGCCCCTGGTGAGCTCAGAGCAGGGACCACAGCAGACTGATGAGGGACCCTGCCTTCATTTAGGCTCCCCCGGAGGCAGAGCCTGAGCAAGGATTCAAAGGTCAGGTATTTATTTTGGAGGGAGATCCGGGTAGAAGGGAGTCAATCAAGGTGTGCCATTAAGGCAGCTGCCACTATGGGGACCTGGGATAGTCTCCCGGGAGACCTGCACCTCCGAGTCGTCTGTCCTGAGGGCTGAGGGAGCCGGAGGATTTCCTGACAGTCTCCCAAGATAGATGGCTGGAGAGCCACTCCTGGGCGGCCCTAGTTATCTGACACTTGGCCTGCCGGGCACCGAAGTGGGGACTGTGCGGGACCAGGAGGGCCCTAGATAGAGAGGCACAGGCTGGCAGAGATGGGTCAGGATGCAGACAAGGAGGAGGTGTGGGTGTGGTGCCAACATGGCCCATGCCGGTCACCAAGGTGGGTGAGGGGTTGGGGCGCCATGGAGACAGAGCAGCAGCTCCTTCACTGGCCACTGGGCCAGGGGAATGCTTCCTGGTAAACGGAAGGGATGTTGGAAGTGAGCCTAAAAGATGGGCAGGAGCTCCCCTGGGGAGGGATGGTGGGATGTAGCACTGAACAGACCAGGAGGTGTATGAAGACGATGTCAGGACCTGCCCCGGGGCCAAGATTGAGAGAGGAGAGAAGGAAGGTGATGCCATGGAGAGGGGGGCTACCCAGGCCAGGCAATGAGAGATGCCTGTGATCACCAGGGGACCCCCAGAGGAGTTCAAGAAAGGGAGTGACAGTACCCAAGTTCATGCTTTGAAGGAACCATCTGCCCATGGTCTGAAGGGCAGTGTGGCATCAAGCAGGCCTGAGGAGGAGCTTGACAGCAGCTTGGGGGTGAATAGGTAGGGGTTTGGGGCTGCAGAGAGGTAGTAGGCAGGAGGGAACTGATCAACTCCAGCTGCACTGCTGTTGACAGGGTTGGGGACACACGGGCTTAGCCATTTCAAAGACAAGAGCCCAGCGCAGTTTGGGAAATGAGGGATAAGACCAGCCCATGCAGGTAATAGGTTGGACTGTAACATCAGGAAAACCAAACGCACCTGCCTTCTCAGGCCCTACCCTGTTCCCTGAGAGGAGCACACTGCAGACGTCAGGAGAAGAGGCAGGGAGGCATCCCTAAAAACAGCCGTCGGATGCTGAGACTCAGCTGCTAACCCATCTTCCCTGCATGTTCTTGACTCCCGAAGCCACCTGCTCAGTCTCAGCCAAACGTACCTCCCAGACACCAGTTTTATGTTTAAAGAGATGGTTGGAATCACTGAAAATCCAGCCAGCAACTCTGCTCTGAACATCACATCACCTCCTTTCTCCATGTTCTGCTGCAGAAGTTCAGACTACCCTTCATCCTGTGACACAGCCTAAACAAGCCTGTTCACTACCCCTCCCTATGCTCTGTTAGGAAACTATCCTGATGCGTTCCCTTGAAATGCTTTGACCAGACACGCTGTATACTAGTTGTTTGCAAGCAGCATGAAAGGTCCTTTAACTGGCTTATGGGAAACAAAAGACATCCCCATTCCCACCGGTTTCACCATCTCTCAGGCAATCCCTGGGAAATGCCAGCAGCCCACTTGTCACAGCAGTCACACTGCGGTGTTCCCTACGGCCGATCACTGTGGTGTGAATACCCCTGCTATCAACATGACGAAGCACGTGGCATCCTCTGCGCTCCCCGGTGGATGTGAGGGAGCCGGACAACACACCTTTGGCCTCATTGTTCTGTTAGCCCGTGTCAGAAGTCGCTCTGGTGGACTTGGTGGGTTCCTCCCACATCCCATTAGAACCACCTGTCACCCCTGGAGACAAACCTGAGCTGAGGAACCAGCTCCTTCATGAACCAGGTGTCATGACTGTAAAACCCAAACAGAGAGAAAGCTACCTCTGTATGGGGTTCTGAGCCCCAAGTTCGGTCAGGGGCAGACTCCAGGCCCAGAGAGCGTTGACGACTCCCTCTGCCCCATTGCTCCGGGGACCTCATCAGCTGCCCTTCCGGGCTGCACTCTAATTCTCTTATTCTCTAGACTTGGAAAGAGAGAACGTTAAGAAGTCATTTTCCCATCCTTGCTTTACATGCATCCAGCTCTGCTCAGCTGCAGCTTCTCTGTCTTTGGGCGTCTTGTTTCCCATCTCACATGTTCCCAAGAGTCAAGAACATGCAGGGAAGAGAGGTTAGCCCCTCAGCCATGTTAGGTGCCAGCATCATTACGGCTGCACCCAGGCCACTGGGCATCCACCTCCGGGTGTCGTGACTGCCAGAATTTCTGGGGGGAGTGGAGCATGGTCATCTCCCTACAGCTCGTTCCAAATAAGAACCAGGAGCAGGTAATGGACCCGCTGATTTTCACTTTTTTGAGGAATAATAATGCCTGATAGGATCTGAATTACACTGTTCTTTTTTTCCTTCTACAATCTGCATTTGCAGCATTTTTCATCAATTCGAAGCATTCGAATAAAGATCATCTAGCACGCCTGGGATAATTACGTCTATCAAAGAACACTCACGGGTGCACAAAGCTTGGGAAATGCTACGCCGATGATTTGTTTGAAGTGCAACCCAAGGAGAGGAGTATCTATAGTAACCACAGCCAGGTATTCAAATACCACTGTATTTCCTGATAATGGGTCCATTAATGAAATAGCAGTTTGATTTTCAATCGCACTTAATGATACCTTTTGTGTAACCAACAACCCTATGTGCCGACATGTTCAAACGGGCTGGTGCAAGTGAAGGGACAAGTCAGGGAAGGGGAGAGGGGCTGGGGGACAATATTTTAGGCTCAATCGGAAGAGGAGCAGCGCCATCTCAGTTGGAGCTGTAAGGAACTGGCCGCCGAACCTCAGATCAGTCCTGGTGGTTTGGAAACCCTAAGACTGCCTGCATCTGCACCTTCCACTCCTGCTGTAGACATTTTAGAAGAGTGGACATGGGTCCTGGTGGTCACGGGAGGTCAGCACACCTCAGGTTCCTTGGAGATTCCTGGCATCATGCCATCCAGACCTTGGGGGCATAAAGGGCCAAAGAGATTATAGGAGCTGGAGGAGTCAGCCCTACAGTTCTGGCCATAGAGACAGATGGTCACCCGGCCCAGAGCGAGCCCATCAGTGGTCCCTCTGTGGGACACATCATTGAGGCAGAAAGATATCTGTCCAAGCCTACCAGCGGCTCAGTGCAATGGCAGGTATAGAAGAGAATGCTAAGGACGCCACATTCAGCCCCACACACTCGGAGAAGTGGAAGAAAGCAGCGGCGAACAGGAAGTAGAGGCAGAGACCCCAGTTTCCCTCAGGCCCACCGTGGGACTCTGGCATCTTCAGATTCTTAGATTCCCTAACATCTCCTTCAGTCCTGATCCTAAGTTCACCTTTATTCTGAGCCACTTGCAATGGACCCCAAACAGAGGGATGGGTCCTCATGACATCAGCCACTTCTCATCAGCCCATCTGGTCTTGGGGAAGCATCATTTAAACAACCTTCCAGAAGAGACACGAGTTCTACCAAGATCATCTGCCTGAGAGCTTTGGGGTCATGTTCTGCCAAGTATTTCCCTCATCTGACCCCAAGTGGTTCCTCCGGCAGGTGGAGCTATTGGCCTGAGCTGGGCTTACATGGGGACCACCCTGAGAGGCTCCGTCTTCCTAGTGGACTTTGAGTGATTCTGCTTTGATTGTCCTGAAACCCCTCCGAGTCTAATCAGCTGGACACAACACAAAACTGGAGAAAAAAACACTGATATTTGGAATGATGAGGGTTTTACTTTGGATCAATTTTTTTCCTTTCAGTTAGAAATTGACGTGCCACTCCTAACCTGTTCTCTCTCTCTCTTTTCACATCTCTGAAAAAGCTCCTATTCATCTGGAAGTCAGCACCACATCCATCCTGTTGTGATTGTCTGGAACCAAAGGCAGCATAAGCCATTTACAAACCCCTTCTTTCTAACCAGCCTCATTTGTGGGCTCAGCATGGGCTCAACCCCCAGCTGGCAGGGAGCCCCCACTTAAAGAGAGGGTCAGGATCTGTCTAAGCTGGGCATAATCACATTTCCCAGTGTCCAGTCTCTGAGACCAGAGTGACAGTCAGTATCACTCCATTAGAAACATCACTGATTTACCGAAAGGCCATAGCCAGAGCCTTAGGTACCGGGATGGACATTGCAACAAATTAATGAAAAATTCCATATAGCTGAAATGCCCTACAAGAAGAGACCAGTTGTAAAACAAACAAACCAAAAATGACCCAACGGCCACATGATGAACTATGACACAATTCACCAATTCATCCTCAGAAAATATTTTGAGAACATGGAAAATGCTCATGCTTTTATATGAACAGAAGGGAAAAAGCAAGAGACAGATTTGTGAATAAAAGATCGGTTAAGTTTTGCGTTGTACACACACACACACACACACACACACATACACACACACACATACACACACACACATATACACACGCCTATAACCCAAACACTGGCAGGAGATATTGAAAGGAGGCAAACAGGAATGCTAGGACGACTGGAGACTTCAATTTTCTTCTTAATAATTTCCTATATTTTCCCAAATGTACATACAAATGTGAATTTCTTTTTTAATTAGAAAATGTCATATTTATATAAATACATAAAATACTGCAAATGCGGTACCACAGACTACACAATCCAGAGATTAGCAACAAGCTGAAGAGCTGCCGTGAAGAGCTCAGAGCAGATACCTTCTTTGGCCCCAGGGTACCAAATCACATCTTGGAAATCCATATGCATAAAGAACAGGTTTCAAACTCAAATAAAACCTTCATTCACTGATCATTCCCCAGACGCGCTTCTCACTTTCCCACTTATGTGGTTTCCAGTCTCAGGGGCCATCTTCCCTGTCCCCCACCCTGGGGACAGGGCTGTCCATCCATCCATCCACCTATCCAAGGGTGGGCTCCAGGTCCCTCTACTGCCCCTGAAGGAGGAACCGGGGTGACCAGTGTCTCTCCACCCACCCCCAGGTGGAGTCAAAGTCTCTACAAAGACCCACAGAATTAAAAGACTCATAGCACATCCTCTGCCCAGAGCCCTTAGGCCCACCCTGGGGAATGTGTGTCTCCACCCAGTGGATGGAAGGAAAGAGCAGAGGGTCAGAGTTGCTCTGAGCTTCTGACAACACGTAAACACAGCTTCTGCCATTTTCCTCCTGCCTGCAGTATTTCCTCATTATGACAAACTGACAATATAAAGGAAATCAAGAAGGGAGCGAATGTGGAGAAACATTTAGGAACATGTAATCATGGCACAATTTAAAATGTTTCTCTGACTCCAACTTAAGAGATACATTTATGGTTTGGTTTTGTTTTTTTTTTCTTACGCATTCAGGTAACTTTCTAATGGAGCCACCGTCTCACACAAAATTGGGTTCTCCTTGGATTAATATCTTTGAAAATTAAGTTGATTTATAACCAATTTTCTCCTCATTTAAACAGTGACCTGCAAGGGCTCCTCTGGGGAGCCCGTGGGATCCGATAAATGATGGGTTTCCAGGAAAGCTCAGTGAAGCAGAATCTCTGGAAACACGGGCAGCTGGAGGTGGGTCCTCAAGGGAGCAAAATGATGCATTTCCGTGTTTTGTATCCCTAAGTCAACTCTGGAGTCAGACGTGCACTTCCTGGGGACAAGGAAGCACTAACTGGATAATCATAAAACAACCTCATCTGAGTTACAATGGTCAAAACACAGTGGTCGAAAGGGACCATTCTGTTTACCTCCACTGTGTCCTCAGCCCACACCAGCCAGTTTGCCCATGGGTCAGCATCTTCAGAACATTGGGGAGATGCCCCCCAACACAGGGACCCTGAGACAGGTCAGCCCCTCCTGATGCTTTGGAATGACACAAGGGGGCCCGTCTCCTGTAGCCAAGATGGGAAGGCCAGATGTATTTAGAATGGCCCACCAGTTGTTGTTCTGTTGCTAAATCACGTCCAACTCTGTGACTCCATGGACTGCAGCACACCAGACTCCTCTGTCCTTCACTGTCTCCCAGAGTGGACCCACCAGATGCTCCCACAGGTGCAAAATAAGCAGACATGGTTCTCAGAGGGTGTGCCCATCTCTGCCGCTGAGGAAACACCATGCTTTGTTATGTTTAGGATTATTCTGAGTAAAGTGCATCACCTGTGTGCGTGCACATGTGTCTCTGTGGCAGGGACAGAAAGTGAGTGAGATGACTGTCCCTGCAAGGGGGTAATAACCAGCTATGAGTGTGAGCACCCACTGTGTGCTGGGCATGTGCCATCCCCACCACCCTTCACTGGACTCTACCAGGCTGTCACTCCATCAGCCCTTTATCCGTGAATAAGGAAACAAGGTGACCTCTGTAAGGATGTCCCAGTGGAGGGCATAGCGTAGCCACTTGGCATTCCTGTCCATGGAAGCACAGCTTCTTACGCAGCATCCCACATGCTCTGCATTTCACCATTCACTCTGCTCACTGTCCGTAAGTCCTGCTAAAGCAAGTGAATCGCCTCGCTGTTCTCTGAGTGTTGAAGGCCCTGGAGAGAGCAATGCTCAGTAAATATTTGCTTGATGGAAAGAGGCATGCATGCTCTTAGCCATCTTCTTCTACCTGATCTAGTTGGCTCTGACTCCTGGAACTCTTCCCAAACCAACAAATGACTTTCCAGAAGTATTTCAATCCAGGCTGCCAATATTCCACTGTTTTCAGAGGTTGGTTATGCTGCCCTTTCAGAGGCTCCCCTGTGCCCACCCGCATTCACAGAGTCTGGGGGAGGAGCAGGCAGGTCAGGAGTTCCTGCTTCTCTCCCGTCTGTGTCTTCTGTTGATGTTCCTGATGACATGGATGTGGATCGCTTTTTAATGAGGGGAAAAAAGAAATCAAGAAAGTGACTGCCTTTTTGTTTGTTTGTTTTAAAATTCTGGTCACAGTGCATGACATGAGGAATCTTAGTTCCCTGACCAGGAATGGAACCCACACTCCATGCATTAGAAGGTGAATTCTTAACCTCTGGACCACCAGGGAAGTCCCATAACTGTCTTCTGAAAACTCAAAAGTGATGGCTCTGCACTTGTAGCCCTGGGGTTCCTTTGTTTCAGGTGAGGAGGGCAAGGTAGACCCCGCACCCCAGCCCTGCCCCAAGCCTGGGAGTTTCCTTCTTGCCAGACAGCAGAAACCCATAAAGGCTAACAAAATCCTAGGCATGTGATACTGTAAAAAGTAGACAAATGACTCATGATGCTCAGAGCTCTGGTCCCACTGTGCCCCTTCCTGTTATTCCTGAGGGGACTGGTCTGATTAAAGTCTAATTGTGTTGTTATGGAGGCAAAATTAGGAAGGTTATTCTGCGCTCAGAAGACACTGACTGGAGCCATGGGTTACCCCCTAGTTGAATGCTTCTATGGGCCTGGAACTCACTACCTAACTGGGTGAGACTGTCTCACCTGGCAATCTCTTCTTTGTGTTAAGTTTTTGTTGTTGTTCAGCCACTAAGTTGTGTCTGACTCTTTGCGATCCTAGCTTCCTTGTCTTCCATTATCTCCCAGAGTTTTCTCAAATTCACATCCATTGAGTCAGAGACGCTATCGAACCATCTCATCCTCTGTGGCCCCCTTCTCCTCCTGCCTTCAATCTTTCCCAAATTCAGGGTCTTTTCCAATGAGTAAGCTCTTCACATCAGGTGGCCAAAGTATTGGAGCTTCAGCTTCAGCATCAGTCCTTCCAGTGAGTATTCTGGGTTGATTTCTTTTAGGACTGACGGGTGTTAAGTTTACATCTGTGAATTCTGTGGTGACCTATAGTAGGCAGAGACATAGGTGGGGGTGGGAATCTGGATTCTAGCAACAGCCTGTGAGGGCAAACTGCAGCCAGCCATTTACTAGCTGGACTCTGGAAAAGACACTTGACCTCTCCTCACTGTAGAGTAGAGAAGTTGATGCTGCAAATGCCACATCATTCAAGATACTTTATAAGAGATGCAACAAAAGCAAGGTCTTAGCTCAAAGCAGGTGAATTTCAGGTCTGGTCTGATCCAGGACAGACATGATGCAAAGTCATCACCCCCTGGGTAGGTCACTGCCCCTTGAAACACTGCACGGGCCCACCAGCTCACCCTGTGTGATAGCCCTGGATGATCCCAAAAGGCTGAGTTCTCTCTGAGTGCCTGAAATGGTTTGAATTGTATGCAGAGCCATAGCGATGCTGCAGGAGTTCAGGTGCTAACCATAGTAATTCACTCCGAGCAGCCTGGCACTTGCTGCCCAGGGTGATAATGCATACCTTAAAGAATGCCCTTAATGAAAATGTTTAGGATATCAGATTCAGCCAGGACTCCCACAGGAAGGCGATTCCCCCAGATGAGCAAGTCCCGCTGTTCTGAGCCACGGGAGGAAAACACAGGGTGAGAAGTGGGCAGGTGGGAGCCTGGCTGCCCATGGTGGAGGCACACTGACACTGCTTAAATGCATTCTTTTTATTTCTTTTTGATCTGGATGCAAGCAAATTACTGACCTGATACAGCCAAGAGTCTGGGTGTAGCAGGATGCCTTCACTTCACCAACAAATACCTACTGTATGTCCACATGTGTGCCTTGGTGGAGGTGTTGGGGGTGGGGGGTGGGTAGTGGGCTGCACAAACAGACTGAACGTCTGCTCTCACTGACCTTCCACACCTCTGGGAAGCACACAGCCCCGCCCCAAATGCCTAGCTTGTCACCTGGATAAATGTGCGACTAAGAGAAGGAAGCCGGTGGGAATAAAGAAGAACGCTCTTGGCCATGCGTGTCAGTGCCTCCTGCCCTCTGCCTCCTTGCCCTCAGCCTTTAGCTGGTCCCACCGTATTTTTGGAGGGAAGAGCGGAGAGGACTGGAGGGAAAGGTGTGGAGTACACACTGGACTCCAGCATCTATTTCCTGAGCTGCTGTAAGAAATTACAATCAACTTCATTAAGCGACACAGACATACCTGCTCCCAGTTCTGGAGGTCAGAAGCCCAGAAACAAGATGTGAGCAGGAAGAGCGGCACCCTGCTCCAGGCTCCGGGGGAGAATTCTCTTCTGTGCCTTTTCCAGCTTCCAGGGGCCATTCACATCCCTGGACTCATGGACTTATCATCTTCAAAGCCAGCACACAGCATCTCCCCATCTCTCCCTCTGACTCTGACCCTCCTGCTTCCCTCTTATACAGATCCTATGATTACATCAAGGCCAGCAGATAACCCAGGATCCACTCCCGTATCCAGGTCCTTAACATGAGCACATCTACAAAGACCCTTCGCCAAGTCAGGTGACACAACCGCAGGTTCCGTGAAATTGGCCGTGGACACCTTTAGGGACCATTATTCAGTGGACCACCATGACCAGAGAGAATCCTCTGGTCCTCTCGCTGGCTAGCTGAGATTCCACCTCTGAAAATATTGCTGTCGCCCACATCCTGTGGTAGGGAGAAACGCATCATTCAGGGGATTTCCCGTTTTCCTTGCTAAAATGTTGTATGGTCTTTTGTTTGTTTGTTTGTTTTAATGTGATGATTTAGGGTTGCTTTGTCTTAACAGCAAAGAGAATGAACTTATTGAAGCGGTTGCACTGGTTTTCATTTTATCAGAGGTTGGAGAATCTTTGGGGCTTTAGAATGTCCTCGAATCTTCTCTCCAGCTAGGTTTCTGAAACAGAAACTCCTGTTACTAAGATGCTTAGGATCACCAATGGGCTGGGAAAGGATGGGTGAGAGATTACTCTGTGAGTCTTGCTGCCTCCCTGCTTTGTCCTGGAGCCTCACCACCCACCAGATGTCACTGATGGGAGTGACCGCTGGGAAAGTTACTTTGTTTGCACCATCTCCATGGGAACGCCTTGCATGATGGCAGTTTTGAATCTCAGGAATATGAAACATTTTCATAAGGCATCACTAACCTGCTCACAATTTGATGTGCTGCCATGACAGGGGAAATGGGGAAATGGCAGCTGTGAGTTGAAGGGATGGGAGGAGGGAGGCAGGGAGATTTGGGGTAGAGGGGGGCCACCATTTCCTCTGGATGCTGCTGGAAAGGGTCTCCAGAGCATGTCACTCCAAGTGTCCCAGGTGATAAGCTTTGAAAGCTAGAGGAGGCCACACGGGCCGGAGTGGTGCCCCCTCGGTCCAGTACCCTTGTCAAAGTGGCCGTCCTTCTGTCTCCAGTGCGTGCAGGGCTGAGCTTGAGCAGGACTCTGGCTTCAAAGACCTCAGGGAACCTGCAGTGGCTGTGGTGACACCGCTCACCTCCAGGCTGCAGAGACACTCGGCTGACCCCCCCGGGCCCGGGGGACAGGGATGGCTGGCAGGACTGTGGAGAAGCTGAACTCCCTGTCTCTTGCTTGTCAGCCAGGAGACTCGAGCCAAGATACAGGCAACCCAAGAGGCTGCACTCGCTGCTCTGACCTCTGGTTGGAGGAGTGCATGTCCCAGGGCATCAGAAAGCAGTACCCAGGCCTCCCCACCCCTCCTTACTCCCACTGGCTTCCCCTCCTCCCTAGCTTTCTTGACCTGGATCCTCAAAATCCTCTCTGAGCAGGAGGCAGGCAGGCTCTTCCTGTTACTTTGGGAAGGAAGATGCCCTGAACTTTAGGAAGGAAGGCTAGACAGATAAGCATCACCAGCTAAAATAAAAATACATCCCAAGACTCAATAATCAGCCTGGCAGAGTCCAGAGGACGGGTTGAGTGAGGGCTTGGCTGTGGGGAGCCAAGCACAAGCTGTGGCTATTTCTCTTTGGTCACCAGGCACTCAGGGAGACGGCTTCTCTCACCCTCCCGTCTCCTCTAGCCCCACAGCCTCCAGAGGTGACCCATGTCCGCCTCCTGGGGTCTCTCTTCTCATTCTTTCAGCCTCTGACCCAGACTCTCCTCTGTGGGTCACATGGAAGGGATTCAGTCTTCAGTGGGTGCAGTGCAGAGAGCAGGGTACCCGGGGACCCTCCAGAAACATGCTAAGTCGTGGCTCCATGTGGCTCAGGGCTTGGCTTCTCCACTGTAGCATCCTGAGACTTGCTGGATTCCTCAGAGCTTCCCCCAGGAGGGAAGGAGAGACTCCCCATGCGGTTTCAGTGGGGGGCCCTTCAGGATCAGAGGGAAGAGGGTAATGCTGGAAGATACCGCAGCCGGAATGTGCAGCGACTTGAGGCGCATACAGGACTGCTTCTGAGGGCCGTGAGGGAACATGTGCTTAAGGCCTCTCCCCACTTCCCGCTGCTCTACTGGCATCTTCACTGTTCCTCGACTTGCACCTGCATCTCCTGGGTCTCCTCTCCGAGTGTTCTCCCTGAGTGCCTGCACGTGTGCTCAGTTGTGCCGACTCTTTGCGACCCCATGCACTGGAGACCCACCAGGCTCCTCTGTCCATGGGATTTTCCAGGCAAGAATACTGGAGTGGGTTGCTATTTCCTCCTCCAGGGGATCTTCCTGACCCAGGGATCCAACCTACATCTCTTGTGTCTCTTGCATTGGCAGGCAGATTCTTTACCACTACCTGGGAAGGACCCCTGTGTACGTACCTCTGCCTAAACTCTCTCTTTGATAAGGACACATTGTTTTAAAATCTACCCTCATGACTTCACTTTAACTCAGTTACCTCTATAAGGACCCCCTCTTCAAATATAGGCACATTCTCTGGTCCTGGAGGCCAGGACCCCAACATTTGGCTGGGGTGGGAATGACTCAGTTCAACTGACATTAGTAGACCAGTAGACCACCTCCTTTTATCCTAAAGACTAGAGAGTATTATTTTCTTCCATATACAGATGCAGAATGTGAGGCTTAGAAAAAGTGAGATAATAAGCCCAGTGCTGTAAGCCTTGTGGATAATGGAGCCAGGATGCAGACCTCAACAAGTTCCATGCTTAACTACTCTCCCGCAGTTGACTCTTCACACAGGACACTCTGAGTTATCACCAACCTGCATTTCTGATGACGGCCAGTGTCTCTTCTGCAGAGAGACAGTGATTCGTGTCACCTGGGGCTCTGGAGATGAGGCCAAGGCAGGTGTACCAGGGAAGGAGAAATAGAAGGAGATTAACCAGGATTTCAGAGAACCCTGAGGGGCTGCGGCATTGAGTCCAGGATTTAAGACTCAGGATACTTGAAAACCAAAGACTCACACGTCCGCGTCTCCAGGGAGAACATTGATGATGACGGTGTGTTTCTGAGCATGCTCCAATAGCAGGTGGAGATTAATTAGGATTTTTTGGTTGCAAGAAATAGAAAAACTCTTGAGCTTGCCTAAGCCAAGAGAGGTAGAACTCAGGACAAAGATCCCCATGTCCCACGGGACCCGGGGTGCAGGGTGCAGGCTGGGCAGAAGCAGCCCCTCCATCTGCCTCTCTGGGCTTCTGCACACCTAGATCCACTCCCACCCTCCACCTGATTCCCAGCCAGTGGCCGTGTGCCCAGTCACCCCTGACACCCAGTCCTGTCTGTGTTGGAGAGACATCCATATGACAGTCTCTCGGACCCAGGTCCAAATTCATAGGGTACAGAATCTGATTGTCCCAACTCAGGTCAAGCGTCCACACCGTGGCCTGCAGGTCTAGTCTGGGATGCAAGGGGAGAATGGAGTGGACCACGGTGCCCACTGAGCAAAGACCCTCCCATCCCCCAGCCCTTCCTTCCTCCAACATGAGCAGATCTGGGCTTGGCCTTCGTTCTTTCGGGACTGAGTGTAGAAATGAGGGGACCATGAAAAGGGTCAGAGGAAACTTCTTTGTTTAAAAAATGCCCTGGTGGTTGGAGGGATAGAGCTGTTGTTTCTACAAACCCAGCGATTCAAACCCCATGGTGAGTGGCATTTCCATGGTCTCCTCTGAACAGGCCTGCTGCTTCTGCATCGTCTCTTAGCAACTAAATACCTGACTAATACTCAATTTTTTTCCAAGGCTTTAAGAGCTGCAAGATATTAATTCCAAACAAGACATCCAAATTGTTACTCTGGAAACTTGCGTACATTCCCCTCCGTAGATTAGATGATAAAATGCCACATTAAAAATAGCCCTGATTATTTCACCCTAGCTTCCCAGAAGCGGGATCAGAAGCCCTGTTCTCAGGCCTGTTTTGCTGGCTGCTGACAGCTGTGAGCACCCCTGCACACACCCTGCAGTGGCCCCTCCAGGAAAGCAGGCAGCTGGGCTCGTGTAGCGCCTAGCGTGGACTCCAGATGACCACTTGCTGTCTGGGTAACTTTGAAGAGCCCCTGACCTCTCTGAAGCTCAGTTTGCTCCCCTGGAAGTTGGGAACCTTAGTGCACTCAGGTGAGACCCATGGATGACTAAGGATGTTTCATGTGATACAAAGAGCAGAGGAGGCCTGAAGGTTGTGGGGAAGGGCTGGAGAGTGGGAATGGTCACTGTCAATGAACAGTAATTGACAGAGGGAACACAGTCCGCCAGCTGGGCCACTAAGATCTGTTCTAGTGATGCTCAGAGTCAAAGGTACGGATTTGCAGGCATTTATCAGGGAAAAATATTTACCAACAAAGAACTGGCCAGATTCCAATTCTACATGGAAGGAGCTTGGGAGTCACCACTTAATACTAACAAGTGAAAAGCTGAACACACTGAAAAATCAGTGATTCTTCTTGGCTCTTAAAAAGGGAGACACAGGCAAATGCTGCCACCAAAGTTGAAGAGACGCACAAATGCAGGAAGTCCCAGCATCTCCAGGGCAGCAGCCAGTGCAGGGGCAGGAGACCCTGGACTGAATTCATGAATCATGGGATGGTTGGCCCAGTGTGAATGACGCTGAGTGGAAACCCCAAGGGACCCGGGTATAGGTCCCCCACCATACTGTGAGATGCACCTCCAAGAACTTGACTATCCTCTTGTAACAAATATCAGAGAAAAATCCCGTCAGGCTTCCAGCAAGGCGAGGGGAAAAGGAACCATTTTTGACTGCTCCAGAGAACTCTGTTCTTCTTAACAGTATTTGACCTCAAGGGAAACTAGTTAACCGGAACCTAACCTGCGGAGTTCCCAAGTGGTGCTGGTGGTAAAGAACCTCCTGCCAATGCAGGGGACATTAGAGACTTGGGTTCCATCCCTGGGTCAGGAAGATCCCCTAGAAGATGCCGTGGTAACCCACTCCAGTATGCTTGCCTGGAGAACCCCATGGACAGAGAAGCCTGGAGGGATACAGTCCCTGGGCTCACAAAGAGTTGGACACGACTGGGCACTTAAACACATACATGGCTGGAGAAAGGAAGCAACCAGCTCTAGTCTCTTCCCGTCACCCTGCCCCTTTGTCTCTCACAAAGGAGAGAGAAAAATGAGAACCCTGGAGGAGTTCATAGTCTAGAGACAGAAGCTCACGAAAGACAGCGACCTAATCACAGGCTCTAGGATCGTACCCCTCTCCCACTCCTCATCACCATGTGAAGAAAAGAAAGTGCTAGCTGCTCAGTCATGGCTGACTCTTTGTAATGCTATGGATTGTAGCCCACCAGGCTCCTCTTTCCATGAGATTCTCCAGGCAAGAAAACTACAGTGGGTAGCCATGCCCTTATCCAGGGGATATTCCCGACCCTAGGATAGAACCCGCGTCGTCTGTGTCTCCTGTATTGCAGGCAGATTCTTTACTGCTGAGCCACCTCGAAAGCCCCCATCAAGTTACTATCAGACAGCAAATCTCAGACCCAGGAAGCTCAGAGAGCACCAAGCATTATAAACACTGGGAAAAACTACATATGGAACCTCACCATCAAACTACAGAAAATCAAAAATGAAGAAAAAACCCTGAAGGAGCCAGAGGGGAGAACACCTCACCCATGGAGGATTAAAGATAAGAATTACATCCGACTTCTCCACAGAAACAATTCAATCAAGGAGAGAGTGGAATGAAATATTTAAAGCGTAGGGAGAAAAAATCCCCACCAGACTAAAATTCAACCTGTGAAATTATTCTTCAAAAGTGAAGGAGAAAGAATGACTTTCTCAGTCAAACAAAAATTGAGGGCATTTGGGCTGGTAGACCTGCCTTGTAAGAAATATTAAAGCCATTCTTCAGAGATAAGGAAAATAATATAGGTCAGAAACTCAAATCTACATAAGGAAAGAAGAACGTTGAAGAGAGGATAAGTGAAGGTAAAAGAAAAATTTATTTCCCCAATTCTTCTTTGATCTAAGAGATAACAGTTGCCACAAAATAATAATGGCAAAATGTATTTGATTTATGCTTGCTTACTTATATATATTTGTAACTGCTAAGTCACTTCAGTCGTGTCTGACTCTCTGTAACACTATGGATTGTAACCCTCCAGGCTCCTCTGTTCATGGGGTTTTTCAGGCAAGAATACTGGAGTGGGGTGCCATTTCCTCCTCCAGGGGATCTTGCTGATTCAAGGACTGAACTCACATCTTTTTTCTCTCCTGCATTGGCAGGCAGGTTCTTACCACTAGCACCACCTGGAAAGTTATATATATATGCTTATGTGTATATATATATGCTTGTGTGTATATATACACATATGATGAATAGCAACATAATATTAGGGATAAGAGGAATTAGAAATATTGTGTTACTATAAGGTACTCACTCCGTTCATGAAGAGATGCAGTATTCTTTGAAAGTGTACTTTGGTTAATGGTAAGTGTATATTAAAAACTCGAGGGCAATTGCAAAAGAGCTGTTTGATTTTAAAAAAAAAAAGGTGTATAACTGATATGCTAAGAAATGAGAGAAAATGGAATGATACTAAATGCTTGATTAACACCACGAGAGGCATAAAAAGTGTAGAAGCAAAAAAAGGCTAACAACCAGCGCGATAAACAGGAAATGGTAATGAATGGAAATGAATACGGTGCATGCGCGCGTGCTAATTCGCTTCAGTCGTCTCCGACTTTTTGTGACACCACGGGCTCTAGCTTGCCACTCTCCTCTGTCCATGGGATTCTCCAGACTAGAATGCTGAAGTGGGTAGCCATTCCCTTCTCCAAGGAATCTTCCCGACCCAGGGACTGAACTCACGTCTCTTGTGTCTCCTGCATTGGTGGGTGGGTTCTTTACCACTAGCACCACCTGAGACTGAACCCCGGGATTCTGCATTGCCGGTGAATTCTTCCCCATCTGAACCACCAGGAAAGCCCTGATGAA